>NC_092506.1:50681329-50993829 GCF_047511675.1 Marmota flaviventris
GTTAGGGCCTCTGTAAGGCGGTTGAGAAATAAGGATGGATCTTCATCAGGGTTCTGGGTAATGTCCTTCAGTTTATCAAAGTTAACTACCTTATTAGAAACTGCTTGCATGCAGTCCCAGTTAGGTTCAGTTATGGGACATGCACGCGGACTATCCCTTCAGCACCAGCTACTTCCCTGAGAGGACAAAGGAACTGTGAGTTATCTGATAAGAGGGATCAGTAAAGCACTGACATGAGAAGAGAGGCATGAGTAGGGGGAGGGGAAGGGCTTATCAGTAGAAGAGGTGAGCAGAGTGGGTGAGGAGGCTGGGAGGGATCTGCAGATCCCACCCATTGCAGCCAGGTGGGACCCATCCTGCCTGCCCTTTGGAACCTGGCGGCAAAGGGAAGCGCACGCAAGTCGGGGGCTCGCGCGAAAGCTGCTGTGGAGCAATGAAGGTGAAGGACAGCGGCTCACCCACCAGCTGAGGTGGGATCCCGAAGCCTCTCCAGGCTGCCGAGGGTGCACTACCGGCCCGTTTCGCCCACCGCACCAGGAAGGTGGAGCACCAGTGCACGTGTCTGGTGGCCAGGCAGACTGGAAGCACACAGACAGGCCCACTGGCCGCGGCGGCGGCAGACAGGAAGAAGAGGGAGGGGAGGGGGATGTCTCCATGGAGGAAGAGGAGGGGGAGTGCACAGGCAGGGCCGCGGGCGGCGGCTGCAGCAGGGAGAGGGAGAAGACGTGGATGCGGTACTGCTGGGAGGGAGAGCAGACATGAAGAGCGGAGGGAAGGGCACAGAGGGGAAGGTTGGAAACAGAGAGCAGAAGGCAGGACAGGGAGACCTGGGAACCTCTTTCTACCCTTTCAGGCTCCGGCAATAGTTAAAAGGTCCCGGAGGAAATTTGGATCTAACGAGCCTTCTGGAGGCCAATGATTGTCATTATCTAGTGGATATGTAGGCCAATCTTAGGTACAAAATCTGATAAGAAGTTTGGGCTTGAGGTCCGGGGAGAGAAAGAGTAGCCAAATTCTTAAGGAGACACTTGAGTGGTGAGGTTTCTGGTATAGATGAGGAGGCACCCATAGTTAGAGAGTGGAGGAGGGGACAGCAAAGGGAGAAAAAGAATTAACCCGGCCGTAGGGGCTTTCTGAGAGCGTAGAGCAGATGGAGGGTCATGTGGGCGTCCCCAAAGTGACCAGTCCACTGCGAGTAGGCACAGAGGGCATAGCTCGGTTGTCACCGACGAAGTGCAGTCTGTGTGACCCTGTAAGGTCCAGGCCACGGGCAATCTGCCGTCAGGAAAATTTTTCTTTTTTTAAATTTATTTATTTATTTTTTTAAAATTTTTATTATTGGTTGTTCAAAACATTACATAGTTCTTGACATATCATATTTCACACATTTGATTCAAGTGGGTTATGAACTCCCCAGGAAAATTTTTCCACCAGAACGAGAGAGAGTCAAGGAAGGAAGGAAAGAGCCCCAGCAGAACGCAGCTCCAGGCCGGAAGTTCAGCTCTGGGCTGAACACAGCTCCGGTGGGGCGCGGCTCTGGCGGGATGCGGCTCCCATGGGACGCAGCTCCCGCAGGACGCAGCTTCCGCGGAGGAGGAAGAAACCAGGGAGCCTCTCTCGTGTAAACCCAGAAGCCTCACGCCCCAAAGGGAAGCGGTCGCCAGAGGGTCTACTGCAACCAATGAAGGTCTTAGTGGGGTGCATTCACTCTTCCCTACTGGGCGTCAGGAGCTTGCCAGAGGATCACGGTCGCGTCGCCAGCTGCTAGCCTGAAGGGAGTTGGCGAGTGGGGGGGGGGAGGGGGAACTTACCTAAACCTGATCAGTGGTGAGTGCAGGGAGCCAGCGCCCAAAAAGACAGACAAGGGCAAAATGTGTAGTTGGTGATGGCGGTGGCGGAGACAGGGCTTGGTTTGTTGAGCACACCATCTCCCAGGTTTTCGGCACCACTGTAAGACTGGAAGACGCCTCACTGCGCTACGAATGGGAGACACCACACGACACAGATCACTGAAGAGGTTCTGCTTTATTACAAAAGGCTGTGTGTTTATATAGGTCTAAGGACAGGTAGCAGGACTGAGGTAGATAACAGGTCGCCTATTTATTGACAAGCTCTTCCATATGTCAGTTCCGGAGCCCAAGAAGTTAATTCTTATTGGGGCTAAGGTTTTCCACCTGCAGGATTTGAACATTGGCACCGGCGGGAACGTTTCGCGCCAGTGGGAAAAAAAAAGAGGAGAAAGAGGGTTGTTAGGCGCCATGTTGGGGTTTTTCTCTGGGGTGCTGCTGCCGTTATATGTTTTCCCAACAAGAACTAAATGTATCTGACCCAAACATAGCAAGAGGAGGTTCACTGGAGACGTGTGCAGTCAACTGAGATGATTGTCTGCCCAGCCCAGGCCTAGACTGAACATATCCACTCCAACTATAAATCAAAATTTTAAAGAATACTTTAGCACCCAAGGGGGCAGGGAGAGAAACCAAGGAGATCCCATGGCCTCTATTTGTTGGCATAAATTGGGTTCTATTCAAAGATAAGTCAACAGTAAATGAGTACCCTATAAAAAAGTTACTGTGGCATAAAGAAAATGGGAAATTTTTATTGTCTAGACTCAGGGGAAAAATGTAACTCTCAAAAGTACTCACTACAAAGTCAAACTCTTTTGAAGACATTTGCTTGTTGTTTTCAGTAAGAAACTGCCAAAAAACTTCTAGAACTCATAAATGAATTCAACAAAGTAGCAGGATATAAAATTAACACCCATAAATGCATTGCATTTCTATACACAGGTGATGAATCAACTGAAAGAAAAATTAGGAAAACTACCCCATTGAGAAATAGTCTCAAGAAAATAAAATATTTGGGAATCAATTTAACAAAAGAGGTGAAAGAACTTCTACAATGAATACTACAGAACTCTTAGAAGATGGAAAGATCCTTAGAAGATGGAAAGATCTCCCATGTTCTTGGATAGGCAAAATTAATACTGTCAAAATGGCCATACTACCAAAAGCACTATATAGATGTAATACAATTCCTATTAAGGCTCTGATGAGGATCTTCATAGAAATACAAAAAGCAGCCATTAAATTCATTTGGAATAATAGGAGGCCCAGAATAGCCAAAGCAATCCTCAGCAACAAAATTGTAGCAGGAGGCATCACAACATCAGACCTTAAATTATACTACAGAGCTATAGTAAAAAAAAAAAAAAAAGGTATGGTACAGCACTCAAAACAGACCTGAAGACCATTCTTCAGAATAGAAGACACAGAGACAAACCCACAAAAATACAGTTATCTCATACTAGACAAAG
The DNA here is from genome assembly GCF_047511675.1 of Marmota flaviventris. NCBI lineage: Eukaryota > Metazoa > Chordata > Mammalia > Rodentia > Sciuridae > Marmota > Marmota flaviventris. Next base: position 50,684,646 of record NC_092506.1, read on the forward strand.
GCACCATAAACATACATTTGAGAAAAGATGGCCTTTTCAACAAATTGGTGCTGGGAAAGCCAGAAATCTATATGTAATAAAATTAAATTAGATTCCTATCTCTCACCCTGCACAAAACTCAACTCAAAAGTGGATCAAGGGGGCTGGGGTTTTGGCTCAGTGGTAGAGCAATTGTCTAGCTTGCATGAGGCGCTAGGTTCAATTCCAGGAACCACATAAAAATAAACAAAGGTATTGTGTCAATCTACAACTATTAAAAAAAATCAGTGGATCAAGGACATAGGCATTAGACCAGAGATCCTGAGCATACTAGAAGAAAAAGTAGGCCCAACTCTCCATCATGTTGGCTTAGGAACAAATTCCTCAACAAGACCCTGAAAGTGCAAGAAGTAAAATCAATAAATGAGAGGTTATCAAACTAAAAAACTTCACAGCAAGGGAAACAAAAGAGTCTACAGAATGGGAGAAAATCTTTGCCACCTGCATCTCAGATAAAACATTAATCTCCAGGTTATATAAAGAACTCAAAAAAACTTAACACCAAAAACAAACAAAACAACAACAACAACAACAAAACCCCAAATAACCCAATCAACAAATGGGTAAAGGAACTGAACAGACACTTCACAGAAGATGAAATACAAATGGTCACAAAATACATGAAAAATGTTCAACATCACTAGCAATTAGAGAAATGCAAATTAAAACTACACTGAGGTTTCATCTCACTCTAGTCAGAATGGCAATTATCAATAATACAAGTAACAAATGTTGGTGAGGATGTGGGGGAAAAGGCATATGTATACATTGCTGGTGGGACTGCAAATTGGTCCAACCACTCTGGAAAGCAGTATGGAGATTCCTCAGAAAACTTGGAACCACCCTTTGACCCAGTTACCCATGTCTTCAGCACATACCCAAAGGATGTGTGATGTGACACAGCCACATCAAAGTTCAGAACAGCTCAACTCACAATAGCTAAACTATGGAACCAACCTAAGTGCCCTTCAACAGATGAATGGATAAAGAAAATGTGGTACATATATACAATGGGATATTACTCAGCCATAAAGAAGAATAAAATAATGTATTCGCTAGCAAAGGATGAAACTGGAGGCACTTATGCTAAATGAAATAAGCCAGTCCCCCCAAAATCAAAGGCTGAATGTTCTGATTTGCGTATGCTGAACTCAAAATAGGCATGGGAGGAGTTTCTCTGGATTGGACAGGCGTGAATTGGGGAAGGGAGGGGAGATGGGAATGAGAAAGACTAATTGGACATGACTTTCCTATGTTCATATATGAATACATGACTGGTGTAACTCAAAAACAGGTATAATCACAATAATGGGAAGTTATATTCCATATATGTATAATATGCCAAGCTACTGTCATGTACAACTAAAACAAAATTTTAAAAATTGCTATTTAAAAAAGATGTCATGATCTCCCTGAAAAAGGATTCACATAAAATAGCGAGAGAGGAAGAGGAGCCCAGAGCCAACACCTAGAGCAGGACTCACATTCACATGGATGTGCAACATGATCTTATAAAATGGAAGTGTTCTGTAGGCAAAATTAAAACAGGATAAAGATAATTACGTAAGTTTATTAAAACTTATGAGAGAAAAGGATAGTGTTTGGAGATTAATATGGTTTGGTATGTTCCAGGTGACATTAGTATTTATTCCAAGTGACAGTTTTAAATTTTTGAGGACAATAAAGTTTTTATAAGAATCCATGCAACAAACCATAGGACAAAAAAAACCAACATATTATCAACAAAGGAACAAAAATCAGATTTCTCTTTGGCAACCGTGAATAATTTAAGAAAATAGAGCAACGCATCTGTAGTTTTGAAGGAAAAAAAAATGTGACCCAAGAAATCAAGTGAGAGGGGAATTGAAATTCAAGAATGTTAAACTGTAACACAGTTGAATAGGTGATAAGCACCGAAAAACAGGTGAACGCATGAACATTAACTCAGCCTCCTGCTGGGAAAAAGAAATCGCAGATAAACAGAGGGAACTTAACACAAGCCACTTACTTAGGGAAATGGTCTTCCTGAAGACACAAAGCAGGCGTTGATTTTCAAACTTTAATGTGTATTCAAATCACGTGGGATATTTTTACTTGTGGTGCTGGGGATTAAACCCAGGTCCTTATATGCATGCTAGGCAAGTACTTTACCACTGAGCTACTCCCCCACCTACGTGGGATTTTTTTTTTTTTTAATACAGATTCAAATTTGATAGTTTGGGTGTGGGGCCTGAGATTCAGCATTTTTTAATTTTTTTTGGTATCAGGGATGGAACCCAGAGGTTCACTTAACCACTGAGCTACATCCCCAGCCCTTTTTATATTTTGAGACACGGTGTCCCTAACTTGCTTAGGGCCTTGCTGAGTTGCTGAGGCTGGCTTTGAAGTTGTGATTCTCCCACCTGCTGGATTACAGGTGTGCACCACCCGGTGAGATTCAGCATTCCCAGAGAAAGTCTGTGCTAGTGGTCCCTGAACCATATTTTGAATAGTTGGGAGGTAGAAGAAGTTAGGAAAACCAGAGATTAGCAATAGCAGGAAGCCAAAACTTCCCTTAGGACTGAAGGAACTTGGGAAGAAGCTGTTTCAGGGCAGGGAGTGCTAGCTTGTCATGGGCCCAGGGCTTCCTGATGGGCGCGGGGCTGAGGTCGGGGGTGGGGGGGCTGTCTGCCAGGATCTGCAATCACAGTGGAGATAGAGTTGTTGCAGGAGGGAAAGCTCTTGGCTTCTCCTCCCTTCTAGCTTCTGATCTTTAAGTTTTTCCTACTACTATATTTTTCCCCCCCAGTCTCACTGGCTACCTGCTTCCTCTGGTAATGAGCAGGTCAATCAGGTTGATATTATTCTTTCTCTGGGTCACCCTTAAACACCTCATTGCATTAATATGCTGAGCCATGAAGCTTGATCACAATGTCTCCTTCTAAATTTGTGCAGTCAAACGAATTCCAGAGGGCTATCTAGGTCGAGGACCCACCCTCTCAGCAAGTGCTGGATGTGGGGAGTAAGTGGATGAGTGAGGGAGAAATACAAGTACAGTTTACGTTAATAACAAACATAGGTTTTTTTAAAGTGCTACTACACTAGGTAGCTCGTATCTTTCAGTTTCTAGAACATACCAAGATCTTTCCCTTTCAAGGCCTTAGCAAAGGCTGAGCCCTTTCATAGATGCTCCCCGCCCGCCCCAAATCTCTGTGGCTGGTCAACTCCTGCTTATCATTTAGAGCTTAGCACTAATTTATTAACAGAAATCTCCCCTAAGACTCCAGGCTACAGAAGAGCTACCTAAAATAATTTCTCACGACATCGTTTTCTTGTTCTTTTTGGCACTGATCGCTGAATGAAATTATATATTAATGTAATTATGCTCTATGTCTTTGTCCCCACTAGACCATAAATTCCATGAGGGTAAAAATTAACGTCTACTTCATTAGATGCTGTATTTCCCATGCCTGGAAAACTAGATTAATAAACGCATGCACCTTTCCAACTCATTAGTATGAAAAAGCAGGTTGAGTAGTTTTGGTGGTTAATGAACATATTCCTGATTTTCATGTTTGTGAATATCAAGATAATGGGATTTGGCATTTTGACATAATGGAAGGTACTTTGCTCTGGTAATGAGCTGGTCAATCAGGTTGATATTATTCTAAACTTTTGCAAGCTGCATCATACATGGAACCACATAAAAGTGGCCTTGTGAAACAGATAATGACAGCTACCCTTTGTTGAACACTTACCCCCTGCCAAGCACTGTGCTGTTTTATAGACGTTATTTTATTTCATCTTTACAACCACCTAAGAGATGGTCGTTATTCTCGTTTTACTAATGAGGACCTGAAACTCAGAGCAGTTGAATGATGATGACCTATAGCTCATAATGCAGTAAAGCAAAGATGAAGACCCCTGGTTTTCTGTGTGTGTCAATCAACTAACTTGTATTTATAAAAAACTAATTTCAAGTGTAATGTATTTTCCCCCTTTTCTAACTCACAGGAAGAAGAGAGAGAAGACCTAAGTTGTAAATATCAGAAAATCTCCAGGGAATGTTCTTGCCTAGGTGGAAGGTAAGTTAAGCAAGGGTCCAAGGGTAGGGCAGCCCCTGGGAGGCCCAGCGTGGAGCGTGGGTATCCCCTAGCTGCAAGGACCCGACAGAGGTCTTTGTGGGAAGTTAAATGTGAATATGAGTCATAAGAAAGTTTGGGAGGTGGAATCCAGTGCTGTGCCAGCTCACAAGAGCTGACGGGTAAATTCTCAGGAGATTTATAAATTGATTATTAGATGCGAGTCATTATTATCATCATTATTTTTTGTGGGGCTGAGAATTGAACCCAGGACCTCACATATGCCTCCTCAAGTACTCTCCTACATCCCCAGCCCCAGATGCAGTCTTAAAAACTTAAAATCAGAATTTTATATTTAAAGCGAAGGTGACAAACACCCCAAACATGTCACTTCCTGATTATTTTATTACATTTCACTCTTATCTATGCTCTTGAGTTGTTTACATCTGCTGAAACTGAAGGGTGAAAATTCTCTACAGTGGTATGCCCCTGTGCGTTGCTTCCCAGGAATGACACATGGCAGCTTGAAATCCTGTATTGTGTAGTGTTTGCACCATGGAAATGGGCAAGGGTTGTGGATGGCTCCCACCCTCCCGAAAGCTGATGGTCACCATCAGCACACCACTGGTTTAATCCCTGGGGAAAGGGTCAACTTCAGACTGGTATGTCAAGGGCCAGATTAAAATATCAGGGGCCTGTGGTTGTTTTCCTCTGTTACTTGGGACAGCTAGCCGTCAGGGGGTTGAAGAATAGGGTTTGATATATTACAAATCGAAACATTAGAAAGGAGCTCTGAGCCTGCCAAGTAGACAGCATGAGCAAAGCTCACCCTCCCTGAGATGAGAAAAAACTTATGGACAAAAGGTTATCATTGAAGTCAAAAGGTGACAGATATGTCTAAGGAATGTCATGGGGATTTGACCCCTGTGTGAATCCTGTGACAGATGAATGTGCGGCAATGGCAACAGAACAACATTGGAATGGTGGTAGTAAGAGGAAAGAGAATGATCATGTTAGAAGCTCTGGAATGAGCGTAACTAATGGCTGCTTGGTAGGGAAATCTGTGGCTCCTCTCCAAAGGGCCTGTTTACTATGATGTAAACATTCAGTCATATACATTTTCATGTTAAACTTTGTTAAATTAATTTTTTAATAGTAAAAAAAATTGGCATAGGTATCCTTTGGTTCAAAAAGATGCTGATGGGCTGGAGATGTGGCTCAGTGGTAGAACAGCACTTGCCTCATATGTATGAGGTGCTGGGTTCGATCCTCAGCACCACATAAAAATAAATCAATAAAATAAAGGTATAAAAATTTTAGAAAAAAATTGCCTGAAATCTTAAAAGATGCTAATGAGAATGTAGTCATTAAGTTGAAATTAGATATTATTAACATAAATTTAATTGGTAAAATTTTTAGGGAACAAGGAAGGGATGGGGATGTAGCTCAGTGGCATAGCACTTGCCCAGCAGGTGCGAACACCTGAGTTCAATCCCCAGCACTGAAAACAACAATGACAAAAAACACCAAATTGTTTTAGGGACTAGTGATCTTATTAGTATATTAAGTTGTTACAGATGGGATTATGAGACTATTTTTTTTTCTTTTTGATCTAACTGAACTTGGAGGTGATGTGTGAGGTTTGATTGATGTTTACCCATTTGACACTTGCCCCTCCTGCTCCCAACTTGTTACTACTTTGCCCAGGGCTATGGAAAACTCTAAGATGTTTGTGAAGTTTTTGGAAGGTTTATGGCTTTTTGCTTTATTTGGAAGAGGGTCTGGGATGTTGTCTACAGAAGCTGAGAATTATTCACAAGAGGTAAAAAGCTAACTGTGAATGGGATGTGATAGTGGGATTATAGTTAGTCACTGTCAACACCAGTATTTTGGCTGTGCTTGTATGGAAGGTTTTCCTCAAGAACTTTAGTTGGCTTTTGAAATCTGATTCTCAGCAACCCAGGCAATATGGCGAAGAGTATGAAACTTTATGGAGTCGTTCAGTTTGAATCATTTGGATGAAGCTGGCTAGCCTGGATACCTAGTGCATTTTTTTCCTGGCATAGCTTTTCTGTTGTTACTTATTTTAACGAATTACAAAGTAATATGTGCTTATTGTAAAAACTCTCATAACATCGGCTATGAATATCTTACAGACTTAAGAGCTCAAAATCCCGGAGGTAGCACCCCATAAATAAAAGTTTATGTAAGGTTCCAGAATTTTTCTACTGATATGCACTTAACACATACAAATATGAAAATTAAATGAGATTATATTGCTCTCAACCTGCCTTTTTCACTGTTTAAAAATGGTGTGATGTGAAAATTCAGAAGGTGTTATAAATGGAGGTGTACATTTTAATAAATTATAATTAAGTGAACGTTGGTGCAATCTCTATCCAGGCTAAGAAACTGTTATAGCAAGTCCTTCCCTATTTTCTTTAAGGCCATTGTGATTATTCTTGGCCCTTTGTATACATTTATCCTCCCCCCACACACAAAATTCCCACCCAAAGACATTGCTCGAGCTTTGATTAGGGTGGCATTGCATCTATAGACCAGTGTGAGGAGAAATGACATCATTGTGTGTTGAGTCTCATAGTCCATTAATGGAAGTTTTATCTTGATTTTGGAATTCTTATTCATTTCTTTTGTATAGTTTTTTTTCTAAGTGTATTACTGTAAGATTCATTTCTGGATATTTTTATGCTTTTAGCAGTAGCATTTGAACCAGGTGCATTGACACAGTTCTGTAATCCTGATCCTTAGGAGGCTGAGGCATGAGGATCACAAGTTTAAGGCCAGACTGGGCAACTTAGCAGGACCCTAAAAATAAAAAGGGCTGGGCTTGTAGCTCTGTGGTAGAGTGTCTCTGTGTTCAATACCTGGTACTAAAAGGGGAGAAAAAAGATTTGTATTTTTGTGATTTGTTGCCTATAAGTAAAAATACAATTGAGGTTTGTCGACTGCCCTTGCAATCAGCAACATTTTATTAATTCAAGCATATTATTTCTAATTTATCTGTAGGTTTCAAAATTTTTCTATACACACAATCATAAAATCTGAGTAATATCAGTTTTGCTTTTGTTTGTCATTATGCATAGTCTGAGATTTCCAGTATAATAGAGGTGATAATAATGGGCAGTCTTTTCTTACTCCCTGCTATGGTTAGATTGAGTGTCCCCTAAAGACCCATGTGTTCAAAGGCGTGGTCCCCAGGGTGGTGTTAATGGGAAGTGGTGAAGGTGTGCCATTGTGGGATGTTCTTGGGAGCATGGCTTTGAAGGAGATTATGGGACCCCAGTCTCTTCTTCCTCTCTGCTTCTTGGCTCATGAGGTGAGAAGTTTGCTGTGTACCCCCACCATGATGTGCCACCATCATCAGAGGCCCAATGACTTGAGGCTATTTTTTGTTGAACTGGAATCTCCAGAAGCACAAGACAAAATAAAAAAATTTTTCTTTATAAGTTAAATGTCTTGGATATTTTGTTATAGTGATGAAAAGCTGACTAATACACTCTCAATCCCCAAAATAATGTTCCCTAGTTCAATCACAAGTATAATGTTTGCTGTTAGTTTTTTGTCTCTGTATTACATTCTGTAAGATTGATGATTTCTTTATGTTTGAACCCTAACTTCATGAATAACTACCTGGTTGATCTTTAGTAAGTTTCTTTACCTCTCTGCTCATTAGTGTTCTCATCTTGTACTTAAAACAAGATGCTTAGAGAAGTGCCCCTAAAGGAATGTCCTACTTTAGATTCTATAATAAATAGACAACTGGGACTAAGATTAAGTGCTGATGATTTAGGTGAGAGGTGCAAGCCTAGGCCAACAGGAATGAGTGAAAAAGGAAAGGAAGACAGGGAGTTGTGGGAGGGACGCAGGGATGAGCCTTACTGGGCTGGCCCAACAGCTGTCTTGGATTAGCTACACAGCCATAACCAGCTGCTCAGCAGGTGAGTCATTCATCCACAAAGTCTCCCCAGAGATAGCAGGATCATCTGGGTCTCAGCACTGTCTGTGGCAGGAGAGAGATTTGGGTTCCCCTGGGTTTTGTCTATCGCTGGTCAGCATTTGCCCCAATGGGAGTTAAGGTTCCCTCAGCTCTGGAGTGTGGTGGGCAGTGGCTAGTAGTCAGTCCTATACCCTGTGGAGGGGTGTTTCACCTGCGAGTGGAGATCATGGAGGGAGCAGAGACTTGAGGTGGCTGCTTCCCTTTGGTTGAGGTGGTGAGTGAGGCCAAGCCAATGGCTGCAGGTAAGGCTGAGAGGACCTGAGGAGGTGTACAAGGGAGGTCAGCTCACGAGGCTCCCCACAGGACTCACCTCCTGGGGGTTGTGCTGTCAAGTAAATACTTGTACTTAAACAAGATGCTTAAAGAAGTACCCCATATGGAGCAAGCTCTCAGATGCTATTAGCTGAAAGGCAATTCAGTTTATAATCTTTTTTTTTTCCAGTAGACACTGATCTTTGTGAAATGCTTAAAAAAGTCTTCCCCACTCAGCTATTATAAAAATAGAATCCATCTGGATTTTATTTGGGTATAAGAAGTGAGGTCAGAATCATGCTTTATATTTTTCCAAATGATTTGACACCGGTCCAAACACCACGTATTGAATATTTCATATTTTTTCTTTTTGCTTTGAAATTTGATTTATAATGCATCAAGTTTACATACTTATTCGCTAATTTATGAACTTTTCTGTTCTGTTGATATATCTATAAATTCTATTGTACTGTCGTAAGCATCGTAGCTTTATGATAATAAAGCATTTAGGGAAGTGTTTCCATTTCTTGTTCCTCTTCTTCTGTAGAGGATTTTCTTGGCCTTTTTCACATTTTTGATTTGACATGAAGTTAAGAATCATTTCATGTTTCTTCTAAAAAAAAATCCTACTGGGATTTCAATTATGAAAACATTGACTTTATGGTTTAAATTTGGAAAAATTTACACGAGTGAAATAAATATTTATTCAAGATTTAATATTTATTGATAGAATTTTTATAGTTTCCTATAAGTACCAAGTATTTCTTGTTATATTATTTCCATATAACTTAGGAGACTCTATGGTTCTGAATGAAATGCTTTCTTCAATCTTTATTTTACTTGGCTATTGTTTGTCTACCAGGAATCTATTACTTTATTTTTAATTTAAAAAATTTAATGGAGTTATATTTATAGTATTGTACCCACTTCAAAAGTACAATTCAGTGATTTTTAGTAACATGGCTAAATGGTACAACTATCCCACATATTAGTTTTAGAATATTTTTTCATTATCTGATAAGATCTTTCATGCCTCTCTGCAGTTAATCCCAATTCCCATTCTTCTTCTCAGGTCAATGGCAATCTACATTCTGTATAGATTTTCTGAACAATTCATGTAAATGGAGTCTTACAATGTGTAGTCTCAGTGTCTGGCTTTCTTTAGCATGTCTTTCAAGGTTCATCTGTGACGTGGCATGTGTTAGTATTTCTTTTACTGCTGAATAATAGTATTCAGTGTGTGGTTATACCACATTTTGTCTCTCCATTCATGGAGGATGGATATTTAGACTGTTTTCAGTTTTTGAACTATGATGGTTAATGTTACCATGAACATTCATATGAAGTCTGTGTGGACATGTTCTCATTTCTCTTGGGTAGCTACTTAGAAGTAGAATTGTTAGGTTGTATGGCAGATTTTACATTTAACTTTTGGAGAAACTGCCATACTGGATTCCAAATGGTTATTCGATTTTTACTTTCCCATCAGCAATGCGTGAAGGTTCTCCATGGAATTAAAAACATTTGTTTTGTAGGTAACTTGTTTATGGTATACACTGTTTTACTACCTAATTGTTTTTCTGTTGATGCTCACACTAGTTATATGCTCTTATTGGAAGTGACAGCATTCCAACTCAAACTAGCTTAGGAGAAAAAAAAATTGTGTTGGTTGATATGAAGAGTTAACATACTTAACTAGAATTCAGGAACTTAAAAAGAGAATTAGGAGGTCTCTCCTTTGACTGTGCTTCTTAATTGTGAACATCTTGACAAATAATGCCTAATGATGACACAGTTTTTGTCCTTTTACTTCTTTATATAATGGAACATGTCGATCAATCTCTTGTTATCATGCCATCTTCGAATCTCTGAAATAAGCCCCATTTGGCCATATTTTACTGCTGGTTTTTATACTGCTGAATTTTTTGCTAATATTTTGTTTTAAATTTTTCTTTCTAAATATGTACCACTTAACGTGGTCTTTTTTTGTTTTGTACATCTTCAACCAGTTTGGTTATTCAAATGCTTATTAAAATTAGTTGAAGTTTCTAGACTTAATGTATCATGGAATAATGTCAATAGCATTATAAGAATTCATCTGATAGCTTAGCTAAAGCTCATTTCTAAACCCACTTGAACTCTTGCAATTTTCAGTGGTAGATTTCTTGTTATTCATCAATGGTTTTAATAATTGGTTTATTCAACCTTATTGCTTCTTAGGTTAATGTCAGTAATTTTAATCTTGTTAGGAAGTTATTTTCTGTAGATTTTACCATTTGTGGCTATAGAGTAGGATGTGATTCTCTTAATTCTTTTACTCTTTATTAGTTTGGTTAGGATTGGTTAAGAAATTTATAGTTCTGCCTAAAATATAATGGAATTTGTTTCTTTGCATCATCTTCTACTCTTGATGTTATCCAATGATAAAAGATTTGCCATGTTGCTGTATATAAATTGTATTACATTTATTTCCATTTCCCTGATTATAAGTGAAGGTCAAAGCATCTTCAGGAGTCGATCAGACATTATGTTTTTCTGTCATTGTTCAACATATATTTACAACCTTTGCCAGCCTTAACAATTTACTTGTGACTTCTGGTGCCCGCCAAGAAGAACAAAGTCCATGATTGTCTGTCTTTCTCACAGAGTACTACTGGTAGTTCTGGATGGAATTCGAAAACACACAAATCACCTGAAGATGCTAATAGTAGTCAGGTTGGGAGGTAAGTCAAATCTTGCAGAACAACCTGAATAAGAATGAATTTCCTGGTTTTGTTTCCTTCTTTATCTCCCAGCTTTGACCCAAGGGTAGCCCCAGCTGCAGGACGATGACAGTTACAGACAGCAAAAACGCAGAGACAATCTATTCCTTGTGACTTGAAATCTAAAGAGGAGATCTTGGCAAGCCAGGGGAGGGTCCAGGGTTCTTCCTGTTTCGTCTCTTTCCTCCTCCTGGTTCCTCCCCAAGGATAGTCCCACTTACAAAGCTGCTCTGCTGTAGCAGTGGTGGCACAGATACTTACAACCTCGAGAGGAAAGGTCTCTCTCTGACCTGGAAGAAGTTTCCGGGGGTCTAGGAGAGGCACAAACTTCCTCCATTTTCTCTCATCTTTTCATTCTGGATGTGGCCCCAGTCATGTAAAACTGCATGAAAACTCAGGAGGTTAAAAGAGAGAAACTTGTATTTCTGGTCAAAGAAACAAAGAAAGGTAGGATCTTGGCTCCTAGAACGGGTAGAGGAGGAATTCTGAGAGAGAAGAGAAGTGGGAAGAGCATCTGCTAGTTACCCAGCCCATGTCATCCCTCAGAGGGACCCAAAGAAGGAGAGCACGGGTTTTGAACTACAGTGTAATCCACAGCCCAGGTTCTGGATCAACAAAAGAGAGTGGAACAGGCATGGAGCAAGCACAGTAGAGCATAGTAAAGTCTTTAAAAATTCAGTGGACATCAGAGGCACAGTTTGAGGAGATGAAGCTGAATGCACAGTTTGAATTGAACAGGTTTACTGCCAGAACCCCCCTTTTCCAGGGTTGTTTCTAGTGAGTTATCTTTGTTCCCCCTTTTGTTCCAGATCTGAGTGGTTTTTTGTTTGTTTTGTTTTTTTAAATTTGGCTACTCCTAAATTTTTTCTTTATCATTGGCTTTGGACAATTTGACAACCATGGGCCCTGGTATGATATTCTTCCTGTTTTTGGTGCTTAGAATTTGTTAAGATTCTTGGATCTGTGGAAATTAGATCCAACTGAGAAATTCAGAAAAAAATTATAGCCACTATTTTTTTCAAATGTTTCTTCTGCTTCTGTGTTTTTTCTTCATAGATTTCATTAGGAGTATTTTAGGCCACTTGAAGTTTTCTCATGACTTGCATTTGAAGAAGTTCTTTTTCCCTTTTTTTTTTTTTTTTAAAAAAAAAAACATGATTATTACACCTTCAGGTTCATTAATATTTTTTCTTCTTCAAAATCTAATATGCCAGGCTGGGGTTGTGGCTCAGAAGTAGAGCACTCACTTAGCATGTGTGAGACACTGGTTCAATCCTCAACACCACATAAAAATAAAATAAAGATATTGTGTCCACCTATAACTAAAAAATAAATATTTTAAAAAGATCTAATTTGCCATTAGTGCTCTCCAATGTATTGTCCCACCCATCATAGATTTTTTTTCCTTTGGAAGTTTTATTTGGTTATTTCTTTATAGCTTCCACATCTCTAGCTTTTTAAAGACATGTGGCTTGTAGTTACAGCGACTGGTTTAATGATTCTGCTTGCTATATTGTCAGTTATGGTTTGGTTTCAATTTGCTTATTTTGTATTATTACAGATTGTATTTATCTCATTTTTGGTATTTGGAAAGTTTTGGTCAGATGCCAAACATTGTAAATTTTTCTTTAATGATGCTGAATATTTTTGTGTTCCTATAAAATGTTCTTACCCCTCATTCTGGATACAGTCCACTTAGTTAAAACAGTTTGGTCTTTTTCAGGTTTTGCTTTAAGATTTTTTAAGCAAGCCAGGTGTGGTGGAAGTTGTCTGTAATTCCAGCTACTCAGGAGGCTGAGTCAGGAGGATTCCAAGTTCAAGGCCAGCCTGGGAAACCTGTCTCAAAATAAAAAATAAAAAGAACTGGGACTGCAGCTCAGTGGTAGAGCATCCCTGGATTAAATCCCCACTACCAAAAAAAAAAAAAAAAGTTATATTAGGCAAAGCTAGAACAGTCCTCAGCAGTAAACTAATTAAGTATTCTCCACTATTGAGGTTAAGACTCCACTATTGAGGCAAGTCTTAGAATCAAGGCATTTCAGTCTATTAGGAACAGGAACCATACCTCACTGTGTGTGAGATGAAGCAGTGTTACTTCTAAATCTTCTAGGCGGTTCTTTCCTCAACCTTTGCTAGTTTTCTCATACGCATGTGCTTATCATACCCAGCTGGATTCTCAGGTTTCCCGCTGAAGATCCTGCAGTTCTTTCCGTGATACACTCTTTGGTACTCTGTCCTGCAAATGCTAGCTGCCTTGGTCTCCCAGACTCTCAGCTACATCTCCTCAATTCAAAAGTGATTATTTTTTTTGATGAATCTACCCTCCCCGCCCCCCCCCCCTTTTTTTTAGTAATAGTACTAGTAATATTATGTGTGCCTCTTTACTTTGTTCTAAATCTTGGTATCACTGATGAGATGATACCTTTTAAGTTAGGAGGATTTCCATGCTGGCTAGGTGGATGGGGGTTAAACTGTTTCTGGCTCTGTGTGAGTTGGGGGGATTGTTCCTCATGCTTTTTTTGAGGGTTGCTTTCTCTATCCTTGTTCTTATGCTTTGATCTACTCTGCTGAAGACTCGAGAGTTTTGAAGGTCTCTGGAGCTCTCTTGGTCCATCCATCGCTCCTCTGGTACTCTGCCATTTGAGGCTTTCTTTCCAGCTCTCTCTCCCCTACTCAAGGAGACAGCAGCCTCTGCCTGGATTCTCTCTTCCCGTGTAGTGACCTTATTGGGCTAAACTTTTGTTTCCCCTCTCTCAACTGTCACTATCGAGAACTGCCTGATGTCCAGTATCTGAAAACCATTTTTTAAATGTATGTTGGTTGTTTGAGTTGAGAAGTCAAGCCCTATCTCTGTTATTTTCCACTGGCCCAAAGAAGTAGTTCTCATCATTTCTTTCTTTCTTTCTTTTTATTTATTTATTTATTTTTTTGGTACTGGGGATTGAACTCAGGGGCACTCAACCACAGAGCAACATCCCCAGCCCTATTTTTATATTTTATTTAGAGACAGGGTCTCACTGAGTTGTTTTGCTGAGGCTGGCTTTGAACTCAAGATCCTCCTGACTCAGACTTCTGAGCCGCTGGATTAACAGGCATGTGCCACTGCACCTGGCAGAAGTCCTCATCTTTAATAGCTGAAGTGTCTATTTTATGGATGCTGACTACATCAGAGATTCTTACTGATTATATCATGGTGCATATTAGTTTTCACTCATGGTGAATGAATTTGCCATGTTTAGCTTTAGTTATTTTTTATTGTTAGCTCTTCATGAGTGATTTTTGTTTTCTATCAGAATCTTGCATGCTCTGCGTTGAGGGTGTGTCTCTCTGGAGTAGTTTGGTTTTTCCATCTAACAGATCATGTTAATTTCTCAACTGCACTGAATTCTCATAGGTAAAACCCATTAACGAAGAGCTCACAAAATATATGACAGAATGTTTCAGACACTGGACATCATTGATGTCCTCAGATAACACGGAGGGTGTAAACTCAACGTCCCAACCTACAGGTGGTGATGGTCCATGTGTTCAAATTGCCAAAAGAGGCTTTTCTTTTTTTCAACCCAGAACCTAAGAAACGACAGACAACTTTCCTCATAATCTTGTGCACTGATCCCTGCCCCACCTGGGAAGGTGCCAGGCCTCAGGTTCAGCTCCCAGCACTACATGTGGCTTTTCTGTCCTCATGTGGGAGTGGATATCTGAATCCCTAGCTTACTGAAACTTGTGTTTCTTCCCTTACTGTAGAAATTTCACAGTCAGTTTCCATATTTATTATTCTGATTTTTAGATTGTCCTTCATTTCTAAGACATGGAAATGTCTCCTTGTTTCTTATTGTATTAGCTAGTTAATTTAAAACTGTATATGTATGTAGATAGATACATATATAATTTATGTATAAATAATTTTACATAAAGAAATAGATACAGAAAAAGTAGATATTGGAAGATTTTATATATATTTACAAAAAGAGATAAAATATATAGCATAAACTATATTTTATACATTTTTGTATTTATTACATATACACATACATTTATATTTATTAAAATGACTTGTTCAGGGTTGTATGCTGCCTCCTTTAGGTGTACAAACCACATATGATTCTTGTGAGAAACAAGTGTGAGGGTGAGATTATTATCGTGTTTTTGAATGAACTTCTTGTTCTGGAATTTCCGGTTATTTTCTAGCAGTATGATGCTGTTCATACATATACACATGTGTATGTGTACACACGCCCATATGCGCGCGCACACACACTCTCTCTCTCACACACACACACACACACAGTCCAAAGGGGCTTTCAGTGATGAGGATCCAGGCTATATGTGCTATCATATCTTTCTGAAGTGGGACTTAGCTAGCTGCTAAGTCTTCTTCCAGCCTCATTCCTGAGTTTGACCAATTCCTACAATAGGTGACTATGGTTATTATTTTCTTAATAATCCTTTCTTTGGATTTTTATTCATATGCAGTCAAGGGCATATGATGTTTTTCCTCTCTCATTTATACATAGGGGACAGAAAGCCATTTTTTTTTTTTTTTTTTGCATCTTGCTTTTCACTTGAGTATATATCATGGTAATCTTTTCATGTCAATCCATAGAGCTTTTTCATGTGTTTTTGCAACTGAGGTTTTCCCTTGTATGAATAGCCATATTTTATTTAATCCTGATTTTATTGACAGTCATTCTAATTTTTGGCTACTGACAATAATTTTGCAATGAACAACCCTGTCCATTGGTCACTTTGCATGTGCCCAACTATATAATGAATCTCAAGGAGTGAATTTCTGGGTCAAAGTTTATGCCCATTTGAATTCTGGTAATTATGGCTAGTCTGTCTTCTAGAGATTGCAACAATTAAAACCCCTGATAAAAATGGGTGAAAGGACATGTTTTCTCATGGAAGCCTCACACTTTTCCAAAATTTGGAGGGATTTTGCCAGTCTGATGAGTGAGAAATAATATCTAACTAGAGCTTTAATTTGTATTACTCAATTTTTGTGTGTGCATGTGTGGTGCTGGGGATCAAATCCAGGGCCTTGTGCATGCAAGGCAAGCACTCTACCAACTGAGCTATATCCCAGCCCTGTATTACTCTTCTTACAAATAAAGTTGGGCATCTTATCATATGTTGTATGAGTTGTTCATTTTTTTCTGTGCCTTCTTCATATATTTTCTTTGGTTTTTTCTACTGGAGTTTTAGGCTTTTCTTATCCATGTCTAGAGCATTTCATATCCTAGGAAGATTAAACCTCTGCTCTTATATAAATTGAAAATATTTTCTTGATTTGTTGTTTATCTTTTGCTATTTTGATTACTTAATAAATTCAATCGGACTTTAGTTATAATAGTTCTTTTTGCCTTGAAGAATTAATTTTGTTTTTTCATTGAAGTCAAATTTAACAACTTTCATTTGTGGTTTTTGGATTTTGTTTCAATTAAAAGTCTCATCTGTTCCGGGGTCACAAAAAAAACCCCCAAAACTCTCTACTATTTGCTCGACTCTTTTATATTTCCAGATTTGAGCCTTTGGAATCCATTCCAGTTTACCAAACGGGGAACAGTTCTAACTATAGTCTATCGTCACCATTCACAGATTCTGTATTTACAAAATTACCTATTTGCTAAAATTTATTTATCACCCCAATTCAATACCTGTGGCACCTTTGCAGGCGTTCTCAGGTGTATGAGGAGTGACGAGGAATTTGACGTGCCTGTTGTCTAGGTTACCAGCTGAAGCTGAGCCGGGCTCCACAGTTGTGTTTCAGCTTTTGTTCTTTAAGCAAGTGTCCTTTTCACAGTGCATTTAGTACCACATTTTTCACATCTTCATGCTGTTCATTGGTGCCCAAGCCTAGTGCTGGAGTGCTATCTTGTATTCTTAACTATAAGCAGGCTTGGTGTGCCTTACAGAAAAACGTAATAGTAAACTTTGTTCAGGCACAAGTTATAGAGAGGTTGGCAAGAGTTTGATGTGAATGAATCAACAATACATATTAAATAAGATGTCTTTGAACACACCCAAAACAAGGTTCTGCGTTGATCAGTTGATGACACTGTTGTGACCAGAGGCTCAAAGAAACCTAGCCCTGCCTTTCCCTAGCAGTCACAGTTCAGCATCCACTAATTCTGTATTTGAGAACAACTGTTCATGAGAACAGACTATGTTTTCTTAAGGTAGCTTCCCTGATACCATCACTGAGATAGCCCATTTTCCCCACTGATGGGAGATATATCACCTCCATCCTACCCTACGGGCTTCCTTCTTGCTCCATTCCACTGACCAGTGTGTGAATTCATGCACAGAGACTACAGCGCTTTAATTACTGAGGCTTTATAAAAAATTTAAAAATCTGCTGAGTTCAGTTCCTTGCCTGTGTCTTTTAGTTTAAAAAGTTTCCCTGGATATTTCTGTTATGATTTCCCATATAAACTTCAGAATCACTTTGTCTTGTTCTGAAAAACTCCTTGGTATTTTTCTTGAGTTAATTTACTAATTAACGGAGGGCTAATTGACATTTTTATGACATGAGGTTTTCCACTCATGACTGTGGTTTGTCTTTCTACTCAGTCAAATCTTCTTTGGTGTCCTTCAGGAGGGTTTAAAATTTCTTCCTATAGGACTTGGAAATTCCTTTAGTAATATCATCACTTAAGCTACTATTTCTGTGAGACTCATTGAACTCTACAGGGCTGTACAGAGGAAGGGGGAAAAGCATGTATGTTCTGAGCCTAGTTAATTAGAGCATATTTTCGCATGAAAATTTAAGGAGAGAGAAACATGAACAAACCAGTTGTTATGTGGAACAAGGGAATGACAGAGAGATTAATGAGAACACAGGAAAGGCTTGACGGGTTGGTTCATTTATTTTAACTAATGCTTCCAGCATTGCACTGTGTCAGACACTGTTTTGAAGTAGTTTTAAGTTATTATATTAGTTCATTTAGTCTCACAACAACCCTATGAGATAGGTATGTCATCACTGTCACCCCCATGTTACAAATGAGGAAACTGAGATACCAGTGATCTGAGGTTGCACAGCTGGTTTCTTTGGAGTTGGGAGAGGAGCTGGGATTCAGACACAGCAGATTGGCTTCAGGGCCAGGTTCTTTATATTTATATGATTATAAATATACAAAGACACACATATACATATATATATATATATATATATATATATATATATATATATATATATAAATCTTCAATTCTAATTGACACACGTTGTTGTTCATATTTGTGGGGTACAGTGTGACATTTCAATACACGTATACAATGTACAATCATCTGCTATGGATAATTTGCATATTCATCACTTCAAGCATTTATGACTTCTTTGTTTTGGCAACATTCAAAATCCCCTCTACTATTTTGAAATATTCAGTTAATTGTTGTCAACCGCAATTATTGCACTGTGCTACAGAACACTAGGAATTATTCCTCCCATCCAACTGTATCCTCATCAACCCATTAACCATCCTCTCTCCTTCCCTCCCTCCCCTACACCCTTCCCAGGCTCTGGTGAACCACTGTTTAACTCTAGTTAAACAGTGTGTTCAACATGTTAGCTTTCACCTGTAAGTGAAGACATGCCGTGTTTGTCGTTCTGTGCCTGATCTATTTCTCTTAACATGATGTCCTCCAATTCCATCCATATTGCTGCAAATGACATGCTCTTGACCACATGTGTTATATGAAAGACAATTGGGATAGGGGCAAAATGGAGTACTATAGCCCCCAAAATTAAAATATCAAAATGGGTAACTTGTAGGGAAAAAAATGAGATTATTTATTTATTATTTGGGAAGGATCTAATTGTGTCATTGGCACTGTGGAGACTGGAACTGGACTTGAATATAACAACAGAAGAGGCACTTTATTTAAAAGGGAACAGTCCCTGAGAAGGGACAAGGATGGCAGACCACATGGCCATGGGAGACACTGAATGATGCCATCCTGACCCAACCGAGAGAAAAGGCACAGGTGGCATGCATGGCCACAATGGGCAATCTTCTCTCTGGTCCTTTCCCAAAACCGCAGGTCTCTGTTGACAAGCATCATGATTGACAGCAGCTTTGGACATGATTTCATCTTCAGGAATGCTAAGACACAACTTGAAAAAATTCAACTCTGTTAAGTCCAATCAACAAAGAGTGGCTAGTTTAATAGGATTGGAAGGAAGTCTCACACACACACACACACGCGCACACACACACAGAGCCATATAGCTTTAGAAGTGATTTAGTTAAGTGACCTCATCATCTCATTTCATTAGACATGAGAGTAGTCAGATGTGTACCCTAGAATTTAGGGTGAGGGATTATGAAAGGTAAAAAATAACATTGGCATAATTCTGTAGGTTGAAACTGTGGGAAGCATCTAGAAAGACTGAAAAGAGACGAGGGAGATAGCTGACGTTAATTATGTGCTGACTGAGCCTTGTGCTTCATGTACGTGTTGTGGCACACAGGAATAGATGAACAGGACCATGAAGCAAGATGGAAAATCTAGAAATAGACTCTTGTATTTATGGAAATTTAATATATGAGAAACAGCACATCACAGAATAGTGATGAGAACACTGGGTTTCCATGAGAGCCCAAGTTATACCTACCCCAAAATAGATTCCAGATAGAATATAGAATTAAACATAAAAGTAAAACATTTAGTGGGGAAAAAATGGAATATTGTGGACTGGAAAGGCCACAAAACTCAGAAACCATACGTAGAAAGAAAAGGATGACTTTGATCACATTAAATTTTTTTCCAATGGTGAAATCAAAGAAGCTTTTTGCCACATTTATAAAGTAAATAATCAATGACTAAAAAAACAAAGAGCCCAGTAGGAAAAAATGGGCGAAGAAAATGAACAGGAAATTCATAGGAAAAATACAAATGGCTAGTGATCAATGGAAAGAAGCCCAATATTTCCCTTAAGCAGAGGATACAAATGAACAATAAAATATTTTCAATTAAAGTTTAAATAAATGATGACACTTTTTAAACCTATGTTTTAAAGCCTGATAATAACCATTATTGGCCAAGATCTTGAGAAACAGGTACCCCCCAACACTGACAGGGTGTAAATTGATGTCGTATTTTTTGGAGTGAAATGTTCTTTCCTTCTGACATCACAGTTCAATTTCAAGACACTCATTCAAACATAGGAGCACAGGGAGACGAAACTGGCCTTTGGAGCAGGGTTGCTTTCTTGTCATTCTCTGCTCCAAATCATGTAAGCTCACTCTTTTGCAGTACTGTCATCTGAAAACACCCATTTCGGATAGCTGATGTATGAAGTAAGTTAAAACGAACAGAGCGCTTAGATCTGCATCTGTATCACAGTGTGCACTGATGGTAACCATTATGCCAACACAACGGAGCTAGAGTGTTCACTATAGCATTGTTTGTAAAGGTCAAAAAAATTTATGGGCAATAACCCAAATCATTGCTTTAGTGGGGTAAGTTTAAATAAATACTATTGAAGACCATGTAGTCATGTATTCTTGAGAATCATGTCATTCATCAATTTATTTATCTAGCTTAGAAACTTTATTAAGTTTCTCCTCCGTGTCAGGCTTTGTCTCAGTGCTGGAGATGCACTGGTAGATAAAAAGGAATCTTACTGGAAAGGAAAATGTTCCAAGAAATATTAAAAAGGCAGTTGCAAAACAATGTGCATAGAATGAGTCTGTTACTGATGAAAACTAATGGCCATACCAAAAATCATGGGCATGTGGCATGTCAAGAAAAATATTTGGCAAGGGACCCAATACCCACTGTGTCTGATTTCTCCTTACACTGAGATTGGGCTGTATCTTACCATCAGTGGTGTTCCATGTTAGACAAAATGTGGCATTCACTGGCAAGGTTAGCTTGGAGGGAGGATATATGATTAGGTGAGTACAATGAGACCCTTCCGTGTTTATTCTATATATTTTTATGCTGTTTGAAACTTTGCTATGAGAATGTACCTGTGGCTGACTTGTGTAAGAATGCCCTCGGGAGCCAAGGTGAGGGGCTCTCGGTGGTGCCTCATGGTCCTTTTCTCTCTAATTTTGTTTCTGTTTACCTGCTCGGTTCCTTCTTCTCCCTCTCTAGAGGGACTTCAGGCTTCTCAATTTTAGGATAGAAGATGGCCACCCACTGTGACCAAGTCATATCTGTTTAGTTCAGGGGAACCATAGGGACGACTAACATCTCTGAATCCCAAATCTGTGCTCCTGGGAGGGAGAATCTGACTCATTCTGTTTGGGTCAGGTGTCCACTCCTGATCAATTGGCTGATTTTTTTTTTCTTTTTTTGGGAGGAGGGTACTGGGGATTAAACCCAGGGGTGCTGTATATCCATGGCTCTTTTTCTTTTTTATTTTCAGGTAGGGTCTCCGTAAATTGCTTGGGCTGGTCTCAAATTTGTGATCCTCATGCCTCAGCCTGTGGAGTAGCTGGGGTTACAGGTGAATGAGACAGCTCTGTGTCACCTAATCCCCTCTATCCTTTCTGTTCAAGGCCTATAGCTTTCGGTGTCCTGGGGTAACAACAAAAGCAGGATGCCCCTTCCCGCCCTAAGAAACGACTGTTTGTCCCCCAAATGGTCCCCCCCCCCCCCCCCGCATAGGTTTCTCAGACTGCCTTGCTAAGTTTGGAGGATTTAACTAGTTTTGCTGTCAAGGGCATTAATTAGGCACAACTTCTCAAACCAAGTCAACAACCTAGTGACTCCTCTCTCAGTCTCTGGAGATGGAATGGAAATGTGTCTTTTTGTAAACACCGAGGATAAGATTTGAAATAGAAAAATAAACTCCCCAGCTCTAAATGGCACTAGGTAAAACAGCCTTAACCAGAGTTGCAGAGACAGTTGTCTAAAAAGTTTACAATTCCCAGGTGCCATTGCCACCTAGTGGGAAGGTGAATCAGAACAAGGGGTTGCAAAGTGGGGAGCACTCTCAGGATGACTGGCATAGGAGGTGTCTTGCCCCCACCCCATTCCTTGCCCCAGCCCCGGGTCTGAGTGGTTGGAAAATTCTAGGCTCAAGCTTCTTTTCTCTTCCTTTCCCTTCCCTCTTTCTCTTTTTCCTTCCTTCCTTCTTGAGGTGCTGGGGATGAACCCAGGGCCTTGTGCATGCTGGGTGAGCACCCCCACACTCAGTTACATGCCCAGCTTAAACCGCTTTTTAAAAGTGGTTACAAAGAAACTTATATGAGCTCTGAGGGGGAAGATGGGCAAAGATCATGGTTTCTAATTTTAACCTGAAAATTCACCTCTGTCACCATCCTCGCCATCCATCCTAGCCTTTCCTAAAAGCTGAAGAGCGTTGTAATGCAGAATCCTAATGCGCTCACCTGGTTCCAAAGCACCTTTGAAACTGTAAGAGGAAGTACTTGAGGAAAATGAGAAATGTTCGAGTACACTTTCACAGGGAATGACAGAGAGCGCTGGGGAGGGAAGGTGAAAGGAAGAGGGGCAAATTCCTGTCATTTTCTTGAGTATGAGATCTAAAGGAAAGAGTGGGAAGGTGAGTTGGAGGAGTAGATTCTTCCGTGAGAGGCTTTTGGTGGACTCCCAGCCAGTGTCCTATAGTGGCCCGTGTAGTTCAAGGCCTGGCCATCTGTAAGAAAGTTCAGGACAGTGCTGGGTCCTGTCCCAACCTAGATTTGAGCTGGCCCTCTGCGGAGCATCGTTGGGCCAAAGAGGCTCCATGCATTTTTCCAGGACTTTGGATCATTTGCAGTTTGCCCCATAACTCCCACACATTTGCTTCTTAATGTCCCAAAGCTCTCATTGCTGCAATGTTCCCATAGGAATGTGGACGCCTGCCAAGCGACCTCATGTGCATTCCATTCATCTCCTTGGCTGGGAGGCAGGGGAAAGCCAAGTTGGCTGGTTGCTTAACTCTTTGGGTCCCAAATTCTCCCTGAAAGCAATCATCAGGCTTCTTGGACTTTTTCCATAAACACAAAGTAAAAGGTAAAGGAAGGTAAAACAAAGCAGAAATATTTATTTATTCCTAGGATCCCATCTGAAAAAAAAACAACTATTTTAAAGGTAGCCTAATGAAAACTACATTCTTTGGTTTGTTATGAAATCCTCCTCTAGGAGAAGGGTGTTTTGAAGTAAAGAGGCTTTGTGAGGTGTGACTAAAAGCAATGTGACTATTTTTTTTTTCCTCCAAGTGAGCACGTCATAATATAGCCATCCAAAGGAAGGTGGTGGCTTCCAAGTAATCTCACTGGGCTCTTGCCCGGCAATCCAAGATGCCCAAACGCCCGTGAGATTCCTTTAAGGGAATCACTGGCCAGTTGCTCATTGTTTTCTCTCTGTTTATCATTCATTCAGCATCTCTTCGGCACCTCCCGTGTGCCAAGCACTCTGTTGGTCCCTGAGGATAAAGCATTGATGAAGATTCGGTCACATTGAGGGTCTGATCATAGGGCTTCCTGGGGACCAGTGGAAAAAGTTAGCCCCACCTGGGTTTGAATCTCAGCGCAGCCTGATGTGGATTGTGTAACCTCAGGCAAGTTTCCTAGACTCTCTGACTCACAGGGTCCTTGTTTCTAAACTGGAGATGGTAAAATCAACTTCCTAGGATTGCTTTGAGGAGAAAATCAGATGAAATATGTAGTTGGTAGCCTTCACTAGAGGTGGATCCAGATAAATGCTCAGCACGTGAGAGCTCTTAGGATTATAATCATTCCAGTTATATAGCTTGTTTGACTCTTTTTTTATTTTCCAGATTAGATTCTGAATGTACTTTCTGAAAAATCATTGCTTTATTGTGAGTATGGGTGACACTAAATATGAGACTGAAGGTGTTAAGAAATTAGATGACAATGAAATCTTTTTAATTTTTAAAGGAACCTCTGTACTGTTTTCCATGATGGTTGTACTAATTTGCATTCCACCAACAGTGTGCAAGGAAAAACCTTTTCTCCACATCCTTTCTCACCAACACTGCCTGTCTTTTTCATAGTAACCATCCTGACAAACGTGAGGTGGTACCTCATTGTTTTTTGGTTTGAATTTCTCTGATGATTAGTAATATTGAGCATCTTTTTAAAAATGCACCTGTTGGCTATTTGTAGACTTTAAAAATCTCTCTCAGTACCTTTGCACTTTAGGATCATATTATTTGGGCACTTTTGGACATCGAATGGTATGAGCTCCGTACATATTTTGGATATCTGCTCCTCATCAGATATATAGTTTGAAAATATTTTTTCCTGTTCCTGTAGGTTGTCTTTTAATTTTGGTGATGGTCTCCTTGCTCTGCAGAAGCATTTTAGTTTGATGTAGTTGCACTTGTATATTTTCGAACTTGTTGCTTGTTCTTTTGGTGTTGTATCCAAAAAAAAGTCATTGCCAAGACCATTGTCAAGGAACTTTCTCCCTAGGTTTTATTCTAGAACTTTTGTGATTTCAGACTTTATATATATGTCTTTAATCCATGAATTTTTGTTAAGTGTTTAACACCTTTGTCAGCCATTAGTCAAGGTGGGGTTTGGTTCTTGGTTCTGTTCTGTCAGTCCTTGTATTCTTGTGTGCCAGGACCACACTGCTGTGATTACTCTAGCTGAGAAACACACTTTGAAATCAGGAAGTGTGATGCCACCAGCTTTATTCTTCCTTTTCAGGATTGTTTTGGCTAGTCAGGGTCTTTGGTGTTCATGAGAATTTTAGGAATGCTGTTTCTATTTCTATGGAAGATGCCATTGGAGTTTCAATAGGGATTTCCTTGAAGTTGGGTAGTTAGCGCTCATTTCTTTTAATGATTTCATAGCAGTCCATAGAGTGGATGTATCATAATTGACTTAGCCACTCTTCTACAAATGAATATTTAAATTATGTCTAATCACTGGCCATGATAACAATGTGGCAAGGACTACGTTAGTCAGCTTTGCATTACTGTGACAGAATATCTGAGAAAGCCAACTTAGATGAGGAAAGATTTATTTTGGCTCATGATTTCAGAGGTAGCAGACCATGGTCACTGGATCTATTGTTTCTGGGCTTGTGATGAGGCAGAATGTCACAGTGCAGACTGCAGGATGGAGCAAAGTTGCTCAGCTTGTAGTGGCCAGGAGGCCTGGACAGAAGGTGCTTTTATAACAAAATCCCTCCCTGCAAACATGCTTAGCTGCAAACCTATCAGTGGCCGAATCCATTCATGAGGTCAAAGCCCTCATGCTCCAATCACCTCCCAAGGACCCACCTCTGGACACTGCTGCACCACGGATCAGGCCTTCAACACATGAGCCTCTGGGGGACCGTGCAAATCCAAACCATGATAGAGACCTTTCTTGTGCTTATCTTCGACTACTTCCTATCCAAGAAAAATAGCAAACCCAAGAAATACAATAGGCTCTTTGTAGCTGTTCCTGGAAATGTCGTTGGAATAAGGTGATTGCTTGGAAACTGAAAAATCCCTGATGTGATTGGCTGCATCCTAGATGTTTTCTCAAAAAACTTCTCCCTATTCTACTGCTAGGCTACTTATGTCACCCCCAGAAGCTACCTATTTGAAAGGTGCAAAGTCTATGTAACAATATTATAAAAATGGTGGCATTATAGTCCAGGCATAGCTGTCTTGAAACCCTTCTAAGATGTAGAATAAATGGACATGTGTGTGTGTGTGTGTGTGTGTGTGTGTGTGTGTGTTTGGCAGCAGAGAGTCAAGGATGCAGAGATTCCAGACAGCCACTCTAGAAGCATCTGTTAAGAAGATTCACACTCTAATTTGCTGCCACAGCTTGAAACAGTGAAATGTATTAAAATGTGCCACATCGGTTAACATGGGTTCAATTAGATGAAGGTTGCCAATTTGGAAGGAGGGCAGATGGCCCTTGGTGGCTATCTCTGCCGAAGCACGAGCCTGCTTAGGCTGTTCACGGAGCTGTTAGGGGGGACTTATACGTGAGATTCCGGTGCCATCCAAACACAAATAAGACCCGAGGATTAGCTTTCCCGGATGAATAATTATTCCTGAATCACGAGCAAGGCACACGTGGAAAGGAGGCAGGGGAATGGAAGTCTTTCTAAGAAGTTTCTGCTGTCAGAGGCGCAGATCCTCAAATGAGCTCCGTGCAAATGAAAACCGGTCTCAACATCATTTGGAGCCAAAGAAAATTCATGGTTGAGGTTGAAAAAAATGTCAGATAAATAGTTTCTCCTTGCCTCTCAGCAGGCCCAGCTATCACTGCAATCCAGATCTGGCCCCTAAGCGGTTCTGGCAGGTCTAGTTGGGACCAGCTGCTGTGGGGGAATTGGTGATTCCAGGTTGCCCTCAACTCTGGGCTGAGCCAAAGGCAGTGTGGGTTCAAGCATCCTTCTTCCTTCATTGCCTCTTAGCCCAGTCCCTCCTTGACTTCTAAGCCTCTGATTTTTTTTTTTTAATTATCTTTTATACCAGGAATTGAACCCAGGAGCACTTTACCACTGAACTATATCTGCAGCCCTTTTTGTTTTTTAATTTTGAATCCGTTTTTTTTTTTTTTTTAATAAGTTGCTCAGGCTGGCCTCTAACTTGTGATCCTCCTGCCTCAGCCTCCTGAGCAACTGGGATTACAGGTGTGCACCACTGTATCTGACTTGAAGTTTTTGTGTTTTAACCTCAAGGGTCAGGAGAAACCTTCCTGGGTACATTCAACAAGGAAGTACTCATGCTCTCTTGGGGTTCGGGTTTCTGGATACTGTGTCCCAGGCCATAGAGAAACCTACAGTGTGACTCGCTGGGGTTTAGGGAGAGAGGTTTATTATGTTTTTGTAATGCCTTTAACATAGACATCCTGGAATGGAGGGGGTCTCTGTGCTTAGCCCTCCCAACCCACTGTGACTGTGGGGTGCCAAAAAGATGACAGAAGGATGTTTTTAGGGCACAAAGCCTCAACCCAGAGTGGGGTGATGGACTTTGAGCAGAGTCAGCCTCAGCAGGCTCCAGTAGCCTGAACCCCACAGCATGGCCAGAGGGACACTTCTGAGCAGAGCTGGCCAACAGATGTCTTTGGGTTTTGCCTGTGGCTCACCCCGAGGTAACTCCAGAAGGCCTAGAGGCAGAAACAGAGGCCTGGCATTTACAAGGGTGGAAATGCTGGATTCTGGAAACACTCACCAGTGATCCTGACCTGGGGAAAATCCATTATGAAAAACGGGGAGAGAGAAGAAGCATCGCACACCTGCTCCATGACCCTGGGCTCTCCCTGGAAGATGGCTCCCTCCAAGGGACGGGAGACACTTTCATCATTGAATTATTTCGTTGGAAACTTAACACACAGCATTCAGATAGTCCGGAGCAGCAGAAAAAGATGCCGCTGCCCGAGTTTGACTCTCTTAGTAGGAAAGTCTCCGCTGAGCGGAGTGGACAGTCACTTTGGAGACCCACATATCCACATACTGGCTTCGTGTTGGACTGTATTTATGATCTGGGACAGCCGGCAGGGTGAGAGACATTCAGAACATGATTCGCAGGGGAACCGTGGCTCTGAGTTACATGGACCTGAATTTGCTTTTGGTGTGACACTAATGAGCTCTGTGACTGTGGGCAAGTTACTTCTCCCCGCATGTCACTTTCTTATCTGACAATGGAATACAAGTAATTATCTTGAATCTTGACACAAACATCACATATTTTTCAAAATTCCTAGTGCCTTAGTGGGCTAAGTAAGTGTTAGTGAATAGTGACAAGAAAATATAGAAAAAAAATAGATAATGTAAAAATAGTAATAGCCAGAAGGTACCAGGTTGTAGGGATGATGGATTTTTTTCATCTTTGTGACCCCAGCACCCCAAAAACTTCTCAGCACCTAGTAGGCCACCCCTTAATGCTTGCTGCATTAGGCTGTGGTTTGCTGAGCACAGCATGTGTGTAAATAATTGTTTCAGATACTCCTGGTGTTAGAGAAGCAAATGAGAAACCAGTAAGTGCAACAGATAAGAATCCAAGTCAATTAGCGCTTCTGAGCCTTGGTTTCTCCACCCATAAAATGGAGAAAAGAGACACTGCTGGGATCAGTGAGAGCTGGTCTACTACTGTTTCTTAAGGTTTGGGCCAGGTAAGTCAGAACGTGTTCTGCCCTTTTTCCTGATTGGCGTGGTTGAGCCCTGCTTGTGTGTAGGGACCAGGTCTTTCCCCTGTACTGCAGGGGCAAATCTTCATTACCCCATTAGTCAGTCTGGTGATGTCATTCCATTTGCCTGACATTGGTTTAGGACCTTGACCATGAAGCTCTGTTCTGGACAAAGAGACATGAGGATTGCTAAAGATTGCCAAGAATGATTTTGTTGCTTTAAACACGAGGAAGAAGATGACATATAGGAGGGAGAGATGCACACAAAACATTATTTCCTTTATCACTGGCTATTAGTGAGGATACCTGTGATGGCTGGAAATGAGCAGCTGTATTGAGCCTATGTGGACCAGCCCTCTAAGAATAGCAGAGCTGAAAGTTAGAAGGAACCTAAGTCCTTGACAACATCACCGAGCTTCTGGATTAACCTGCCCTGGAATTCTTGTTATGGAGGTGATTTTTTTCTTACAGTTTGGGCCAGGTAAGTTAAAACGTCGACTTTCGTACACGAAGGCAACCCACACAATACACTGGTTCTCCTCCTTATGTCTCCTGGGAAGCAGGACAAATCGTCTTCCAGGAATATTATAGGAGGAATTCTTGCCTGTTGTGGTTTGAATGAGTGTCCCCAAAGGTTTACATAAACAGACTTGGTCCCTGGGGTGGTGGTATGGGGAGGTAGAGCCTAGGGGGTGGTCCCTAGGTCACTGGAGGCATGCTCTCCAAGGGGATCTTGAGGCCCTAGTCCCTCACTTTACTGCTTTCCTCCTTCCTGGCTCAAGATGTGAGTACCCACTCTTTTGTGTGCTTTTGCCTTGACAAGCCACCCTAAGCCAGTGGGGTCACCTGATCTTGGACTTGAACTTTCATAACCATGAGCCAAAATAAACTTCTCTTCACTTGATCAATAGCCTGTCTCGGGTATTTTGTTACAGTGGTGAAGAACTGACTAATACACCACCTGTGGGAAATGCAGTAGATCCTTTCAAACTTTGGTGTTTTCTGCTCTGAGTTGTTCATAGAGCAGCTCCATTGGAGGGAGCTCCTTAGGGGAAGGCCAGGCAGCATGGAGAACTGGAAATAGTGAAGGATGTAGAGACAGAAATCCTGAGTTTGGTCCTGGCAATTCCTTTCAAGTCTTGCAGCTTTCCCCCAAACACACGTCCTCCCATGGTTTCAAGCTTCTTATCTGCAAAATGGGGAAAAAAGCAGTCCCTGCCTTAGGAGAAGGATCAAAGGAAAAAACGTTGAAGTGCTTTATAGTGTGTACCCCTAGTCATAAATAATTACTCTAAAGAAAACCCATGAAGCTAAACAAGAGCAGGAAAGTAAAGTTTTTGTGTATCTTGCTGGAAACAGAGATAAAATACACGGATATTTGTTGGAACGCGATTTGGGGCAGCAGAGGTCCTCTCTAGGGGGCATTTCATGACCTCTCTCCTATCAGCTCTGCCAAACAGCCCAGCTCCTTCTAGGTCGTTCTACAGAATAGCAGCTGAGAACAGAGGGGAGAGGCCACGGAGTCCCTTGGACAGTGACCTGCTGCTACCCACTATTAATAGCCTGCAAATCCTTGGAGTGGAGCTCCAGTTCCTCCCACCCTGGGGACGGCAGAGGGGTCAGAGCACTGCCTGATATGGTCTGCAGAACCCTGGTGGGCCTCGGATTTCTGCCTGTTAAGGGTTTTGTTGGCCTGCTGGGCTGGGCCTGCTGAGCTGCCTCCTGCCGAGACCCAAACCTGAACTGCTGGTCAGGTTCACGGTCAGTGAGCATTAGCTGACCTCTTTCTGGATCTTCAGGCCACACAAGTGGCCTTGACACACATTATCTCACTGCACCCTTGCCACAGTGAGCAAAGCCGTTGTGCAGAAACAGAACCCAGCTCACGGGCATTGGGGGTTGGGACGCAATCAGCCTGTGTCCAAGGTTAGTGTCCTGACGTTTGTATTCCATCCTGAAATCTGGGTGCCTTTGGGACCTCCAACAAGGTCACTTAAGTCTCTTGATCATGCCAGAAAGAATAGTAAGGGGACCACGTGGGTGAACTGTGCTGGAGAGCCCTGACCCGCGGCTGGCAGCTGGGCTCTGAGCCTGTGGGCAGACTCTGGTGTGGAGTGTTGCTGCCTGGGGGCTCCAGGAGCTGTGGGAGCGGGCAGGGCCTCTTCTCCTCTCTTTGCATGGTCACACCTGACCTCATCAATTCTGGGCTTAGAGAAATTGTCTGGGCCTGGTATCCAGAGAGGGCCAAGTCTCCATGACACCATCTTTGCAGACAAAGAGTAGGAAGTGAGCAGCTTGGTGGATTGGCTTATACTGAGAACCAGGCTCATTAAGTTGATGGTGAGGGTCTCCCTGGGTTGGTTCCCCTTATTGCCGGTACCTGGAGAGCACCTGTAGGGCTAAGAGAAGGGTGTGCTGGGAGTGACTGATCCCAGCTCTGCAGGGAGCTTATCTGCAAAACAGGGATAAAAGCAGTCCCTGCCTTAGGAGAAGGATCAAAGGAAAAAACGTTGAAGTGCTTTATAGTGTGTATCCTTAGTCATAAATAAATGACCCAGCCCACCCTGCGTCCCGCACACTGGTGGGGGTGGGGAGGTAGGAGGAGACCTGAGAATTGCAAAGGGAGTCTTGTCGTCCTGGCTCAGGCAGGATTCCTCTCCTTCAGCTCCTATTGTCCCGGATCTCATGCCTTGCCCATGTGTCCCTAGGCAGCTCCTTCTGTGGATATGCAGGGGATTTTCAATCTCCGCAGTGGCACAGTTTGCTGAGTAGTCTTGGTGAGTTAATTACCATGGAGGTCACATCTGTCTAATCCACCTGCCCTACCTCAAGGCCCCCGAAGAACTTTTCTCCCTGTGACCCTGGCCCCAGAATTTTGAGGTCTGGATGTCAATTGGTGTGAGTCCCCTCCTGCTCCAGGGTTGGGATGGATGAGCTCTTCCCTGTCTTTGAGGGAGTCTTTTCTCCACTGTGGCTTCTCCACTGTGCTGCAGCAGCCTCGGCGTGGGCAACGCCTGGCATTGCTGTCTGATCACGCCACCCTCTTACCTGTTGCCCCTCGGCGTGGGCAACGCCTGGCACTGCTGTCTGATCACGCCACCCTCTTACCTGTTGCCCGTGCTCCTGCTGAGCCCTCCCGGTGATTCTGTAAAGTGGAGACATCATCCTTCCTATTCTGTACTCTCAAAGGAGACTCAAGCAGAGGCTGCACCCAGGTCAGGGCTGGTAACCAGTCTGGAACTGCTGGCTCTGCATCCGGGGCTTTCCTCAGCGCCCAGTTCATGTCCTTCAGTCAGCTAGCGAGGAGCCGGGCCCTCATCCAGGGCACAGCACACGCTCAGGGGCTTCCTTCTGCACCTGTCCCAACCACTGGGGGACCTGCTTGCCAAGACATCGTAGATCAGCTGCCATGGGGACCTGGGGTTTTGTCTGGGATGTGCTTTGGAACAGTAATGTGCTTTGTTACAGTAATGGAAAACTGACTAATATACCACCTGTGGGAAACGCAGTAGATCCTTTCTGTATGGTGACATCATGGCACCTTAGTCTTATGGTCCCTGACTTCAGCCCTTCTGGTGTTCTTTCAGTCCTTCCCTGGTCCTCTTCTAGGGGGCCTGGCTTCATGATTGCCCCTCTCCTGAGGAGATGTCCCCTAGGAAGTTGGTTCCAATTGTGGTGACTTCTCATGCTCCAGTTCACACTGAGCTCTGCTGCATCTCTAGGCTGGGTCTGTTGGGCTCCCCGGACAGGCAGAATCCCGCTCCTTCTTTCCAGTGATTTTACTTACTGAGAATCCCAAAGGGACTTCAGACCATTCCCCTGCTCCTAGGGCTTGAACCTCCTACAGATTCTTAGAGCCTTTGGGGAGGTGAGCCTGACAGACACTGAGTCCTCTTTCTTTTTGGATGGAGAAATGTTTGCAGAGGGGTGTTTGGCTCCACAGTTCCACTTGTAGATTTTCTCAACTCCTCCGGTGTCTCAGGAGGCTGACCTATGGACAGCAATAGCTGGGTGCCCTGGCCTCTGGCTTTCCCTTGAAGAGACTGGCAGGAAATGGAGGGTTGGAGAAGGTCAGGGGTGTTTCTGACCCTGCTCCCTCCCCATCTAGCAGCAGAGAGTAGATTCCTCCACAAAGTCACAGCTCCTGTCCTCTGGCCCTTTCTTGTAGCTACTGATCTTGGATTTAATTCCAGTCCTCTGCCTCTGGCAGGATACCAGCTGCCCATGGCTGTGATCCCCCGGGGCCATATCATCTCTTTGCACGAAGTCCCTTAACCCTGTCCCTGCTTTGAAAATAGCCCTTTCGTTGCATTAACAGTCTCATTGTTAATTTTTCTCCTCCTGTTTTAGTGGTCTGTCCATTTCCTGCAGGGACTGGACTAAGACAGAGGTGAAGTGACCTGCCCAAGGTCACCTAGCACCTGGGAGCTGGCTCTTGAACACAAATCTCAGGACTCCATTTCCAACGATCATCTCAGTGTGCTACCTGGGACCAGTCCCAGGCTCTAGCTTGAACACTTTTGCTCAGATCATCTTGACCTGGGGACATCTTTGTAGCTTCCAATGAGCTGAACTCCTTGTCCACCGGTAGCAGGTGGTCAGAACCCCTACTTTCTGTCTGATGTTGGGTACCACGTCTGCCTCCAGGATTATTTCTTGCAGGCCCACTCCATCCAAACCTTGTCTGGGCGTCAGAAGCCCTGTGGCACGGCTCCCCTCATACCATCCTCTGATGCCAATGACGGTGGCAGAATGCTGGGATCTCCATCCACCACCAATGGTCGGATTCTGGAGCATAAATACCGACATCCCCATGCCTAGCCCTTTGGAGGATGAAGCCGAGAGCTGAGTTTGGGATCAGAGCCTCAGTGGAGAAGTCTGGACCCAGGGACAGCAACGGGTCCTTTGGGAAACAGGAGATCCAGGCCAGACCAAGGAGGCAGCAGCTTCAGTGCACTGGGAGGGAGAGAGGCTGCTGCTTGGGTCCATGGCCTCTCAGGCCTTAGCCACCAGGCTTGAGGACATAACGGCACTGGGTGCTGTGGTCACTGCAGGTTCCTATGACTCAGGAACGGCAGCGCAGAGAACTTGCCAGTGGGAGCCTCATTACTAGAGATGCCCAGACGGTGCAGGGTTGTGGGGACGGGCAGGTCTCTCCTCCTCCTTTCCCCCACTTCTTTTCTCTTGTCCCCTGGCTGGTGTACAGTAAGTCTTTCTTTATTTTACATTAATTTTCATATTAGTGTTTTAAATGTACATGTTTATGGATGACAGCGTCATGATTCAATACATGAACACAATGTGTAATGATCAAATCAGGGAAGTTAACGTTTCTTAAGCATTTTTAAAAAGTTTTGATTTAACACGTCATCATTATATTAGAAATGAGATACAGAGTGATATTTCTATTTTTTTTTTTTTGTGGTGCTGGGGATATGGTGATATTTCAATCCACATATACACTAGGTATGGATCAAATCAGGGTAACTAATGTTTCCATCTCCGTGTTCTTGATCATGACTTGGTGTTCGGAGCCCTGAGCCCCTCCCTCCTGATTATTCATAAAAACACAATGCATTGTGAACTGTACGTGTCCCCACACTGTCCTTATGCTCATGTCTCCTCCTGGGCATCATTCTGGAAGGTTCCTAGTGCCTCCTCAATGTGCCACATTTTAGACCATCCCAGTTCTGAGTTGTGTATAGAACATGAATGGGACACATTCCTGTCATCCCTGGGCACATACCTGGGAGTGGCAGGGCCTTGGGTTTCAGTCCCGTCTCTACGACCTCTGGATCCCTGGGTGCTGGCCTCAGGCTGCCCCCGAGGAAGAGGTGGGAACTTGACATGCTGAAGAGCAGCTCACACAGGACACTCTTGGGGCAGGGCCTGAAGAGACGTGGGTGTGTGGTGTGTCACCCTCCCCAGAGGCCCTCCCTGGGGGTTCCAACTGTACAGAGGTGCAGGGGACCCGACCCAAGCAGGTCTAGCTTGGATCATAAACAGACCAAAAGAGCCAGAGGCACTGTGGCTTCTGGAAGGACATGCGCTCAGGGCTTGCACGGATGTGGGCTGGCTTTTACCCGCTGCTGCCAAGCTGTGTGACCTCGGGCAGCTCCTTTATGACCCCTTAGAGCCTGTAAGAAATGAGGTCAGACCTACCTCACAGCGTGGTTGTGAACAGCAGGGAGCGGACGGCCTTTCACCAGGCCAGCAATGCTATCATCACTCCACGAAGAAGGAGACAAGGGGGTCAAAGGCCCCTGATGCCAGTCTTGTCACTAATCAGCTCTGCCACCTGGGGTGAGCTGGGTCCCCCTGAGTGGTGTGGGGCTGGATTCGATGGTGCCTAAGCGCTCTGGGCACACAGCCCCCAGGAATCTTCGTTCCCTTTACTTCACAAGCGGCCTTGGGTAGGGTCTCCAGAAAACAGGCTCTGAGATGGAGCCATCAGGAGGTTATGGGGGCATGAGCGTGGGATCACCTGTCAGGGTGCTGCAGACACTGGTTGGGGGCACCCGTCACAGCCACAGTGTCTGAATGACACAGAGAGACTAATGTGACACGAGGGTAAGACGGGCCAGCCGTTGGGTCCCAGGGAGGATGTGTGGACTTGTTACTAGGCTGGGTGGCTGATTTTAGCAGAGGCCCAGGACGGAGTGGGCAGAGGCCCAGGACGGAGTGGGAGGCAGCTGTGGGAGAAGCGGAGAGAGGGAGTTAGAGAGGCCTGGCCCTGGGCAGGATTTGAGGGAGGTGGGGAACCACTGCACCAGCCCTTTCCGCCTCTAGACCTCTCTAGAGTCCAGCCTCTGTCTGTTGGCTTCTGGGTTTTGAGCCTGGCCTGACCTGGCCTTTCCCAGTGCAGGAGAATTCAGAATGTGTCCATGAATACTTGTCTACTGCCTGGGGCTGCCAGAAATTTGGAAGGCAAAAGCTGAGGAATTCAAAGCATTTATGACTTAGCAGATCCCAAATGGCAGGCTTCTCCAAAGAGCCTTCTGGATTTCATTGTGGTTGCTCCTCCGCTCTTAGAACCTGGCCAAGTGCTCCCTGAGCCCACTCTTCAGAGCCATTCTCTGGCTGCAGGGGTCATACTAGACCTGCTTGGGTCCAGTCCCCTGCCACCTCTGTGAGGTTGGCTGGGCAGTATGTGTGTGTGTGTGGTGTCTTTGCCTCCGAGCCGCAAAGTAAGAAGCAGGAGAGCTGGAGTTGGGGGCTCTACACCTTTCTTTTGGGCCCCCCACTCAACCTGTCTAGTTTTGCTGGCTCATGTCTAACAGGGGTGTGGTGCTGCTGTCAGAACTCAGGGAAGGGGCTTCCCTGGGCAGGTCAACATTCTACTAGATGTTTTCTTCTCTCTCAATATGTAGTCTGAATGGTAGCTATGACCTTCTTATAGATTCTGCCTCCATTCCCATCCCAGGCATGACTAATTGTTTCCGGGGTGGGCATCCAGCACTTTTTTTGGGAGTCTTTTATTATTGATGTCGTAAGATAGACAATTTGTACCCAATCACAATGGCAAGTAGCTTTCCTGTAGTATCCCACCTCCCTCCCACTCCCTGCAGACATCACTAGTCGATCTGTGGGGAAGGAGTGCTGGATGGATTAGTAGTGTCAGCCACAGGTGTGTGAGGGGCAGTGGGAAGGGTTCTGTCTGCCAGCCTGGTCTGATGTGGGCAGGAATAACGAGAACTGCGCGAGCTCAAGTGTGCAGTAGAGCTTTTGGGTTCACACTTGGTGCTGACGTCCTTACTTGGTCCCCTTGAGGGCCACTGGGTAGGAGGATGGTCCTCCCACCTGGGGTGGTTATTACTGTAGTCGGGGCACAGCTTCAGGGGGATGAGATGAGGGCGTGACACCTTCAGACCCAGCAGCCCAGTGCTCACCATGTGACGCGCCCCCTCTCGTCCTCACTGTGGATAGAGCAAGGCTCAGAGAAGGCAGCTTGCCCTCTGTCGCACAGTGGCCAGTGCTAGGGCTGGAGCCCAGGCTCCCTGCTTCTCAGTGAGAGGTGCAGGGTGTGGCTGTGCCTATAAAGTATTTCTTACTCTCTTCCCGGGACTTCTCCTGAGTCCAGCTTCCAGCTGCCCAACTCACTCCCAGTTTCCACGCTGGGAATCAGAGGGGAAGGTGGTAGTTGCGTGCGAATCGCTTTATTTTTGCCCTTAGGATTCCATTTTGAAATGCGATCTCAGAGGGCTGTTGGGGACATGCACAGATGCCACATCCTTAGCTTTTCAAACAGCACTTACACAGAGGCTGGTGGCAGTAAACCTGAGTCAAGAACTGAGGAAACAGAGACCCTCAGTGACACAGGGTCTGCCAAGGAGCTGTGTGTCCCTAGGCAGAGCTTGGGGCCCGCAGGGACCATGTCAGGATTATTGTCATCTTATCTTTCCAGTTCCCCATTGCTGGCTTCAACCGTGTGGTCAGCTGCAGACTCGGGAGCCAGTCCCCAGATGGGCTAGCTGGGCAGACCAGGGACAGTCCTGCTATTAGAGATTCAGAGCGTGGCTGATGGCCGCACCCTCTTCCCTGGCGCTCATGTCCAGCTCATGGACCTGAACTCCTGCCTTGGTGGCCTGCATGGCACTTCCCCAGTGGGCTCCGAAGGCCCTAATTCTGGCCGGTCCCCTTTCTGAGGTCCCAGAGCAGGCCAGCCCCCTGTGTGAACGGTGCCACTTCCCTGCTCTCCAGCCTTGCTTGCTACCTGTGGCCCCACCTGCTGGGCTCCTCCTCCTACCCACCCACCCCTCATACACCTTCCTGAACTGTGTCCGGCCTGCTGTGAGACCCCAGTGAGCCAGGCCTCTTTCCCTGGGCCCAGCACTGGTCCATGGGGTCACTGCTGGGCCCCTTCCCCCAGCCTGCCCAGACCCCGGCTCTTCCTTCCCCACCAGCTCCAGCCCAGAAGCTCTGCACAGCCTGCCTCCTGCTCTCTGTGCAAAGGAGGCCTGAGCCCCAGGCCATGGCGGCTACCTCAGTGGGAGGGGGGGGCGAGGTTCCTTCCGGTGCTCAGCGCCAGGCCTCTTCTCAGCGTTCCCCAAATAGCCAGGTGTTTGGCCAGAAAAGGCCCAGAGTGCACCCTGGGAGGCTTTTGGAGTTGTGTTACATTTTGGAAATTCAATTTCAGAGTTTCTGTTAGCCAGGGAAGAATAGCCTCCCCACACCTCCCCTCTGCTTGGCATGAACTAAGGAAATACAGGATACATAAATTCAAGGGGAAACATAGTTTCAGCTTTTGATTTTTTTTGGAAACAATAGTGGTGGTGTTAAAAAGAACACTGATTCACTGACACTGGTCTTAACCTCCCTCCAGCCTGTGTGGCCTGGGGGAGAGAGAGTTAAAGGAACATGGATATTGCAGGATGTTGTGGGTGGAGAGAATGAATACTTCAGAGTCAGAGCTGAGTTTGAATCCTACCTGGGAACCTCTGGGAACCTCTGTTTCCTCTTCTATAAAGTAGGGATAACCATAGCATCTACCTGACAGGTTAGTATCTACCCGATAGGTTGTCATGATGTCCATAAGAGGCACTTGCCTGGCAGCAGGTTGGAGTTCAAAGTCTTCCCTTTACTGCTGGCTGTCATCACTGAATCACTACTTCCTGAGCAGAAAGGGGCTGGGGGTTATCATTCGCAGGAGGGAGTGTCATTCCCCTCTCTCTTCTTATAACATCTGGTTTCAGGACAATACTGCCGCAGGGGGATTAGCACGTCCTCGCAGGGATTATGGTTTCAGAGGGTCAACACCCTACAAAAGTTCGGGAGGCAATACGGACAGTTCCATGTGGAGTTGAACTGGGAAGGTTAGAAGAAGCTAGCAAGGCTTGAGGTCACCAGTGCATGAGCACATGGGGTTGCTAGCATCTCTCTCTTATTTTTTGGTATTGGGGCTTGAATCCAGGGGCACTTCACCACTGAGCTACACCTCCAGTTAATTTTTTTTTTTTTTTTTTAAATTTTGAGAACAGAGTCTTGCTAAATTGCTGAGGCTGGCTCAAACTTGAGATCCTCCTGCCTCAGCCTCCCAAATCACTGTGATTACAGGCTATGGCATATGGCTGGCAGCACATCTGTCTTGTTTGCTCTGCATGGTGTGTCATCAGAGGAGATATGTAGATATTTATTAAATGATGATGAATAAATGAATCAATGACAACCTAATCAGTTCAGAGTCTGGCCACTCCAGGAATTCCCTTGGAAAGCAAGGCGGAGGGAACAGCTGCTGGCAGGAGGTGAAGGTTCTCCAGAAAACAGAAAGGTCCGTCTGGATGGGAAGAGTGAGTGACGGGTCAGGGGGACTGGACCTGGATTCCGGAGGCTGTGAGCAGCCTAGGGATTCTGGTCTGTGGACGTAGAAGGCCATAAGCATCCTAAGAAAGCTGTATGTGTACCACTCTGGAAAGCAGTATGGAGATTCCTCAGAAAACTAGGATAACCATTTGACCCAGTTATCTCACTCCTCAGTTTATACTTAAAGGACTTAAAATCAGAATTTTAGTGATGCAGCCACTTCAATGTTAAGCAGCTCAATTCACAATAGCTGAACTATAGAACCAACCTAGATGCCTTTCAACAGATGAACAAATAAAGAAACTCTGCTACATATACACAATGGAATATTACTTAGCCATGAAGAAGAATGAAATTTTGGCATTTGCTGGTAAATGGATGAAACTAGAGACTATTATGCTAAAAGAAAGAAGCCAATCCCCCCCCAAACCAAAGGCTAAGTGTCTTCTCTGATATGGGGATGTTTATTTTCAGTAGTGGGGCAGGGGCTAGTGAAGAATAGAGGTACTTTGGATTAGACTGGAGGGTGGGAGAGAAGGGAAGGAAGGGGAGAAGAGGAGGCATGAAGGTAGGAGTCAGACATTATTACCCTATGTGCATGTACAATTACACAATCTGTGTAGCTCTGCATCATGTACAACCAGAAGAATGAGAAGTTATGCTCCATTTATTTATGTTGTATCAAAATGCATTCTACTGTCATGAATAAATAGAGCAAATGAAAAAAAATTGTAAAAAAGTTAAAAGAAAGCTGTAAGTGTTCAAATGGTTAGAACCTGAACTCAGGAGCCACAGTGCCAGGACTCAGAGCCCAACTCTGTCACTTAAAAAGCATGTGACTTGGATCCAGTCACTAAATCTCCCTGTGCCTTTTTTTTAATCTATAAAATGGGAATGATAGTACCTCCCTCATAGGACTGTTGCAAGGACTACCTGAGGTTATCTGTGTCCAGGGCCCTATGAATGCTAAGGAGGCATCGCTGTGGGTGTTGTTAGGAAGGGGCATGGTATGACCCGGGCTGTGCTCCAGAAAGTTTAGATCTGGGAGCATGTGCATGTGGACCAGCCAAAGAGAAGAGTCCAGAGGCCAGTGCAACGTCCAGGCACGAGAGGGTGAGGCCGAAAAGAGGGGAAGGCCTGGGGGTCTGAGGAGGAGGGACTCAGTGCAAAGCAGGCAGCTCCTGAGAAAGCACACAATAGGCTTGGTGCACGGAGAGGAGCAGAAAATTCAGAACTTCCTTGTGGGAGAATAGGGTCCTAATGAGAATAAGATCTAGTCCATGCTTACAAACTTATATCAAAGTGGATTCTACTGTCCTTAATCAGGGGAAGATCTACTCGATGCATGTAGCATTTTATCAAAATGGACTCTGCTGTCATGAATAAGTACAAAGAAGCGATTTTAAAAAATGAACTTCTTTGTGGGTCTGAGAAGGGGATGTCCCAAAGAGAGGTAGGATTGGGAGGATCAAAACTCAGTGTGGGGTGTGTCAGCAGGGACCTACGGAAGCCTGCTTAGAGGATGCTGAGAGGCCGGAAATGCTCACCTGGGTGTGGGGGTGGGATGGGGCTGGAGGGAGAGCAAGGAGTGGGACCAGGAGAGATGGGAGGAGAGCACATGCCCAGGTAGGGGCTAGGGAGAGGAAAAACTCCACCTAAGAAGCAAACCCAGCAGCAGCCGGAGGGTGAGGGAAGCAGATGATTGTCATTAGTGTCTCTGAAACTATGGCAGCCAAGTTCCTGGAGAAAGGAGAGGAGAGCCATCCAGCAAGGCCAGATGCTGCAGAGCCAGGCCACGGGGGCCACCTCCCCGCTCTGCGATGTTGCCGCCTGCAGCTCAGCTTCATCTTTACCTGTGGAAGGTAGAAATCCTCCTGTCCCCCACCCGCCCAGGACCAGCCCCGTGAATTTGGAGCTGACCCCTTAGAAAGCAATTGTAGCTTCTTTCAAACTAGGGGCAGCTTGCAGGGGGCCCGAGAAGAAAGGGGAAAGGGAGGAAACGGGAGCCCCAGGGATCCGAAGGCTTCCAGGGGAAAGTGGAACAGGCCGTAAAATGGAACCGCAGTGAGAACTTGGTATCTGCCAGTGATTGGAGAAAAGACTGGGGGAGGAGGGAGTTGGAGGAAGGATCGACCTTGTCCTGCAGCGGGCAGGTGGAGGAGGGGCGGCCTGGAGTGAGGCAGTGAGAAGCCACGCCAGGTGCCCTGGGAAGAACATGGAACTAGCCGTTCTGATTTTCTTGGCCAAGGAAGAGGTGCAGAATAAAGGGGAGGAGGTGAGAAGATGGGCACAGGAAGCAGGAAGGGAAGAGGTCTTTGGGGAGATGAAGGTGATCCACGAGAATGAGACAGAGCTCTCCAGAGTCAGAAGGCCCTCACTCCACGGCAATGGCAGGATGACCACGAAGCCGGCCAGTTTGTGTCCACTCTGGGGTTCTCGGCAGCGATACTGAACTGGGGAGTAAAAGTCGAAAAACTTACAAGGAGTGGGGGGACCAAGAATTTGAGTTTAGGGAGGCAAAATAAAGTTCTGAGAGTGAGGACAAAGTTAGAATAGCTGGCAGTTGAGTCCAGGGTGGACTTTGGGTCTTTGGTGGCTGTGTGGAGTCTGTGCCATAAAGACAAGGATTTTCCAGCCACAGATGAGACTTCAAAACATCATGGTGAGTGATGTGGTTTTTGTAGTGGCAAATATGTATGAAGCATGAAGTTACTGGCCCTGGAGAGAGGTGTCCCTAAAGAGTACCTGGTGGCCGGGCTATTTTCTGAGAGCATGTAGTTGGCACCCTCCATGATATCATCGGTTGTTTCAAATGAGCTGCGTCTGTCATTGTCATTAGGATGGAGGAATTATTTGGGAAGGGGCCCTGCATTTTCTGTTCCTATTTTTATGCATAGAAAGGGGTTGAATGTGGAGCAGGCATTCCGTAATTATTCTGATGTGATTGCATGACTTACTCAGGGGCGTTCTGATGGTGGCGAGCCCAGGGAGCGGACTGGAATTCTCCTCCTATGGTATATGGAGTCCCACTTCATTAGTGCAAGGTGGGCCCGTGGTGCCATGGGTGAGAACATTTCTTGTGGCAATTGGCATCATCACGGACGGATTAGGAGAGAAAGCTGTTCTATTGACAAATCACACTGAAAGTCCGCAGGTCAGAGAGTCCTTTGATCTGCCAATGAAGACATGAGGATGCTGAACTGTACAGACCAATGCTATCTGGAAGACCCCCGAGCTTGGTTTCGCACCAGTGATGAGAGCCTTGGTCCTGGTTCTGGACAGTGTACGGTTCCAACGCAGGTCAGTAGGGCGTTGTGGGAGTTAGCTGGGAGAAGCAGCGACACACCAAGCCTCGGCTCAGGTGAAGCTCAGAGAACACAACTGCCCACCAGCCCCCAGCACTGATCAGAGAGCTCAGCACAGAGAAGGGAGAAGGAGGGAAGAGAGTCCCTGGCCACCAATAACCAAGCTTAGGGCACCGTTACTTGTCACCTCCTCACTGTTCGTTATTTGAATCCAAATGTCCCCAGCTCAGTGAGCATTTATATTCTCCAATACCAAAACAAACATGGGCAGATGCGGTAACCTCTGTGGGCTGAGCAAAGAAAGGCTTCCAGGAGCCGCTTTCAGAAACACTGACAAATATTTGTCAAGGGCAGACACTGTGTTTCTGCAGGTGGGTGGCAAGGCCATTGTCAAGGTTTCCAGGAAGACTTAGAATAGCCCGAGAGTTGTGCAGCCCCAACCCTGGCTCCCGTACCGAGTAAACGTGCAAGAGATTAAATATTTATCTATTGTCCTGTCCACCTCAATAAAACATCACACTCTTAAAGCGATTGTCTTAATGACGTTTGTGTGTCTTGGAATGCCGCCCTAGGCTAACCAATCTCATCTGAAGATGTGAAAACATGAAAATCGATAAAAAGAAATGAAAAGTCCGTTTCATTGACAAATGTTATTTATCTTAATCATCGGGGCCTCTCAGAATTTCCTAAGTGCTGCTTCAAATGCCAGCATCAAAGCCAGTGCCCATGAGCATGTGGCGAAGATTTAGGGGCGCTGAGGCAAGAATACAGACTGCTCAGGCTGTGGGGGCCACCAAGGAGAAGCATCCTCTGGGACAGGCACCCACTGAACTGGTTTCCAGCCAAGGAGCTCTCAAGTAGGGATTTCCAAGGATATTTCTGGTATTCAAAACTCCAAGTAAAAATAATAAACCTACCTATGAAAGATACTTCACAAGGTACTCTGAAAGGTAAGTGACCCCCGTTTGGTAGGCTTTATATAATGTGGTAGGCATTATAAAGATTATAAATAATGCTGATTAGTAATTAGCATGAACTTGGAAAATGAAACTATTGTTCCATATCCAGGAGGCTAACAGTCAGCCATCCCTGTCTGTGGGTTCTGCACCCATAGATTCAACCAACGGCTGGTTGAAAATATTCAGGGAAAAAAATTGCATCCATACTGCACATGTAGAGACTTTTTTTCCCTTGTCATTCCCTAAACAATAGAACATAACAATTATTTGTATAATGTTTACATTATAAGTAATCTAGAAATGATTTAAAGCATAGGGAGGATGTATGTAAGGTTATATGCAAATACTAGGCCATTTTATATCAGGAACTTGAGCCTTTGCAGATTTGGGTACCTGAAGGTGGTCCTGGAGCCAACTCCCTGAGGATCCCCCGGGACCGCTGTGCTTTATCCTACACATTAGCCGGCCATGGGATCCACGTGGGGATGGAGCAGGGATCCTCCTCCTCACTGAGGAGGTTGGAGGCACTGGTCCCCATGGATAGAGTTCTGTCCTGGTGATCTTCTTCTTTCCTTTGTTTCACATGCTTCAACCAGTCTCTCGGGTTCCCTTAGCTCTTCTCAGAGGACAATATGTTGGGGACAGGGGGTCAGGGATGGCCTTGAAGCTGCTGCCATCTCTGTAGCCTCAGGGGAGGTGGAGTATGTCACTGAGACCAGGTTGGGGCTGTGGGCGGAGCAGAAGCCCCATCTCCTCTCCTGGTCTCCTTTGCTGTTCGGCCATGACCATGGTCTGGAGACGAGAAGGACAGTCCCAGACTATTCACATGGACTTTCTTAGGGTCCCGGCACAGTGGGAAGGTTTTAAGTGAAACTTCTCCCCATTTTTCTTATTATAAAAATCTGTACTTCTTCGAATTGTGATCTGATACCCCTTCTTCCCGGGTACTCATTTTGCTGTTTCCTCCAGAGAACCAAGCCGCCTTCTCCTGTCTTGGGATAATCCCTCAGGCTGTGCCTTCATATGGCGGGCTCTTCCATTGCGAGGCTCCAGGTATCACGTGTTATTTTTAAAATGTCAGTTTGCTAGAGATCTCTCTTGATCTCAAAATCTAAATTAGACCGCTTTTTATAGTTTTGAGTACAGTGGTCCCTTTGTATCCACGGGGGACTGGTTCCAGGACCACAAGCAAGACATCTAAATCTGCAGATGCTCAAGTTCCTGGTATAAAACAGTGTGGTATTTGCATATTACCTGTATGTTCCTCCCCTATCTTAAAATCATCTCTAGCTTTCTTATAATACCTAATATAAAGTAGATGCTATGTGAATAGTAGTTATGCTATATATTTTAGGGAATGATGAAATAGTCTGGATGAGATCAGTACAGATCCCATTAAATTTTTTTTTTTTTTTTAAATTCATGCTTGGTTGAGTCTGTGGATATGGAACCCATGGATAGAGGGCAGACTGTTCTCCCCCATAGGAGGAATTACAATTTATAACTAACACTGATGGGTGTGTGTGTGTGTGTGTGTGTGTGTGTGTGTATGTCTCCTCCTCTAGACTGTGAGCTCTCATTCAATACATACTAGCTGAATATATGGCTAACTGGTGGAATGGTTGAGTGCTACAGAGCACTC
Source organism: Marmota flaviventris (assembly GCF_047511675.1). Taxonomy (NCBI): domain Eukaryota; kingdom Metazoa; phylum Chordata; class Mammalia; order Rodentia; family Sciuridae; genus Marmota; species Marmota flaviventris. Next base: position 50,729,049 of record NC_092506.1, read on the forward strand.
ATCCTAGAAATTTCTCAGGGGCCAATGGGTTTCATGGTCAAACAAGTTTGGGTCCCAGTGTATTCTGCCTTCTGTTAGGAGTGCTGACACTCACTAGTGTAGGGAACCCTGAAATGGGCTCCAGTTAGAAGCAACAAAAAAGTCTAAGCTAGTTTAATTTTCTTAGCTTTGTGTTCTGTTCCCAAACTTGCTGAGTGTGACATTTTCACCTACTGACTATTAATATCCTACAGAATATACTTTAGGAGATGCTGCACTGGCCGCTTCCTACCTGGGAAGCTACAAATTCTCAAGATGGTCAGGTGTGGTTCTGGGGTGGCTCCTTCTGCATGCAGCATCCTCATAGCTGCATGGCTATCCTGAACACACGTGCACATAGTCAGATGTTTCACTACCATGGCAGGAAGGCCAGGGTGTCGGCAAATTTTAGAGCTGGGCTTATATTTGGGATAAGGAAATAAAAAACAGTAGAAACCCAGCAAAAACCTTTGCAATTACGACAGCGCACAACTCCTAGCAACCTATCTTTTGCTAAGACTGAATCTGCAAGTATTTGGGATGCGAGTGTGTGGAAATAGAACCCTTAAGGGTGAGCAATACAACCTACTGATCAGCACTGCATCTCAATGCAGTTCTCTTGTTCTTAGTATTTGCAGCAACTCTTTTGAATTTTTCAATAGACCTAAGTGACTTTTATGGAGGAAATTTTCTGTAATATTGGAATTAGTAGAAATTTTAGGATATGTCCCTCTTGCATGACTAGGACATGCTATGAAGGTAGGATTCCAATAGTGAGGCAGTATTAAAGGTAGTGGATCTCAAATTATTTTTAATCACCCCCCCCCTTCCTTGGGGCAAAACTGACCTACTGACTCCATCTAGTCTTATTTTCCGGTGGAAAAATAAATTAGTGCTAATTTGGGGGGAGTGGATTATGTCTGCATTTGCTTTAGCACTGGAGTAGAATGATTCCTATTGGAACCACAATGTATACATGTTGTAGAATCTACTTATTGGAAAATTATAGCCCTAGAATACTGTTGATGCAAATAAGCTTCAATATATTCTAGAGGGTTAACCAAGGACCCACAACAAAATAAACTGATAATGATAAGCTAAGCTAACAGTCATTCATAATTAAAAAGCTCTGATGGCAGCAGTTGAAACTTGCAACTAACTCAAGACCATGTTGCTGATGTGCTGATAAAGAAACCTTCTCCCAGGTTTTGGAAATGTCAACTCTATAGCTGCACATGTGAAATCGGAGCCTTTTTTGGGAGCAGACAAGCACTGAGGGCTGACGGCTGGACATCACAGCAAGGGCTAGTAATGTGCAAAAACACATTAAAAACTTTGCAAGTGTTCCCATGTGTTTTAATCAAGTTGCACACAACGGGGCTGGAGGTGTAGCTCAGTGGTTGATCATGGGCTTAGCTTGACTAAGGCCTGAGTTTGATCCCCAGCATGTCCCACACCCAGAAAAGAGTTGTGCACAATTTGCCATAATGTGCCCAAATACAACTTTAGAAAACAACACATTCAGTTCAAGGCCTTCTCCTCCTTTGGGTAGGGTTTTTCATTCCTAACTGAAATGGACTAGATGTGCATTTAGATTTACAAAGTGCTCAGATTGTCATTTTAAAATGCAAGAGGATCTTATTTATTTATTTATGGCAACAGGGATTGAACCCAGGGAGGTTTAACCACTGAGCTACATCCCCAGTACTTTTGTTATTTATCTGTCTGTCTGTCTGTCTCTCTATTTATGTATTTTGAGACAGGATCTCTCAGAGTTGCTAAGGCTGGCTTTGAATTTTACGATCTTCCTGCCTCAGCTTCCCAAGTTGCTGGGATTATAGGGCGATTTCTTTTAATGCCCAATGTAAAACAATCTCTAAGATAGAATATGAAGTGAAAAAAAGCAATGTGTATGACAATATGTCTAAGAGGCTATTTATATTTTTAAAGAACCCAAAGATTTTATAGTATGTGCATGCTCCACATACATGGATCATGTCTGAGGCGTGCATGAAAAATGGTTCCAAACAGTTGTGTCCATGGAGGACCATAGCTGCTAGGAAAGAAGAGAATGGAGACTTGGGCTTTTTGTTAGATACCGGTTCATGATTTTTGAATCTTGTATATTTATGTATTAACTATTAAAAATAATGAATTTAAATTTAGAAAAGAGGGGAAAAACTACTCAGCCTACTGAGAACCGATGATTTTTTTCCTCTCATGGAACCCAGGGCCTTGCATATGCTAGGCAAGTACTCTACCACTGAGCTATACCCCACCCTCAGTTTCTTTTTTGTTTTTTAAGAGATGAAGGTTAAGTTTGGCTTATTTCTTTTTATTTTTTTAGTCCTGGGGATTGAACCCAGGGCCTTGTGCATGCTAAGCACGTGTTCTACCACTGAGCTCCAGCTCCAATCCCTGGCTTATTTATTTTCTGATGCTTCTTTTCCAGGTCAAAACTATGGTCATGTCTTAAGTAGGAGATTCCAGAATCTAAAGGAACACATCTAAGTGAGATGTCAGGGTTAGAAAACCAGACCCAAGTCCTGGGATTCTGGGATGAGTTGAAGATCTGCCCTGAAACACAGTTTTCTGATGCAATGCCTATTATTTAAAAATGTTGCAAGTGTTCCCATACTGTATATATCTAAAACACAAAAAATGAAGTGCAATTACTAAGGGCACTTGACATTTGCAACTTGAATATAAGGGGAAAATGACCAAAGAGGAGACAAAATTTGTACAGCAAAGCATGTTTAAATGAATGCATTCCTCTCGTTTCATCCCGCTTTAGTATTGCACAGGGAGACAAGGCAATTATTTATCTTGATTTGCTACCTGGACTTTAAAAGAGAGCGACAGAAACATTATACTATTTAGTGCTTCCTAATGAAAAATACGCTATCTCACTAGTTAAGTAAAAAAGAATTGTATTCTTGTACATAAATTGACACAGGACAGTACACTGCCTTTACATCTTGAATGCTCATTATGCCGAGTAACAAGAGCGAAATATCCAAAAAAATACACAGTGTGACTAAATCTCCGGGTTGAATTCCTGCTGATGGGCAGTGGAGTAAGCTACAAGGAGAAAGGCTGCAGGAATATCTTGGGACAAGTGGGGTCCTGACTTTGGGTGGTGGAGAAAGAGATCACAGTGAACTCCTCAAACCCCAGGTGGGCTTGTGTGGTGGCGTAAAGCATGACAAGGCAGTCACAGACTTCTGGAGGAGGCCACACAGGCTGGTGTCTATCAGATGCATTTATGAAAATTGTATAATGACGATGTAGTATCAGCACAGGTGATTACTGCAAGGCCTCGGTCAATTTAAGGGCACAAGTGTTAAGTACCATAAAGCACACATCTCTGTCTCTGAAGGTATTTCCCTATATGCTACGTGTGCAAGCATCTCCCCCCGCTTCGTGTTCCCCTTGCTCCTGCCCCGCTCTGGCCCCTTTCCTTTTCTGACAGGACCTAGCAGCAGCCTGGCATGAGCAGAGCTCTATAATTCAGTCCGGTTCACATAGAGGAGATACAAGTAACCACAAGCCCTTGAGTCACCCACGCAAGGAAACAGCTCTGCTTTGGTCTAAATGACTTACATTTTTCCTCGCCTGAATTAGCCGGTAATTACATGTGGGCAGACTTAGCCAGAATGGTCTAAATGATCAATTAGAAGGCAAAAAGGAGTTCCTTTCTTTAAAGTTCAAGGGTCCCCGCTGAAGAGCCCTACTTCCCAAGCGCTGCTTACTCGGGCTTGTGCCCAGCTCTCTGCAGGGCCTGACTATATTGTACATTTGCCTAACGATAATGAATTGAGTTCTTATTTTGCAGGAAAATATAGGGCATTTCCATTACATGCAATCAAGCAAAAAGGCTGCAAAATGTGCCACTCCATTAATTCTAAACAGAATCCTTCCCAAATGTCACTGTGAAACTAGAGTATGGGGTTATTATAAATCTGAAGGAATTAAGACTAATTTTCATTTGTACAAAGGATTTGAGGGACACGACTCCTGCCACACACACACACACCATTAATTGGGTTAAATTCAATTTGTCAGTTTCAGTGTGAATCACCAAGCCCTGACCTAGCCTGCCCCAGTGGTGAGATCAGTGCTTCCTGTCTTCTCTGAGGACTCAGGTGTGCGCGGGCGCATGCGTGTGCACATACGCTTTAGAATGCTCAGTGGGGGCACATGCCCAAAGAATGTGATGTAATTGATGAGTTATTAACAGACATGTTGTTCAGAGAGGAAAAACAAATGCCAACTTCTGGTGAGTCACTCAATCTCCAAGCTTCAGTCTCCTCATCTGTAAAGGGGGATTATAACATCTCCTCCAGGGGAGTTGTGAGGGCTAATGAACTTGAACACGGGAGAGGACTTAGCGTGGGCCTGGCATAGTTTATACCCATTAACAGGGACTGTGATCTGTGCATCTTCTGGGGACCATGCCTGAGCTGACTCCTGAAGCACACACAGGGACGTGTGGGCCTGGCACCTGGCCAGGTCCACTCCCCCAGCTCACTGCTGGGTAGTCCCAGGGCCTGGGAGGTGTGGCTCAGCCCACCAAGATATTGGTCATTTCCTTCCTGGTGTCCATTCCCACTATCTCTGGGCAGTTGCTGGGCTTGTGGAGAGCACGCAGCAGGGCATGGGGACAAGCAGGGTAAGGCGGTTCCGAGGCTGGTCCAGTCTGCCCGCAGCAGGAGCTGCTGGGCGGCGGAGGCCCAGGCCTTCACTCCACGTTCCGGTACTTGGTGAAGAGGTTGTACAGCACTCGCAGCGTGGACTTCAGGTCACAGTTGACGATGTCTATGGAGAAAACAGAAAATGCCACCTGCCTCAGTGAGGGACATGCTCTAAGGTGGCATTCACTGTCCTCTTTTAGCCACCACTCATCCCCAACTGCCCAGTATGGGGGTGGACCCTGGGGCCTGTGGGTGTGGAAGGAGGGACAGAGGGTGCAGTGGGAATTCAAGGCAGGGGACAGCGAGGGACAGGGACGGGGGCACAAGGGTCTCACCTCTCACTAAAATAAAGCAGCCCCAGAGCACGCAGGCTTCACCCTGGAAACATCTCTAGACAGGAGGGCTACTGGCCATGTCCCCTGAATGTCCCTGTCCCTGAGGCCCTTCTACCCCTGCCCCTGGCATTCACTACTGTGCCTACTTGGACAGTGGGAAGGAGGTGGGGAGTCAGGCCCCAGGCTGCCTCTTCCTTGGCCAGGGAGGCCCCGGCAGGGAGGACGCAGGCAGGCAGTCCCACAGATGGGTTTGAGGCACTGGAGGGCAGCTGGAGTTGGAATGTCCTTTCAGGAGAGTTCCACCAGGGGTTCCTGAGCTTCCAGGTAACTACCTCTTTCCTTCCTTCCTGGGACAGAAGGCCATACTTGAATGATGACACAAAGCCACAGGAGCTTGCCAGGTAAAGAATCTGGCCAAGAACTCTCGGGGGCAGGGGGCGGGGTGTTACTGTGTCTTGCTAAACCTGGGATTGCTCTGGAAAGCTGCAAATAGGTGAGTTTGGCTGGAGAGGTGGGTGTGAGGGCTGCATCCTGGAAGGTTTCCAATTACACACTGTGGCGCTGAATGATTTTGGAAGCTAGAGATTGGATTCAGGCAGCTGCCAGGCTGGACATGACTCACTGACGTGTTTTGTAAAGTTTCTCCCCTCCCCATCCATCCACCCATCCATCCATCCATCCATCCATCCATCCATCCATCCATCCATCCATCCATCTCCATCTTCTTTGGCTGCTCCTCTAATCCCTGCTGGTTCCTCCCCTGTCCTTCCCTCTGACAAGGTTCCTCCACTGTCCTCCCTCCGCATTCCCTTAGAGGGTCATGCTGTAAAGAATTAAAGTAAATAAATAGAGAAGGAACTCTATTAGGAGTGCATAGAACCTCCTTAGGCTCCTCTCACCTCAGAGCCCCCTCTGCCTGTTCCCACCCAGGCCAGATCCTGCTCACACACCAACCCTGCTCTGGCCCAGCTGAGCCCAAACTTACGCCAAGTTCTCTTGTTGAGAGGCCACAGGTGCCCAGGAACCTCCCGAGAGGCCCTGGGTTCACAGTTTCCCTGTTGGCTCTCATGCTGCTTCATCCACTGGTCTGAGCAGCCCCGCTGGCTACCAAGGGGAATCCCTTGACCACTGGGCTGATTCCTATTCTCCCCTGACTGCTTGGTGTTGGTATTTCTTGAATTAAAAAAAAATTTTTATGTGTTCTTTTTAGTTACACTTGACTATAGAGTGTATTTTGACATGTCATACATAAATGGAGTATAACTTCCCATTCTTGTGGTCATACGTGATGTGGAGTTACACTGGTTGTGTACGCACATATGAACACAGGAAAGTTATGTCCGGTTCATTCTACTGTCTTTCCCATTCCCATTCCTGCTCCCTTTCCCCCACTCTGCCCTGTCCAATCTGGTAAACTTTCCCTTCTCCCTCTTCCTACTGTAAGTAGTATTTGCATATCAGAACATTCAGCCTTGTTTTTTTTTTTTTGGGGGGGGGGATTGGCTTATTTCACTTAGCATGATAGTCTCCACTTCTAGCCATTTACTGGTAATTGCTGTAATTCCATTCTTCTTTATGGCTGAGTAATATTCCATTGTATATATGTATCACAGTTTCTTTTTCCATTCATTTGTTGAAGGGCTCCTAGGTTGGTTCCATAGCTTAGCTATTGTGAATTGAATTCTTATGAACATCGATGTGGCTGCATCACTATAGTTGGCTAATTTTAAGTCCTCTGGGTATATACTGAGGAGTGGGATAACTGGGTCAAGTAGTGGTTCCATACCTAATTTTTTGAGGAATCTCCATAGTGCTTTCCAGAGTGGTTGTACCAATTTGCAGTCCCATCAGCAATGTATGAGTGTACCTCTTTCCCTATATCCTTTACCAACATATATTGTTACTTGTATTCTTGATAATTGCCATTCTGACTGGAGAGAGATGAAATCTCAATGTAGATTTAATTTACATTTCTCTAATTGCTAGTGATGTTGAACATTTTTTAATATATTTGTTGACCATTCACATTTCTTCTTCTGTGAAGTGTCTGTTCAGTTCCTTTGCACATTTGTTGATTGGGCTATTTATTTATTTATTTATTGGTGTTAAGTTTTTTGAGTTCTTTATATATCCTGGAGATTAATGTTCTATCTGAGGTGCGTGTGGTAAAGATTTTCTCCCACTCTGTAGGCTCTCTCTTCACATTCTTGATTGTTTCCTTTGCTGTGAAGAAGCTTTTTAGTTTGATACCATCCCATTTATTGATTTTACTTCTTGCTCTCTAGAGTCTTGTTGAGGTATTTGGTTCCTAAGCCAACACAGATGAAGAGTTGGGCCTACTTTTTCTTCTAGTCGGCGCAAGGTCTCTTGGTTTCATGCCTAGGTCTTTTGATCCACATTTGAGTTTGAATTTTATGCAGGGTGAGAGATAGGGGTTCAGTTTCATTCTACTACATATGGACTTCCAGTTTTCCCAGACTCATTTGTTGAAAAGGCTGTCTTTTCTCCAATGTACGCTATGGTGCCTTTGACTAGTATGAGGTAACTGTATTCATGTGGGTTTGTCTCTGTGTCTTCTATTCTGTACCATTGGTCTTCATGTCTGTTTTGGTGTCAATACCATGCCACTTTTGTTACTATTGCTCTGTGGTTAATTGAAGTTCTGGTATTGTGATACTTCCTGCTTCACTTTTCTCACGGAAGATTGCTTTGGCTATTATGGGCCTCTTATTTCTACAAAGAAATTTCATGACTGCTTTTTCTATTCCTATGAAGAACATCATTGGAACCTTAATAGGAATTGCATTAAATGTGTATAGCACTTTTGGTAGAATGGCCATTCTGACAATATTAATTCTGCCTATCCAAGAACAGGGGAGAACTTTCCATCTACTAAGGTCTTCTTCAATTTCTTCCTTTAGAGTTCTGTATTTTTCATTGTAGACATCTTTCACCTCTTTTGCTGGATTGATTCCCAAATATTTTTTGGAGGTGATTATGAATGGATAATCTTCCTAATTTCTTTTTCAGTAGATTCACCACTGATGTATGGGAACATAGTGTTAATTTTATATATCACTACTTTGCTGAACTCATTTATGAGTTCTAGAAGTTTTCTAGTGGAGTTTTTTGGGTCTTCTAAATATAGAATCATGTCATCATTAATTAGTGATAGTTTGATAGTTCTTTTTTTCCTATTTGTATTCCTTTAATTTCTTTCTTTTGTCTAATTGCTCTGGCTAGAGTTTCAAGGATGATGTTGAATAAATGTAGTAAAAGAGGGCATCCCTGTCTTGTTTCAGTTTTTAGAGGGAATGTCTTGAATTTTTCTCCATTTAGAATGATGTTGGCTTTGAGTTTAGCATACATAGCTTTTACAGTGTTGAAGCATGTTCCTACAACCTCTAGTTTTTCTAGTGTTTTGAACATGAATGGTTGCTGTATTTTGTCAAATGCTTTTCCTGCATCTATTGAAATAATCATGTGATTCATGTCTTTAAGTCTATTGATGTGAAGAATTATGTTTATTCATTTCCATATGTTGAACCAACCTTGCATTCCTGGGATGAATTCTACTTGATTGTGGTGCACTATCTTTTAATATGTTTTTGTATGCAATTTGCCAGTATTTTATCAAGAATTTTTGCATCTATGTTCATCACGGATATTTATCTGAAATTTTACTTCCTTGATGTGTTTTTGTCTGGTTTTGGTATCAGGGTGATAATAGCTTCATAAAATGAATTTGGAAGAGTCCCCTCCTTTTCTATTTCATGTAATAACTTGAGGAGGATTGGAGTTAGTTCTCCTTTGAAGGACTTGTAGAACTTGGCCAAGAATCTGTCTGCTCCTGGGCTTTTCTTTCTTGGTAGGCTTTTGATGGTATCTTCAATTTCAGTGCTTAAAATTGATCGGTTTAAATTTTCTATGTTCTCCTGATTCAATTTGGTAGGTCATATATGTCTAGAAATTTGTCAATGTTTTTAAGATTTTCTATTTTAGTAGAGTATAAATTTTCAAAATATTTTTGGATTATCATCTGTATTTCAATAATGTCCATTATGATATTTCCCTTTTCATCATGAATTAGTATTTGAGTTTTCTCTTTCTCTTCATTAGCTCAGCTAAGAGTTTACGAATTTTATATATTTTTTCACAGAATGAACTTTTTGTTTTGTCAATTTTTTGGATTGTTTCTTTTGTTTCAATTTAAATGATTTTAGCTCTCATTTAAATTATTTCCTGTCTTATACTGCTTTTGGTGTTGATTTGTTCTTTTTCTAGGGCTTTGAGATGTAATGTTATTTGTTGACTTTCTATGCTTTTCATGAGTGAGCTCAATGCAATGAACTTTCCTTTTAGCACTGCCTTCATAGTGTCCCAGAGATTTTGATATGTTGTATCGTTATTCTCATTTACCTCTAAGTAATTTTTATTTCATCCCTGATTTCTCCTGCTATCCATTGGTCATACAATAGCATATTATTTAGTCTCCAGGTGTTAGATTAGCTTCTATTTTTTAATTTTATCCTTGATTTCTAATTTCATTCCATTATGATCTGATAGAATGCAAGGTATTATTTCTTACTTTGTATTTGCTCAGAATTGCTTTGTAGCCTAAGGTATGATCTACTTTAGAGAGGGATCCATGTGCTGCTGAGAAGAAAGTGTATTCACTCATTGATGGATAAAATATTCTATATATGTCCATTAAGTCTAAATTATTAATTGTATTTTTTAGTTCTATAGCTTCTTTTTTTAGTTTTTCGTTTGGAGAATCTATCCAGTGGTGATAAAGGTGTGTTACAGTCATGCAGTATTATTGTGTTATGGTCTATTTGATTCTTAAAGTTAAGAAGAGTTTGCATCTTAATATACATAAATGCTCCATTGTTTGGGGCATAAATATTTACAACTGTATGTCTTGTTGATGTAAGATTCCCTTAAGCAGTATGAAATGTCCTTCTTTGTCCCTTCTGCTTAACTTTGGCTCAAAGTCCATTTTATCTGATATGAGGATAGAAACCCCTGCTTGTTTATGAGATCCATGTGAGTGATATATTTTTTTTTCCCCATTTTGCCTTCAGTCTGTGGATGTCTTTGCCTATGAGGTAAGTCTCTTGGACACAGCATATTGTTGGCTCTTGTTTTTTAATTCAATCTGCCAGTCTGAGTTTAGCCCATTTACATTCAATGCTACTATTGAGATATGATTTTTATGCCCTATCATTTTTATTTATTTCTGGTTTTTAACTTGAATTACTTTCTTCTTTGATTGAATATTCTTCTAGTGTATTTCCTCCCTTTGCTGGTTTTCATTTCTATTTTACATTTATTCTTCATGAAATATTTTGTTGAGAATATTCTGTATTGTAGGCTTTCTAGTAGTGAATTCTTTTAGCTTTTGTTTATCATGGAAGGTTTTTATTTCATCATCAATTCTGAAGCTTAATTTTGCTGGGTATAGTATTCTTGGCTGGCATCCATTTTCTTTCAGAACTTGTTATATATTATTCCAAGACCTCCTAGCTTTGAGGGTCTGGGTTGAGAAATCAGCTGAGATCCAGATTGGTTTCCCTCTAAATGTGACTTATTTTTCTCTGTCAGCCTTTAAAATTCTACCCTTATTCTCTGTGTTAGGCATTTTCATAATATTGTGCCTCGGTGTGGGTCTGTTGTAATTTTGTATATTTGGGGTCCCGTAAGCCTCCTGTATCTGAATTTCCATTTCATTCTTTATGTTTGGGAATTTTTTTGATATTATTTCATTGAAAAGATTGTGCATTCCTTTGGTTTGCATCTTGAGCCTTCATCTATCTCAACAAATCTTAAATTTGGTCTTTTCAGGTTATCCCATGTTTCTTGGAAGTTCTATTCATGGTCTCTTAACATTTCTCCATGGTCAACTTTATTTTCAAGACTATATGTTTTGTCTTCATTGAATGAAACTCTGTCTTCCAAGTGGTCTAATCTGTTGGTGGTGCTTTCCACTGAATTTTTAAATTTGGTTTATTGATTCCTTCATCTCAAGGATTTCTGTTCAATATTTTTTCAGAATCTCTCTCTCTCTATTGAAGTGATCTTTCACTTCCTGTGTTTTCTCCTGATATCACTTCTTACATTGTCCTTTACAGTGCATTTCTTAAATTTTATTCAAGTCAAACATTAGGAAGTGACTCTGGGGTGGGGGGAACTGCTGGAAAGGCAGAGGGGGCAACAATGAGATAAGCAGGGGAGTGTGAAGGAGAAAGCAGAGGTGCATCAGGGTCCCTACAGCAAGCTCCTGGCCAGGCTCCTCTGACTCTCTCCATTTCATTTCATCCAGTGCACCCTGACCATCAGGCTGTGCAGTGTGAATACTTCATAACCCAGGGGTCTCCTACAGACTGTGGCATAAAGGGTGCCCTTTGGAGTCGTGCAGCCCACAGCCATTTCCTTGAGGTCCAAATCTTCGACCATGGCTTTGCAGGTACAACCTGACTTGGTCTAGCTTTCCACCTCATTTCTTGCCACACCCCTCCCCATTCACTATGCACTGCTGCTACACTGGCTTCTATTCTCTGCCTCCCCTTGAACTGTGCTCAGTCTTTGCCCATGTGGTTGCAATATCTAGGTTACTCTTCCACATGATTTGGCTGCTGATCTTCCTGCAAACCTTGGCTCCAAGCACCAGTGCTTCAGGGAAGCCTTCCCCAAACACTGCCAGGGATGGCTCCTTGTTTCATATTTTTAGATCCCCATGGTCTTCCTTTCTAGTGCTCCCTCAGGTTCTCAGTCCGTGACTTGTGTGCATATTTGAGCATCTGCCTCTGCCGCAGGCCTGGACTGTGAACTCCTTGAGCAAAGACAGCCTTCCTCATTTGCTGGCATGCCTGGCCTGATGTGTGGCAGGAACAGACCCTGCAACAAGGCCACATGCTACCAAGAGGAAGAATAGGATTAGGGTGGGTTCTCAGGGTCATGGCCCTAGCAGGTGGCTTGGGAGAGAGCAAGGCCATGAACAGAAGAAGATTAAGCATTAGCAGAGAACCAGCAGGCAAAGGGGGCAGAAGAAAATAAAAAAACAGTGGAGGAGTTTGGGGCCTGAGGAAAGATATAGATGGAGGCTGGAGGATTTGTTTTCATCAAACCCTTAAAAAAAATTTTTTTTTTTTAAATGTTGCTGGGAATTGAACCCAGGGCCTTATATGTGCCAGGCAAGCACTCTACCACTTAGCCACATCCTTAGCTTGTTTTACCTTTTAAAAGACAGGTGAATTCTGAGGCTGCTAGAGAGAGAAATATCCAAATGGGGGAACATTTCAAACTGGCCATTTTATTTAATTTTAATGACTGCTAAGGTTTGGATACTACAATCCCATTACCTCTGGGTGACCCTGGTAATCTAAGTCAGTTTTCTCACTGGTAAAACGGGGTAAAAACTTTATGAAAAACACCTGGAACATATTAAGGGTTCTTTAAATAGCAATTTCCTGCTTTCCCATTTTTGCTCATGAATGGAGCTCTTATGTACAGCGAGCATTGTGCGCACTGCACAACTCCAGGGGTCACCATTCACGTGGACTAAGCCCTGCTTCTTAGGAAATCCGAGTTTGATTCTTCACCATCACCGCCTTCACCACCAGGTGGGCTGGGTAAAGGGGAGTCTTCAGTCAGAGATGTTGCTTATCTATTCTTCTCAAGAGAGCCAATAGCTGGCCTTCCACACAGTCCCAGGCAGACTAGTAAAGGAGTATGAGGCTGAGCTGTCTTAGCTGGGAGAAGGGTTCCTAGGACTGTATTGTGACTCCACAGTATATAAACAGCCTGAGTAAAGCCCTGGCCTAATCAGTTGTCTGATTAGCAACTGCTGATTGCCTCTGTGCTGGCCTGGGCCCCTCTCTGAGAGCAGAAAGGATGGTGGCTGAGCCACCAAAGGCTGTCTGGCTGGTTGGGGCAAAGAGACAAATCAGGCCCAAGGCAGCTCAAGGACAGAACAGCCTCTGGCCAATGACTCTGGCCCCATTGGCATTAGTGACTCTTTTAACTGAGAATTTTCCATGTACATGGTATCATGGGTATTTCTTTTCTTTCTTAAAAAAAAAAAGTTCTTTTATTTTTGATTGGCACATAATAATTGTATGTCATTATCGGGTACAGTGTGATGCTTTCATTCAGGTATATATTGTGCAATGATCAAATCAGGGCAACTAGCGGACTCACCACCTTAAATATTCATCGTTTCTTTGTAGTGAGAACATTCAAAATCCTCTCTTGGAGCTATTTTGAAATGTACATGCATTCTTAACTGTCTTCACTCTACTGTGCAACGGAGTAGCAGAACTGACTCCTCCTATCGGACAGTAACTTTGTATCCGATGGCCAGCATCTCTCCAGCCTGTCCTCCCCCTACTCCCCCATACTCTGGTAGCTACCAATCTATTCTGAATTTGTACAAGATCAATGTTTTAAGGTTCCATATATGTGTGAAATCGTGCAGTGTTTACCTTTTTGTGCCTGGCTTATTTCACGTAACATAATGATCTCCAGGTCCATCCACGTTGCCACAAGTAACAGGATGTCATCCTTGCTATGGCTAACAGTATTCCGTGGTGTACGTGTAGTACATGTTCTTTATTCTTCCACTGATGGATATTTCCATTTCTTGGCTATTGTGACTGGGAGTGTGGACATCTCTTCATCATACCAATTTCATTTCCTTTAGGCATACACCTAGGAGTGGACCGCTGGCTCTCACGGCAGTTCTCTGTTTTCGTTTTCTGAGGACCCTCCATACTGTATTCCAGGTGGCTGTACCAATTTACATTCCCACCAACAATGTGTAAGAGTGCTCTCATGGGTCTTCGTGGACTCGTCTCCTGCCGTGTGGACCCACTCACCTGTGAATGGAATGGCAGCCCATAGGGCACACTAACTTCCTATTACTGCTGCAATCACTACCAAAATTCGGTGTCTTAAAATGACACTGATTTATTTTCTCAGTTTTAGGGATCCAAAGTCCAAGACTGGTCTCTGGGAGGCACTCAAAAGTGTCGTCATGGCTGGTTCCTTTGGAAGGCTCTAGTGGAGACTACTGCAAAGTCACTATCCCAGCGTTCAGGGGCAGCCTGCGTTCTTTGACTCGCAGACCTCTTCCATCTTCAAAGCCAGCGCTGGTGGGCAAGCCTTTCTCGGGCCATGTCACTCTGACCCTTGCCTCCCTCTTCCACTTACAAGCACTCTTGCAATTACACTGAGACGACTTAGATCATCTGGGACATTCTCCTCATCTCAGGATTTAATATCTGCAAACTTCCCTTTGCCACGTAAGGGAACTTATGAACAGATTCCAAGGTTAGGAAGTAGTTTATTTTTTATTATTATTTTTTTTGGTGTGTGTGTGGGGGGTGGATTATTTTGTCTACCACACAGGGTATTACAAATCTCCAACTACACTAGATAAAGACACACAGTTTTCCAAAATGGTTGAATTGATTTGTATTCAGCAGTGACTGTGGCTCTGCATCTTTGCCAACACTTGGTATGACGAGAGTTTAAAATTTCTGTCACCATTGGCTTCCGTACACTGCCTTCCAGGGAGATGGGGAAGGGAGGTGAATGGTTTCCACATTACCAGCCAGTGACCAAGTCCTCCCCAAGTCAGCTGACTGCCTGGAACTGGGCTACTACCACGTGCTTGGTTTTTAGCATCCTTTGCCAGTCTGCTTCCAGCTCCCATACTCCTTAAATTGTAGATATTCCATTGGCTACTGGCTGTGCTATAGACTTCAGTCCTGCCTGGCGCTAGATGACTTCTGGGTCCCCACTGTCCTGTCAAGCTGGGTTTTAACAATGTGACAAGTCTCCCTGAGTGGTGAGAGTGGAGGATGGCTATGCGTTTGAAGATACATGCATCCCTAAATTAAAAGGCACCAGCTTCATCCCAGTATTTTAGCTGCTCTGCTTGATATGAACTTGGTACTTGCCTTGGCTTATGGTCATTAGATAACTAAACGGTTGTGAAGCCTGGGCAGTTGGAATCATCGAACATGCAGACCCAAGGCTTCCAGGGGAGTTCAAGGTCTAACGACATGGTAGAGAATGCATTTTCCTGACCTTGCACACATTTTGCATGAAGGTGAGCCAGTCAGATCCTGAGACATCCGTGAACAATCGCCCACGTTGGTACCTTCTGCAAAGTCTGCAGCCTTTACCATGAAATCTCACTCTCCAGGGAGAATCCCAGAAACTAGGGGGAATGCCGGGAGACACTTCTCACAAAGTACAACTTTATAAAACACCATTTCAATTCCCCTTTATGTGCTGCAAATTCTCAGCCTGGGCACCATGCCCAGTGTAACAACAAATAAAACAGATGTGTTTTTCCATTTGCATTGTTCAGGAAGTTTCATATTAAGTAGTGCACAAGATATGTCATCTATATGCTGAAATATTCTTATAGATTGACTGACACTGGGAACATCATCTGTCCTGAGGGAAACAAATGCCTGAACACCCAAATATCAGAAAAAGTGTTTCCAATCTGTAATTGAGAAGTTTCATATTAAGCAGTTCAAGAACATGGCAGCAGAAGGAATGGTCAGCATTCTTCTGCTCAGTCTCTCCTACTCAGAAGCAGGGTATTCAAGGTCTGCTCACAAGATGCCGCGAGTCTTCCTAAAGGTGTTAGGATGTTGAGTGGCCTTGCTAGGGGCAGAGCCCCAGGGGACACAAACCATGCTAGAGCTCCTCCCCTCGAGGTGAACAGAGGCTTAGGACCAGGTGGGAATGAACGAGAACAAGGGCTGACCTTGGTTGGCTGGAGCTGATCATTACCGGGGTCTGTCCCCAGGTCTGGCTTTGGCTCACTCCTCCATCCTAATTCCCACACATCAGAACCCTCCCCAATCCTTGTCATCTAGCCCAGCTGTCACCATCTCCATCCTACATTCCTCACTGAACCCAACCAAAGTGGTCCCATGGCCTCAAACCTTACAGCCTTAGCTATACCTCTTCCCCGGCAGATAAATATGGCTGTCATTCTATTTGGGCGACCAGGTGCATCTTTTCTCTGGTTGTCTATAAAAGCCTTGAGGTCAGAGATGGTCTTAACCCTCTTGACTACCATGATTGGCAGGGTCTCTGGCCCCACTAAGCCAGAGCCCAAACCCTGTGTGTGGAGTTTTGGGGGAGGAACTCAGAGCAAAGGCAGCAACGGGATAGGAGCACACAACCTCCAGGAAGTGGCTAGGAAAGTGCAAGCACAAGGGCCCAGGACTGGCCTTCTCAGGGTTCTAATTGGACATAATCAGACATTATCTGTGATGCAGCCTGGTAAAACACTGCAGTCAGTAAGTGGCAGGAAAATAAACACCTGGACCAAGGAGACTGCTGAGAGAAATGTGCCTTCTTCACACACACACACACACACACACACACACACACACACACACACGGCCACACGGGAGCACATGGGAGCACACGGGAGCTGTGGGAGCATCTGTTCCTTTTGCACTTCCCCGAGTCTCAACCAGCCAGCCCTCTGTATCCATAGGTTCTACTTCTGAGGATTCAACCAACTATGGCTCAAAAATCCTCAAAGGTTGCATCTATACCAAACGTGTATGGAGTTTTTTATTTTCTTTGCCATTATTCCCTAAATAATACTGTATGCCAACTGT
Organism: Marmota flaviventris; assembly: GCF_047511675.1. Taxonomy (NCBI): domain Eukaryota; kingdom Metazoa; phylum Chordata; class Mammalia; order Rodentia; family Sciuridae; genus Marmota; species Marmota flaviventris. Next base: position 50,745,756 of record NC_092506.1, read on the forward strand.
TGGGTAGTAGTATAAGTAATTTAGAGATGATACAATGTGAAGGACATGAACGTCCTCTGAGTTTAGTATTCTTGGGGAGTCTTGCTACCAATCCTCCAGGGATACTAGGGGACTACTCTATTTGCAATCCAAACCCCCCAAATTAAGCCTTATCCTGGGGCACAGCTGGAGCTGGCAAAGCTCCCCATCTGTTGGGACAGGGGAGGCAGCAAGGGTCAGCACAGAGCTGTCTAAGCTCTTCCTTCATCCCCACTGTACCAGCAGGTCAGCACTCTGCAGGGATAGAAAAATCTGGAAATTTGGCACAGGGTAGTTCCTGCAGCAGCACTTCTACTTGGGCCCTGATCCCAGTTGTGGATTTCAGATTCTTTCTTCCTGTGGTCCTGTGTCTTGCGGTTCCCAGTGTCTCCAAGGTTGAGTGGCTATACCCAGTCCTACCTTCCCCGGCAAACAGCACCACAGAAGCCTTCAGAAAAGAAGGCTGCTACAAAACCTGCTACAAAATCTGAGCCTCTCCCCGAGTCCTGAATACTTGTGTGCAGGGAGATGGTTGCGCCCTGTGGTCACAAACCCAGAGAAGAGCACATTACCTTCTGGCCGAGGTTTCGGCTTCTCTAAACCTCCATCTTGCATAAGCTCAAAGGCGAAGGAGACATTCAAGACCTGGAGAGAGAGAGGCAGGGTGCACAGGGTATGTCTCAGTACGTGTCATCGCATACTCATCCTAGATCTGCTCCTGGGAAGTGAAGGAGCTCGGCACTGTAGCGGAGGGGCAGAGGCTGAGCTAATCTGAAGCAGCAACATGGCTACAGAAGGGGCAGGCCACGTGGAGCCTGGGCAGCTGATCCCAGTCGGCTGGCGGAGGAGCGGGCTCTTCCTTTCCTACTGTGTTCCTGTGTCAACTGCCAGGACTTCAAGCTTGGTGATGTCACTGCACATATTGGGAAGGGTCAGATGACAAGACAGGTTGAAAAGGCAGAGAAGGATCTCTGGACCAAATGCCTGTTATCTAGCAAGCAGGATGTAGCAGCTCACAAGAGGCTGTCTGAGCCAGGCTGGGCATGAGCATCAGGTCTGACCGGCCTCACGGCCACCTCCCCTGTCACCTTTGGAGAGTGATGCAGCTGGACGTGCCCTTGGCAAGGGCACGTGGCTAGGGGAAGGGAGGACTGTTTGGGATGCTCAGGCTCTACATGTGGATCCTTCCCAGCTCAGCAGCTCATGAGAATGGGCCTCGCCTCCAACCATTGAAGACCCAACAGCCCAGTGAAGGGGAGGGCAGATCAGCTGGATGTGGGCTATGGGCTTCCCTTGATGCCCCTCCCCCTTACCTTCTGTTCAAAGCTGTCTGGGGTCAGGAAGAAGCTGTGCAGGGGCACAAAGTAGCCCTCTAGGAGCCCCATTAGAAGCACCAGGTACACTCCATCTGCAAACTGGAGGTAGAGAGCCAGGTGAGGGGAAGAGCCAGGTGAAGGAGAGAGTCAGGTGATAATGCTGGCCCAAGTCCCCTCACCAAGCCCCATCCAGTGGGCTCATCTGCTGCCAAGTTATCTCACCCAAAGGCAACCTCCCCATGCAGACTACGGGTGGGGGTGAGGGTGAGGGTGGTGGTCCAAGGTGGGCAGTCTGCTCTGTAGTGGCCTTCCCCTAAACTGGCTGGTCTAATACAGGAGCCACAGGCACAGACCCCTGTCTTAGTTGACTGGCATTTACAGAGCACTAACAGCATACCCCTCCTGATTTGGGTGTGGGGCCTGGAGTCTATCACGTGTGGCTCCCGCCCTTCAGAAGGTCACAGTCCCATGGAGACTGCTGTGGAGGCTGTGTGGCAGCTGCTCTGAGAGACTGAGAAAGGCCACCCTCCTACTGAAGGTGGTAGAGAGGGCAGCGGGGGAGCAGGCTTAAGAAGGATTTGGTATTTCAGGTGGAGCTGGCTTGAGAAAGAGGTCTGGAGCACATCTGATATTCTAGAACCTTTCAAAGTGGGCTGGGGCAGCACATGCTCATGGGTATCAGCCACAGTTTCTTGGGATCACTGTAGGAAGTCTGAGGTGTGGGCCAGGCCAGTGCATATGCCCACTGAGCTATGCAGGGTGGCCAGCCTGGGCCTCTGCTCAGCCTCCACTGGGGGCTAGAGAACATGAGCCTGTTCCTGACCTAGGGTGGTGCCTCCCGGCTCCTACCTGCCACCTGAGGTGGGTAGGGTCTGAGTGTGGCTCATCTTATAGTACCCATGGTAGACAGGAGAGCAGATCTCAGAATCTCTGTCAAAATCAATGCCCTCTGGCTGGAAGCCAGTCAACTGGGCCTCATCCTTGCTGTGGCTGGAATAGGTTGAGGGTAAAAGAATTCAATCTGTGAACCCAGGAGGGACCCTGGGTTAGGGGAAGGGCAGCTCCCACACAGACTGCTCCCCACCTGGGATGGCTGGTTCTGCCTAATAGGTGGGAACAGTGGGGGAAACCTACAACAGACCCCAGAGCTCTGGGCTGTGGCTCCCTGCCCTGGAAAGCAGGTGAAAGTTCTAGAAACCTGTTCTAGTCCCCTTGAGGAAGCTTCATTTTTCTAAAGTGTTCCTTATTTCATGAAAGAGTATACTAAGTTCATTCCACAGTGGAGAACTCAGACTCAGCAATGCCTTTACAGATAATGGGAGGTGGCAGCAAGAGGAATCCTACTATAGAAGTTCACCTGGAAGGAGAGGATGTGGGGAGTCAGGGTACAATCCATTAAAGACGAGTATAGACAGTAGAAAAAGAACTCTCTGGTAGATTCTAGTTGGGGAATCTGGTGGACACTACTTTTCACCAGGAGATTCCAGTCACTACCAGTTGTGAGGCTAATGGACACAGGTGCCATCTCTGGAGGCACCAGGAGGCGCATAGCATCACTTAGCGGGTACTGGTACAGAAAACACACCCTGAATCTCATCATGAGAAGAACAATCGAGGGGTATCCTATAGTTGCCTTCATCTGATAATGGTACTGTGGTCACCTAAGAGAATTTGTTTTAAGAGATGTATGTGAAATATTTAGGGGTGGAAAGAGAGAAAAAGATGTGACCAAATATTAACAATAGGTGTGTCCAGGTGAAGAGCATACAGGTATTCGTTCTTGCAACTTCTCAAAATACAAAGCTGGGAAAAAAAAAATCCACAGAGCAATCCATCCAGTTCAGCCCTCTGAGGAGCACAGGTCCCCCATCATGTCTCAGCCTGGAAAACCCTCCTGGCCCAGGGAGGGGTACTTGGAACACTGCCTGGCAATCAGGGCCCTTCCCCCACCCACACCTGGGCTGTCACCCACCTGGGTTTCCAATTCTGTGACCTCCAGGTTCAGTTTATTCAGATGCTTGTTCACAAAAGTGATGAGTGTCTAAAAGAGAAGTGCAGGGACACTGAGATGCGAGGCCACCCCGGGACTTCCCGTGAAGATGGGCATCCTGTGCAAAGGCCCCAGGCCAGCAGGGAGAGGTACAAGTCCCTGCACAGCTCCCACATGATGCAGAGCTGAGAGGAAATGCTAAGTGCCAAGAGGCAGGACGACAGGTGGGGTGTCTGAGCCTGGGGGCGGGGGGAGCAAGGGGAGTTGGGAAGGGGCCAGAGGCAAATGGTCCTGCTGGGTCCTTCCTCTGGCCTCTTCTTTGTGGCAGCTGCCTATGCCCAGGGAGACAGGGAATGTGCACAGGGAGCAGGGAGGCTGGGCTCAGTGTGGGGGGAAGACAGGGAGGGCATGCGATGGAAGAAGAAAGGGCCCGGATGAGGCACTAGTGAGGACAGCAGGTGAAAGACGTTGGGGGAAGCCACCAGCACTGCCACCACAGGAGTGGGTTTTCCTAGTGTCGTGGGCATCCCACCTCCCTTGAGGCACCTCATTCCCACCTTTTTCACTACGTTGAGTTTGTCAGGCGCGTGGTCGAACAAGGTGTCGAAGGCATCGCGTTCTGAAAAGAGGGAACCGTTATGTTGAGCACACGGTGGCTTCTTGGCAGGAAGGCCCACCCAGGTTCCAGAGCCATGAGCCTTTGAGGGCCACGTGGTCAATTAGCTACCATCAGGAAGGCTCCGGGTTCAGGCTGTTCTGGGAACGTCTGGGCCTGTGGCTGAGCTGGGTTGATTGTTACCCTCAGGGCCTTTCCTGTGTGCGTCTACCCTGGTGTACAGGGCTGAGCTGGGCGTGGGGGCTCTGCCAGGCTGTGACCTGGGATTAGTCATATCATGATGTAGTCATGGTTCTGAAGCCTTTCTGCAGCTATCTGAGGTAGAATGTTATCCACATATCAAATCATCCCACCCTCTAAGTTTCAAAAGCAGGTCAGTCACACAAGCATCCTGGCAGAGGTCACAGACAAGAGGACGGGCACCGGGGAAGCTCCAGGTTGGAACATGAGTGCTTCCTCCTGAGGGATGTAGGTCATGTTAATTCTCTGCCTCAGGTTCCTCTTCTGTAAAATGTCATCTTTAAAATGAACCTCCCCCTGTTGTCGTGAGGACAGAAGTGCCCTAGAATCTCCAACATGTTCCACCCATGCACAACAATGCGTTGTTTTTAGCATGATTGAAACATTACAGAGTAGAACCCAGGGCAACCGTCAGCATAATAACATGGCCGCCACGTGCTCCCTGCATGGATTCTTACTGCCGCTTTCTCAGAACCCAGGGGTGAAATGATGGGAGGGGATCTGAGGCAGGCACCAAGAAGAGTCTCCAAGACAAATTTGGGGCTGAGAGATCTTGTGGCCCGAGGCCTGCCTTTTTCTCTCACTCCAGATGGCTACAAAGGTGATCTCTGATGTTCACCAAATCAACAAACAAACCCAAGGTTCTGGGACACAGGGAAGGTAGAAGCTGCGCTGAGGGAGCAGGGAGAAGGGACAGTCCCTAAGGGTGTTTGTATACCTCTTCCTGTACTTCCTCACCAAGCACCCAGCAAGACTGCCTGAAGGTGCAGGGGCTGCGCAGATGTAGCCAGCAGTTGTTCTTCTCACCAGTTAGCTGCACCCCCCTCCCCCAACCAGTCTGCTGCAGACAGACACACGTCCAGTCTCATGCAACTCACCATGCCTTCCGGAAAGAGCCCTGGAGGAAAAAGAGAAAGAAAGCAGGGTGACTATTCTCTTGACCCCTTAGGAGAGGCTAATCCTGTGAGAGGATCCAGACCCTCCCTGCCTGTTCATGGTTGAGGACTTCAAATAGCCTCCTTCCGCTGCATCTTATACTGCATTGTCTCTGCTTCCTGAGGCTTTACTCTTGTTACCACCTCGGTCCCCTGCTACACTGACCTACTGGCAGGATGCTGCTTAAAGGACCATTTCTTGTTTTAACTAAAATCACATGACTGCCTGCAGTTACGAAAAACACTGGACTCATGCAGAAGATTCCCAATGAGGGAATCTAAGGATTCTTAGGAGCAGAGATCAAGCCACCTCTGATGTGGAGGGTCACTGCCCAAGTTGCTGTGGGCAACTGGCTGGGGAGGTCAACCTTGTCTCTCCTGTCATGCCCCGAAGTTGCACCTGCCATTGATGCAGGATAAATTTCTCTCAACAGGCCAGCAACTAGAATCACTAATAGCAGAGAAGCAGCAAAGTTTTAAGAGCATAATCATTAGAGATAGAAGACTTCGGTTTAAGTGCCCCCCAAGCCATTTTGTTTTGCTGTGTGATCTTGATTGAGCAAGCTACTAAACTTCTCTGGGCTTCAAGTCTCTTATCTCTAAAATGAGAATAAAGGTAAATATCTTAGTGGGATATTGTACATAATTCTTAGGGTACAGGAAATGCTCAAAACATTTTTAAAAATACACTTTTGGTTCTCATTAGGATTCTTATGATATTGGCTTATCCACCTGTGCATCTATCACCCACTAAATGACAATTTGTGTGTAGTGTCTGGGAAAGAATAATGAACTTGGATAACTGCTGGAAAGATCAATGATACAATTTCCTTCATCACCCTTGGGCTGTGGGCCTTTGGGCATATAACCATTGCTTCCCAGGTCTATGATGAACATCAGTAGGTACCAAAGGGCTTCAAGAGTTGCACTGTGTTCTCATTACTGGGAGTTGTGCCGTATTTATGTACTGCAGAAGGTGTGGCAGAGAGAGGGAGAGGCCAGAGGAAGCACAACATGCAGCTGAGAGATGGTTCTGGAATCTGAAACATCACACTCCCTGACTCAGGAATTCTTTCTGCAGGCCATGCTTCTCTCTGGTTTGTCTTCCTCTTTTCCTGAAAGTAACACAGTGATAAACAAATCCAGCCAGGGAGGGAGGTAGGACAGTGAGGATCTCCTTCCCAGCAGGCTTAACCCCTAGAAGCTCTGCCTCAGAACCAAGGCTGGCTTTCATGTGAGGCTTCACTACCACCACTGGCCCTTGGAGTACCTCTCCGTGAGCCATAGACTGGGTCTCTAGGGAAGGGCCACTCTACATCTCTGCCCCTACCCTTGGCCTGAAATGCACCCGAGGCTTTTTTAAAAGACACACACACACACACACACACACACACACACACACGTCTAGACATGCAGAGCCTCGAGCCATGACTGGAGTGGGAGGGAGCTTGGGAGGTGTGGTCAGCTGCTTTCTGGGCAGGGGGTGCATAACTGCCAACACACTGAACCTCACTATGCCTCTGGGTTAGGAAGTGCTCCCCACTCAGAGATGAAGAAATTGAGCTCAAGGAGGTTCAGGGGCTCAAGTCAGGCTGGCTTAGAGGGTTCAGTTCTTTTCTCTCTGTTGCTCCTGTTCAAAAGGAACAGAGAGAAAAGCTGGGTATCAGGGACGGCTGGAGACCGACTTTGCCCAGCTCTGCTCAGGTCCTGTCCAATGATCCCAACCCACCCCAAATAACAACCTTCTTTTTCTGCTTAAGAACAAAGCTCTAGTTCCAAATTGCAATCCCTTTAAATGTCCTAATATTTCTAATTTCTAAAAGTAAATTGAAAAACAAATAACAAAAACCCAAAAGACAGTGCTAAGGTAGAGAGGGACTTTCTGGGTCATGGCATGTGACCAAATAAATCAGATTCAGAAGAGGAAGAAAAACGTCCTTTTGAAGGTTAACAATTTAAATTCCACCCCGTGTTTATGGCATGACGATTTCATGCTGGTTGGCTTTTTTGGGTACACTTTTTCCTGGAGTGCCACAAAATTAGAATTTTTCAATCACTGCTAATTCCCCTCTCCCCACTTCCCCACCCAAGTTTGTACCTTAAGCATCAAGAGGCATGTTTTGAATGCATGGAAAAGGCTAAACTATAATCATTGGCTGCAGGCTAATCCCTCCTGCAATCCCAATAAATGAAAACTAAATATCAGCAAATGGATGAATTTCGGAGAAACATCTGTGTTCCATTACAGACTCGCTGGCAACAATGGTGTTGACATACTCTGTGTTACCAGTTATTTCCTCTTGGATTTGCCGAGACTGGAGGATTCCTTCTCGTTTCTGAAATGGGGGTGGGGAGAGGGGTTGGGAGGAGGAGAGAGAGAGAGAGAGAGAGAAAAAAAAAGGACTTTAGAAAAATACAGAAAAACTGATTAGCATTCCTGACACTGAGAAAGTTACTGCTCTTTAAGAAACACACCCAGAGAAGCAATAACGCTGGAAGCGAAAAGAAGGTCCTGATTTTGGGAGGACTGGACTGTACCATTAGGATGTGAGTGCATTAGTGTGTAGTCCAAACAAGTAGGCTGTTTCTTGGATGAGGAGGCTTTCCTTTTCTTTATTGGAAGACGTTCTGCTGGAAGCAAACTGCCTCCTGGAGTACACAGTAAACCAAATGGAAATAAAGGCCAGGGTGTGTCTGCCCTCCAGCTGAGGCCACGCGGGAAAGCTGAGAAACACACTTCACTGCAGGGCTGGGAGGGGGAACCCAGGCCAACTCCAGAATTCACACAGAGGCAGCGGGTTTGTTTGTTTGATTTTTTTTAAACTGATGAATAGGGGAGCTTTTAAGTAAGTAGTCCGATCCTCACCTAAGTATCAGGTTCACTCTTTGAGAAAAGGTTAAGCACCCTGGAGACTCGCTCCGTCCATCACCTGTCCGCCCCTCTCCCATCAGTTCATCCTCCTCTTACCTACTGAACAGTGCCTTCTAGATATGAGGCCCTGTGCTGGAGGCACAATAATACTGTGGAGCATATAATGTGATTTTAGGCCTTAAGAAACTTGGAGTAAAATGGGGATGAGGAGGAGGCAGGTGAGGATGGTCCCCCTCAATGGGCCTGGTTCATGCCCTGTGGATGGGGTCTCTTCTGTTCTCCAAAGTGTTAATAAACGATGTGGTCACTCTCTGCAGAGAGAAAGGGCTGGAGCCAGCATTTTCAGGTCAGAGGGTCAGGGAAATCTTGCGAGGGGAGGGTGTCCTGGAGCAAGAACTTTGAGGGAAGATGGGATTTGGCTGGACACTGAGGAGAGGTCATTCCAGTGGCAAGAATGACTCCAGCCAAAAGGCAGAGTTAGGACAGCACCAATGTGTTCCAGAGACTATTTGGAGGCCCGTGTGTGTGGGGGGGTGGTGTTAGTCAGTGGGTAGCTTGGAGTACCTGTTTGGAGAGTTTAGCCCTCATCCTATGGACAAGGGACCAATGAAGGGAAATCAGGAGGGAGAGTCACTCTCCTGGGTCCCTAACACAGCCAGCAGGATACTCCAAGGACCTGGCCGTGGCATGGGATTGACAGCAAATTCATCTTCCCAAAGGCTGAGTGTTAGGAAGGGGCCTCTGGGCCTCGGGGAGAAGGGCGCTCAGCTGCCTTCTTGAGCCTCCTGCCCAAACTTCCAGAGACGTCCCCTTGCGTTCCCAGTAGCCACAGACACGAGGGCCCTTGCAGAATACTGTTACTTAGGGAAAGGCAGGGCTGGTTAAGCAAGCATCATCCGAATTAGATGAAGAAGAATGGACTATCAAAGCAAATAGGAAGTTAAGAAAGAAAAAAAGGTATTCAAAGGGAACCAGGTGAAAATAAATCAGGACTTTATCCAAATTCAGTTTTAAAATATCCAATTTTTGCACAGATCTAATGGAGTGCTGTATCTTATGGGATCATTCACAGACACAGAACCTCATCTTCAGGTTCATGCGGAATTAAACGCAAACGGAGAAGAAAAACGTGGGTTCAACAGCCCCTCTCGCGGCACCCTGGCTCAGTGGCATCACACTTGTCCCCTAGAGAGCTCTCCCTGCAGTTCAGCAGCGACTTTCTGCCAATGTGGAGTCTTGCTTGTTTGCCTGTTCTCCTGATAAAGCAAAACACCCTGTAAAACCTGGCAAGCACCGATGCCACTTTACGTAATGAGCCCCCCCACCCACCCCCATGTCCTCCTGCTAACAAAACTGCCCACAGGAGAAAAGAAACCAACAGCAGCCTTCTGGTGGCCCATAACTGAGATCAAAGTAAGGCATGAGCAGTGGCGCCTGCAGAGAGCACTCTTTCAAAATAGGAGCCCCTCTCCTTGCTCAAATCTTCAATTGTTCTTGGGTGTATTTTTTTTTTTTTGTAATCCCAACTGGCAGATTTTATTATTTCTGTTAGAGGTCTGTTTATTCAAGCTGGTAAGAAAAATACTAAGATGTTCGATACATTAATGGATAGAGAATGGGGGATGGACTGTCACAAAATGAAGTAAAAGGCCAGTTGGCATAAAAGTATTTATCTCCACTAGCCATGGAAGACCTCTGCACGCACGAACAGAATGGCAGTATGCTTAGTTGTGAGAAATATTTTTTTCCATGTTAATGACATCTAGTCACCAAGGTACTCTTTTATGAATTACTCCAGGCAGCATGATTTTAAAAGACAGACTGTTTTATTTTTAGAGCAATTGTAGGGTTCACAGTGAAATGGAGAGGAAGGTGCAGGAACTGCCCATCTTTCCTCTGCCCCCTCATGGGGTCCTATCTTGTCCACTATGAACAACTTGCAGAACAGTGGGATACTGTTCAAAATGAGGAGCCTGTACCCCTACATCCATCTCATCCACAGTCCATTCTTTATGTTGGGGTTCACCTTGGTGCCGCCCTGCTCAATCTATTCATCCCTCCTTCCCCAGTGGTAGTTTTTAAAAACAGAATGAGATGGGTTAGGATAACACAATGGAGATGGCCTGGTTCTCTAGGAGGAAGCCTGTTCCAGGACACTCACAGTGTACATAAAATGTCAAGCACGAGGCCTGACACAGGCGAGGAGCTCCACAAACAAAGACAGTACCTAGTACCTGGTGGTCAGCTGCACTTCTGGTCTGAGCCACACAGCTTTCCGCTGGCTGCTGACAGCCCTGTCTGCTTCCTATCTGTGGTCTACCCCCTGCAGGCAGGGCCAAGGCGATATATTTCTATTATGCTCTCTTGATGCTTCATAGAGTTAAGTCCAGAAGATGTGGAAGAAATGCTTTTCCCTTACAGCCTGACTGATCAATTGCTTAGGAGCACAGTGGTAACCTCCCCTCCTGCCAACATTTGATCCCTGAGAGTTCAGCTCAAAGTCCTTTTGTCCTGGAAACGGGTCTGACTAGGCAAAGTTTACCAGCCCTCAAGTCTCTCCCTCACTGAGGGAAGGCAGAGCTGCCATCTTGTTCTCTATTCCAGGAACCCTGGCTAGTCCTGGACATCCAGCGAGCTGCTTGTATGGGGAGCTCTCCCTTGTAGCATGTTTATTTGGAAAAGAACAGAAATGAGCAAACAAAATGATGACCTTTTGCTAAATGGGCATAAAGCTGGAAAATAAAATTGCATTTGAATACTTAACAGGGTTAGAAGCAGAGGGAGATAGTCATGGGGAGCGAGCACACCCTCATTGTGGAAATTACACAGCCATATGCGAATGGAAATTCCATCCAACAATCTGGAAAAGATGACTTGAAGTCCCAGCTGTGCTTCACTGGGCGGTTGAGAAGCAGCAGTGCCTCCAGGACTGACCTGCCAGTGGGGTCTCTTATACACACACTACCTTATGCACCATACCTGCCTCTCCCCAATACCTGTCCATCATTTGTTTAACTTAAATACACACACACACACACACACACACACACATTCTCTATGACATGTTGGGGACTCTGCACACTCCTGTACACAAATGCACCTATAGCATGTGCACATAGGCATACATCCTTCTGACCCTACTACATACACTATACAAACATACACAACACACACTCTTAGCTGCACATTGCACAAACCATTCCTCTACAAAACACGTAAACCCCAGGCACACACCTCCCACAACACTATACTGCACACAAGCACATTTCCCCCTGTCCTTTGCACACTTGTTCGGGATAGTGCAGCTTGCACTGGAAAGCTCCCCTGGGTGCCTCTCAACACACTTGCATCCATCCAGCTGTACTTCCACCAATCTACCCAGCATGCCTTCACTGTCACAGGAACTCAGTCTCTAAAACTCTTTAGTGGCACACATGCTTGTGGTGGTGGTGTCCATCTTACCTGGACCACGACCACTTGGATGGAAACATGGTCTGGGAGTCGGATTGGTGCTCGGAAATACTGAGACAGAGCAACCAGCAGATGCAAGATGGCCACCAGGCTCTTGGCGTGAACAGCTGAAATGGAAGAGGGTTTAGAAATTAGGAGTCTCAGGTGCTAGGCAATAGAAGCAGAGATTCAAAATGCAGCAGTACCCTATCCAATGCTCCCTTAACCCTAAAGGTGAAGGGACACCCTTGGTCATCACATGCCTCACCCTGGAACCCTCAGTTTTTGGTCTTCTTGGATTGTATTATTGCTGGATGTCCAATGTGTCACCTATACTCTAATCCCAGGTTCCCATCAGGACTCTGACGACTGCTGGGTTCTGAGCTCAGATCTGTCCCTGCAGCCCCATGTTCCTGTTTACTCCATTTGGATAACCATGAGCATGTCTGCTCTGCACCCTCTCCCTTCCCATGTGACTCTGAACTCTGGATTATCACCACTATCTCTGCCCCTAGGCTGAACATGAATCAGACCCTCAACAGATGGACACTAAGTCAGGAACCCCTCCTTTATTCAGGACTTTGAAGATCCCTAGAGGAAGACATGAGGGCTATCCTGAGGCTGTTGCTGCTCTCTCAGTGTAGGCAATGCCCTGGGGGAGTAGCTGGGAGGGATGTTCATGACCCAGCAGGCGTCCAGACCTGCTGAGCCAGGTGCTGAACGGTAAGCCATTTCTACTAGGGAAGCTTGGCCCTATTGGGTTGGTGTTTTCTGGGTAGAGGAGAAGAAAAAGACTGATTTGATGAGGTGCCTATAGGGTCAGGCTGCCTGCACCTTAAATTCTGACTTCATTAATTCTACCATTTATCTACTGGCTACCGACCTTGGGGTGGAGAGTACTTATGTGGATACACAAGTTGTAAGGATTTCCAAAGATAAATAAAGCTCCTGGAACACAGCAGGTACCCAGGAATGACAGGTATGTTTTTATTATAACTTATGTGAAAGTACCTGGCACCTCGGCAATTAATTAAAACATGTTAGCTTTCTTCCCCACCTTTCTCATAAAAGACTCGCCAGATACTTTACCAGTCTTCATGGTCCTACCAGATTCGTGGCTCCTCATTACAGAGAACATTTAAGGGAAGAACCCAAAGTGCCCATTTTGTGCACTTAGCATGCGCTGAGGCATTATTCGGGGTCCTTCTGTCTTCCTTAAGAGCAATAAATCTGCTTTAACAGCAGTTTTGAGAAATTACCAAGAAAGGAAATGATTCAGACATCCCTTTGGCATTCATTAGAGTTTCTGGTCATCACTGCTATTTCAAAGAAGGATTTCTGCTGACTCTGAGTGGCAGCTCAACATTTACTACCAAACAGTAGACAATGGCTCCAGACTCCCAGCCTTCCAGAAGGATTCAGTTCTGGGCATTGACTACCAAGTTCTACCCAGAGTTAAAACCTCAAAGAAGACTACTGTCTGGGAATGTAACTCAGTGGTAGAGTACTTGCCTAGTGTGCAAGAGACTCTGGGTTCAATCCCCAGCACTGCAAGAAACAAAAAAATAAAGCCATGGAACAAAAAGCCCCGTATGGGGGCTGACCCATTGGTATGACATGGTCACTGAGGATCCAGACATAATATGGTCACTGAGGGACAGAGACAGGGTTTGCACTTCTGGTCATAACTCATGCCACCTACAGGCTTGACCCTGAGGGTTGTAAGCATATTTGCATATGTGCTTTTAACGACAAAACATTATGCTGGAAAAGTTGTGGGTGAAGAAGTTGTTCTTATCACCTGTGACATTATATGTCATCTAGACTGTCTTGGTGAGTCAGAGCAATATCGAAAGCATCAGACCCTTTCAATAAATGCTCTGCTCTCCTGGGAAATTTTTTTCAAAAGAAAGAATCTGTGTCTGTCTTTCTGTCTCTTGTGCGCACGCACACACACATACACAATGTAGACAAAGATGTTCACTACTGTGTAATGTATCATTAAAAACACAACTCTGAAAGACATTTATATCCAGTACAAGAGAATGGTTTTAATTTCTGTGGTTTCAGTTACCCACAGTCAACTGTGGTCCAAAAGTACTTAAAAAAAAAATTCCAGAAATAAATAATCAGCGTAACATTGCATGTCATTCTGAGTTGTGTGATGAATTTTGGGCTATGCTACTCTGTCCTGCCCAAGATGTGAATCAACCCTTGTCCAGTGTGTCCACACTGTATATGCTACTCACCCATTAGTCGTTTGTAGCTATCTCAGTTATAAGATTGACTGTCTTGGCATCACAGTGCTTGTGTTAGTGTACTTAATGATGGCCCCAAAGTGTAAGAATAGTGACGCTGGCAATTCAGATACGGCAAAGAGAAGATATGAAGTGTTTTCTTTAAGTGAAAAGGTAAAAGTTCTCAAGTATATGCTGAGGTTGCTTAGATCTATGGTAAGAGTGAATGTTCTTTCTGTGAAATTGTGAAAAAGGAAAAAGAAATTCTTCTAAGTTTTCCTGGGCACCTCAAACCACAAAAGGTATGGCAACAGTGTATGACAAATGCTTAGTTAACATGGAAAAGGCATTAAATTTGTGCATGTACAGGAAAAAACAGCACATATAAGGTTTGGTACTATCTGTGGTTTCAGGCATCCAGTGGCGGTCTTGGAACTTATCCTTCTTGGATAAGGGAGTGCTATTATTTTGATGTGTGTGTGTGTGTGTGTGTGTGTGTGTGTGTGTGTATGTTATTGTGTATATATTATATACATTATACGTATATTATATACACACACAAATAAAATATTGTACACACAAATTACTTTCTGCACAGACAGACACACACACTACTTGAAGAAACACTACAGTGTTCACAGTGCCTAACCCTGGGTGGACAGCTAATGGGGCTAGATGTGCAGGCTTGGTACCCAGAGTCTGCAGTGGACTTTCTGGGTCTGACTCCTGGCTCCATTATTCATCACCCGTGTGACCCTGGTTAGCTACACTCCTTTAGCAATTATTATTGTATTTAATATGTGCCAGTCATTCTTCTTGGTTCCAGGGATATAGGAGGAAGAAACAAAACCCCCCTGTCCTCATGAAGCTCATATTCATAATGTCTTAACTTCTCTATGCCTTGCTTTCTCCATCTGTGAAATAGGGATAATAAGTTCTTACTTCAGAGGGTCGAGAGAGGAGTATGACAAGGATAAAAATGTGAAGTATTTAGAAAAGCACAAGGGATACAATGAGCACCATAGCATGTAGTAGATATTAATACTTAACTTTTTTCCAAATGACCTGTGTTTACTAAATTTTCACTAATGAAAACTATAGAGCAAGTCGAGCTTAAACAATTGAATGCGGTGGTATCCTGTTTCTCTTGCTTTTTCAGAATTGTGCTTTGGAGACTGGGACTTAGAAAGATTGTCTCTTTCTCTATATATTTATAAAATATATGAGTGATGAGGGGGGAAAAGAGAGAAAGAAAACTACTGTTATAAGTAGAAGAAAAGAAATACCTATACACTTAGATCAAAGAGTTTGGTAACCTAGCAGCCCCTTCCTGCCACCCTTGTCCTGAGCACAGTGACAACATGACGTCCCCAGATACACAGCTAGTGCTGGTAACAGTGAGGAGGGCTGGAGCCTTTCTCTCCTCGAGCCTGCATGTTCCTTATGGAATGTACCAACCACCACCCCTTGTCTTCTGGAAGCCCTGAGGTGCCAGAAGTAGCTAGCCCCTGAGCCGGTCATTCCCTCTGACCTAGTAGTTCGTCTCTGTTCCAGAGACCGACCTATGGGGATAACTTAGGAAAAGCAAACAGAGACACAAGCTCAGACATTGAACTTGGCACTATCTGATTTTAGCAATAGGTTGGAAAACGCTCTGATCAACAGCAACTCGGGGATTACTTAACTGTAGATCTACCCCAGCAGATAAAAGCATTGTCAAAATTATAACTGTGAAGACCACAAGGACACAAAAAATATATGTATGATAAAACATTAAGAAAAAACAACCACACAGTGGTGCCATGACTTAACCAAGTAAAAATATACATTGATGTGGCCAGTAGTGGGGGAAAAACAAAAGTAGCTAAAACAGGGTGGTAATATGAGTAATTATTTTTCTTGTACACACTTCCCCATAAGAAATTAAAGTAAGCACGAACCAAAACATTCATAGTCACTGAAGTCAGTTCTTAATGTGGCTTTAAAAAAAATTCCATCCTTTTATCTCAGTCTTTCCTAAATTGGGTGCCATGATAAATTAGAAGTGTTTATTTTGTTATAGGGGGTCAGACAGACAGATGACCGTAGGCAAGGGAGTGGTAAACAGGATTAAGCAAAGCTAAGTGGTTCTTTCTTCCAGGACTTCTCTAATGTTTGTCTCTACTGAGGATTTCTAAAACACAGATACCTTCTCCAAACCAGGAACTCCACCCCCACGACTAATCAGCCCACCCTAATAACCTTCACCATCCTGAGGGTGGAGATACCAGCAAATAACATTCAACCCCACCTATTGTTTGTTTGTTTTTTAAGGGAGATCTCCACTTTAAGTTGTGTCAGTCGGATATAACCGAGTATAGTGCTAATACTTGAAACAAAGGGAAAAAACAGTCAAATAATTTTATTAATCTAAATTCTACTTTTAGGGAGAACAAAGCAACTTTGGGCTCCCACATAGGAAATAAGTTGTCATTGCTAGACTCTGCGATCTGCAGATTCAATGTAGATTCAGATATGGGCTCATCATGTCTATGTTAGACAGCAGGCCCTTAAGGCAGCCAAGGAATTAATGATTGACACTTTCTGAGATCCTTGAGCTATGCTGCCTGTGAAAGGCTGAATTTAAAACTCCTGTTCCAGGTCCTGTGACCTGAGCCCCTCAGCTGTATCTTTGAAGGGGGTGTGGCTGGGCATGGACTGTGGACAGACATGGCTGAGTCCTTGTTCACTGCTTGTCGGCTGCACGGATGTGCAGACCCCAGAGTCCCAAAGACTCTGACACTGGAGAAGATAGCTTTTTCAAGAGGCTGTGCTGGGTCTCAGATGTGGCTCACCAAGTTTGTTTCCTTCTCCCAATCTCACGTGAGGTTTATATAGAAAAGCCTTTTATACCAAAGGGACACTGCATTTTGACATCCTTCCCACATCCCACCAGAGGTACATCTCACTTAAAGATGGATGGGTTCACACTCAGGACCACAGTGTTATATCACAGGTCCCTTTCTTTTTCTTTTTTTTTTAATATGTTGTTTTTAGTTGTAAATGGTCACGATAACTATATTTTATTTATTTATTTTTATTTAGTGCTGAGGATGGAACCCAGTGCCTTGCATGTGTCAGGAGAGCATTGTACCACTAAGTCACAACCCCAGCTCCAGCAGGTCCCATTTATTTGTTCCACTCACAGTCCACATTCCACTTGATGCTTCTGGGAGGAAGCTTCAGGGTTTCGTTGATCTTCTCCAAGACGGTCTGTAGCTTTTGCTTCTGCGCAATCTCTGACTGGGTAACCTCAGCGACATTTAGCTTCTCGCTCTCAAGTTTCTCTGGGTGAGAAGGGAAAAGAGAGCAGCTGTTATCCTGGGCTGCAGACAACCCTAATTCATGCACTTATTCACTCATTCACACACCCACTCACCAAAACAGGGGCCCCCAGTATCTGTAGGGAATTGGTTCCGGGATCCCTCTACACGTACTAAAGCTCGCAGTGCTCAGTCCCCTATATAAAATGGTATAATATTTGCATATAACCTGTGTACATCCTTTCATACATTTCAATCATCTCTAAGCTATTTATATTACCTAATAAAATGTAGATGCTATATGTTGTTATGCTGTGCCATTTGGGGATTAACAAGAAAGAAACATCTGTACATGTCCAGCATAGACGTAATTTTTGTTGAATATTTTGGATCCACACTTAGTTGAACCTGCACAGATACAGAGGGCTAACTGTACTGGCGCCTACCAGGGGAGGGATACTACTGCCCATCTGATGTTGGTACTAGTGGCAGCATTACTGTAAAGCCTTTTGACTGGGTCTTGAACACCCGGGACCACAGAAGGGGGCACTTAACCTATTTTGTCATATGTGAATTCTTGTCCATCATTCTTGGGTGTCTCCCTTCTTTTCAATTCCGTCTTCTCCAAGGGTATCCCTGTGCCAACTGGACAGCCTCTCTGCTTCCCCTGGGCAGAATCAGTCGGGTCCTTATTCAAAACATTCTGTCCATTCCTGTACACGATGTACACATTTGATCATGTCTATCGGATTTGAGCATCTTTCCCTTTAAGGCCCACCTGGAAGGTAACTTATTTGACATATCCTATTTCATCAGTTCTGAGGCACACACTTTTCACATTATAACGTCCCTAAAATCAGGTTCTATCTTAAAAGCGATGGCATCCTACAGCTGCTGCCAGCCAGGTGGAAGACATGAGAGTTATTACTGCCTCCATACAGGTGAACTTGGCCATAGCTCTTGAAATACATCGCCTACTTCTAGAGTCACCTAATTCATTCTCCAAAACTCATTCAGGATTGACAGAACTGACACTCTGAAATGAGTTTAAATGGCTTTCCTCTGTAGTTTTGAGGGCTGCCATACAAACAAATTAAACCTGACATCAGCGGTCCCTTTAGTCCTTACTGTATTTATTTTGAGCAACTGTAGCTTATACAAACCAAGTGCCCCTTGGGTAATCTTTGAAGATGAGGTTGCCCACTGGGGAATGTCTGTGGTTCTGTGATTTATCAATCCTTTTCAGCTTCCCAATAGAACCATTTCAGGTGGGTCCCATCTATGATGCCTGAACAATTCTCTTTCTCTTCCTTTGTTCAAGTCATCCTTCTTCATTCCTGAAGTTCCAGGGATTTAACAAGCATAGATCTAAATGTCTCTCTTGACTGGTATATCTTGAAGAGAACCTGGCTGCCTTTCCCATTTTCAGGCTGAATTCTTATTTTGGATCCTCTCCTACTAAAGAAACAGTAAGCTGTTCCCTGCCCCCCCCCCCCCCCCATTATTTTTAGATGATGTGACTCTCTGATAGATAGAAACCAGTTGTTTTCTTTGTACACTGTAACTACCAGCACTGGGGAGAGGCTGCCCAAACACTGGGCTGAGAAACTTGAGAAGCCCTATATTGGCTTGGAGGAGAAGACTGCTGGGATAGATTAGCAATGACTTGTCTTGGGAGTGGGCCGGGTAGGCGGGGAAGGGAGGAGTGGCATGAGAGCCACTTATTTGCTGGCTTTGCTGTATTACACGTTGTCTATGAATTTTCATATTCATAAGCTTCTGTTGGCATTGGACTTAAGAGTGAAAGGCTTAGGGTTCTGTTTTCTAGGTCAACCATTTTTTCTTGCACTGTTGTCCATTTCATTCTTACTCTTTAAAAATTGGTGTGCCATAGTGAGAAATATACATTTGGTCTTCTCACCCACCCACTTCCTGCCACAGAGATTCTAAGAGCCCTGTGACTTCCTGGATGGAAGCATCTTGTTTTGTTGTGGTTGTGGTTTTGTTTTTGTTCCCCAGTTCCTGAAAGAGCTCTGGAGTGATGAAGGTTGCCAGGGGAACCAACCATGTGATTCAAGCACTGGTACTTTCAGTCCACCTACATCTGAGGGTGGGAGAGCAGGGCACTGAGTCAATCCCCAGTGGCCAAAGCTTCTGGGTTGGTGAACACACCAAGGTGCTCGAGGGTGGTGCACCCAGACAGGGATAGAGGCTCCCTGGCACCTCTGTCGTACTGTACCCTGGGCATTCCTTTCATTCAGCTGTTCCTGAGTTTTATCTTTAGTAATAAACTGGTACCCTCAACTGCCTTCCTGGATTCTGTGAGCCACTTTAGCAAATTATTGAATCAGAGGAGGGATAATGGGGAGCTCTGGTCTATAGGCAGTTGGTCAGAAGTATGGGAGGCCCAGCCCAGACACGTGATTGCCATCCGAGGTGAGGCACTGAGCCCTTTAATCAGTGGGGGGCTCCTTTAGGGTAGTTAGTGACAGAATTAAATTGGAGTCCTCAGATAATTGCTTGGTGTGGAAAACCCACTCATTTGGTGACAGAAGTGTTGCAAGCATAGAGAAATCAATTGGGATTTCTTAGTTTCAACTTTACTCCTTACCTACTAGAGCATGCACTGTTTTTCTCTTTGTACCAATTTTTTTTTTATTTTTAACGAAACTATGATAGTCTAAATTAAATAACTAAAATTGTAATGCATTCTTCCTAGAATTCCATTTTTAGCATCTGCCATTGCTTATTTAGGAGAAGGGTTTTTAAGGCTTTGCTTTATTTCTTTTGCATTATAAAGATTTTAAAAAATTTAATTCTGCTTTTTTTTCTACTTTAGTCATTATATTTTAGGTTATCTTCTTGCTTTTAATTTTCGTTGGATATTTTATCTTAGACATTGATATTGGTATTAAGTGGATTTTCACAGAGAATATATCTCAAAGTAATCTTTATTAACAAACATATAGAAGAGTTCTTCATCTCCCTTTTTTAAAGAAGGAGATTCCCACTCCACATTATATATCCAATGGATTTAAAATCAGCATAATAAGTGACGCAGCACAATTCACAATAGCTAAGATATGGGAGTCAACCTAAGTGCCCTTCAACAGATGAATGGAAATGTGGTATATATACGTAATGGAGTATTATTCAGCCATAAAGAATGACTTTATGATATTTGCCAATAAATGGATGTATCTGGAGACTGTCATGTTAAGTGAAATAATAATAATAATAATAATAATAATAATAATAATAATAATAAGCCAATTCCCCCCAAACCAAAGATCAAATGTTTTTGCTGATACACGGAAGCTAACCCACAAAAAGAGGGGGAGAAGAAGAATAGAAGTTTAGTGGATTAGAAAAAGGAAAATGAGGGAAGGGAGGGGGATTGGAAAAGAAAAGACAGTGGAATGAATATGTAATATGTAATTTTCTATGTATATACATATATATATATATATATATATATATGAATACAGTGAAACTTATCAGCGTGTACATCCGTAAGACTGGGGTCCTAATTAAAGTAAGATATTCCGTGCTTATATATAATTATATCAAAATGAACTCTACTGTCATGTGTAACAAAAAAGAACCAATTAAAAAAATGAGATTTTACTGTGTACATATTTTCACTACTGACTTTTCCCGACACAAATGTATCATGAGTATATTTCTAGGTCAATACACATGTATATATTCATTCTTTAAAAAAACTGCTTACTATGTCATAGGGCCTATTACATATTCAACCATTCCCTTGTAGAGGTATAGCCAAGTTATATCCCATTCTTCCTCTATTTGCAGTAAAATTGCAATAAAAATCCTTTATTATTGCTGATTATTATTGGTAAAAATAGAAGCTATTTCTTTACAGATTTTCTTCTCATATCTAGTCATCTTACCAAATCCTCTCATTATTCTTTTAGAGTCTTCAGCATTTTCTGGGTATGCACAAATAAGACAAAACAGTTACCTCTATTTTGCAAGCTTATGTCACTTATTTCAAAGTGACATTTCAAAATAAAATATTTGAGAAGCTCTTGTGCTATTCCTATCTCTTTCTTTAAAATATTTAAACCTCAAACCAAATACTTCTATAGTTAAATAGCAATTTTATTTAATGCTAACCAAGGATTTAAAGATAATTTCTTTTTCAAGACTCCTAGTTTCCCTCTTTTGTTCTTTTAGGCTAATATTAACTAGCTTTTCGAATTTTCTATGGCTGGAGTTTTATTCTTCTAGGAAACCATTCTTGCATGTTTTCACAGTTTTGCAAATTGCTCATAATTAGTTTTAGCTTCTTACAAAGTAGCAGGTATTATTTCAAAATAGGAAACGATTTAGTAATTTTTCTGATTATTCTGTGACTATTTCAGTTGTCTTAATAACACTGTACTAATGTAATCACCCTTCAAAGAATTAGAATATGTAAAATAATACTCTTTCCAGTATGAGTGACTCCTGAATTTCGAATTTTTTTTTTGCTTAAAAACGAGGAACATTTGGTTAGAAAATTTAAATTGCATCAGAGAATTTGGTCTGTTGACTAATTTGTTGAAATTTGGTTCATGGACATAGTTAGATTCTGTATGAGTTCCATGTGCAGTTGAAAAGAAATACACACTCTGGTATTTCTTTTCCCACTCTGGTTTGTAGGTGTATTCTATGCTATATGCAGGCCAGATTTAGTTAATTACATTGTCCAAACTTTCTCTATCTTTATGAACTTTCTCTTAACATATTAGGAGAAGTGTATTAAAGATCTACCACTGTGATAGTGGATTTGTCAAGTTCTTCTTGAAATAATGATTGGATTTTTTTGTTTTTATAAGTACCTTATAATTATACATAATAGTGGAATTCATTGTGATATATTCATACATGCACATAGCATAATTTCCTCTAATTCTCCAGTACTTTCCCTTTCTTCCTACTTCCCTTTCCCTCTTTCTCTACTCTTCTACTTATTTGTATGTATTTTTTTTTCCCTTGGTGCATTATAATTATACATAAAAATTGGATTTATTTTGGCATATTCACACATGCGTATAGGATGATTTGGGTCAATTTTATTCCATAGTTGTTTTCCTGTACCTCCCTTCCTCCCTTGTTCTCCTACTTTTCTCCCTTCTGTTGTTGTGAGATATCACTTAAAAAAAAATTCCTTTTTTTCTCTCTCTAGTTTCTGCACATGAGGGGAGATGTTTGACCCGTGACTTTGAGTCTGGCTTATTTCATTTAGCATGATGTTCTCCAGTTTCATCCATTTTCCTGCAACTGATGTAATTTCATTCTTATTTAAGGCTGCCATTGTGTATATGTACCACATTTTCTTTATCCATGCATCTGCTGACGTACAGTTCCATAACTTGGCTATTGTGAATTGTACTGCATTACATATTGGAAAGCACACATCTCTATAGTGCTGATTTCAGTTCTTCTTGGTAATTACTGAGTGAAATAACTGGGCCATATGGTAGATCCACATTCCTAGTCTTTTGAGGAATCTCCATACTGATTTTCACAGTTGTGCTAATTTGCAGACCTGCTAGCAATGTATAAGCGTTCCTTTCTTGCCATATCCTCAACGGCATTTATTATTATTTGTATTCCTGATGGTTGCTATGCTAACTGGAATGATACAAAATCTCAGTGTAGTTTTGATTTTAATTTCCCTGACTACTAAGGATACTGAATATTTTTCCATGTTTGTCAGCCATTTAATTTCTTCTTTTGAGAAATGCCTGTTTAGTTTATTTGCCCATTTATTAATTGGGGTATTTGTTCTCTTGGTGTTAAGTTTTTTTTTTTTTTTGAGTTCTGTATGTATTCTGGGATAGGAAGAGTAACTGCAAAGATTTTCTCCCATTCAATCGACTCTTTCTTCATGTTCTTGTTTCCTTTGCTGCACGAGAAGCTTTTAAACTTGATGCCATCCCATTTATTGATTCTTAGTTTGATTTCTTGTGCTTTAAGGTTCTTGTTATGTTCATGCCTGTGCCAACAGGTTGGAGTGTTGACCTTGTTTTCTTCTCGCAGTTGTATAGTTACTGGTCTAATTCCTGGGTTGTCATTCACTTTGAGTTGGCTTTTGGGCAGGGTGGCAGATAGAGGTATAGTTTCATCCTACAAATTGTTATCCCATTTTCCCAGCACCATTTGTTAAGAAGATTGTCTTCACTTCACTTTTATCACCCTTGCAAAAATGAGATGACCATATACGTGTGGGTTTGTCTCGTCTTCTGGTCTATTCCACTGGTCTTCATATACAGATATAAATTTTATGCCAGTACAGTGCTGGATTTGTTACTCTAGCCCTCTGGTATAATTTGAGGTTGGGTATTATGATGTCTTTAGCTTTGTTCTTGTTGCTCGGGATTGCTTTAGCTATTCTGGGTATTTTATTCTTCAAATGAATTTTAGGGACTGTTTTCTTTAGTTCTGGGAAGAATATCATTGGAATTTTGATGGGGAATGCACTGAATCTGTATATTGCTTTTGGTAGTATGACCATTTTAACAATATTAACTCAGCCTATCCAAGAACGTGGAAGCGCTTTCCATCTTCTAATATCTTCTTCAATGTCTTTCTTCAGTGTTTTAAAATTTTCATTATAGAGGTCTTTCACCTCATTGATTAGAGTTATTTCCAGGTGGTCTTTTTTTTTTGTTATTGGTGTATAGGAAAGTTATTGATTTTTGTATGCTGATCTGCTACTTTACTGAATTTATCAACTCTCAAAGTCTTCTGGTGGAGTTTTGTGGGTCTTCTAAGTATAGAATCATTTCATTGGCAAACAACAATAATTTGACTTCTTCTCCTATTTGTATCCCTTTAATTTCCTGATTCTATCTAATTTCTCTGTCTAAAATTTCAAGAATTATAATGAATAGGAATGCTAAGTATGAACGTCTTTGTCTTATTTCTGATTTTAGAAGAAATACTTTTAGTTTTTCCCCATTCAGTAGGATGTTGGCTTTGGGTTTGCCATATGTAGCTCTTGTGATGTTTAGCGGAGTTCCTTCTATCCCTAGTATTTTCAGAGCTATTAACATGAATGGGTGCTGAATTTTGTTGCTTTTTCTATATCTGTTGAGTTGATTATGTAAATTCTGTCCTATTTATGTGATGAGCTACATTTATTGATTCATGAATACTGAACTAACCTTATATTCCTGGAATGAAATCAACTTGATCATGGTTTACAAACTTCTTAATGTGTTTTTTAAATGTGGAGTACTAAAGTTTTATTAATGAATTTTGCATCTCTGTGCATCAAGGATATTGGTCTATACTTTTTTTCTTTGGATGTGTCCTTATCTGGTCTTGGTATCAGGGTGATTCTGGCTTCATAGAATGAATTTGAGAGTGTTGCCCTTTCTACTTCATGGAATAATTTGAGGAGGGTTGGTATTAGTTCATGGTTTTTAAAATTTTAATATATTTGATACACAGAGGTGCACTGAAGTTTAAATTTTCTGTATTTTTCTATTAATTTTAATTGTTTATCAATCTACTCTGTAGTAAGACACTTTTTGTCTGAAAGGCAATTTTGCATTCTTTTAATCAGTATTAGTCTAGCATGGGTCATTATTTCCACCCTTTTTCTTTCTTTTTGTGTTCTCATTTATTAAAACTGTCTCTTGTACTTAGAATTTAGCAATATTTTGTTGTGCTATTTAGTCTGATCATCTTTGTCTTTTAAGTGGATAAAGTCAATGGTTTTAATTTCAGATTCAACTCTACCAGCTTGTTTTGAACTTTCTAGTTATTTTGCTTTTCCACTTCTTTCTCCCTTTGCCATCCTTGCCTTCTTTTGGATTAAGGTTTTTAGTCCTCATTCCTTTCTCTCCCTCATGGTGGCAAGGAGGCTACACATTCTTCCTACCATTTTACTGGCTACAATAAAAAAAATATGCATAGTTCAAGTCTTAATTAGAATCTTTATTTATATGTTGAACAACACAACCCCCTCAGCTCACGCTGACTCTAATCACGTTTCCTCACTTATATCTACAGTCGTATGGAATTCTATTTTCATTTTTTAAATTTAACAAATCAGACATTATTGTGATTATTTTATGTTTGTTCAGTTATGGCTTTTATCTACCCACCACAGTGATCTTATTGTTCTTTTTTCCCCCCTAATTGCATTTTACATCTTTCTTTTGGACTCACCTTTCTTACTCTTACTATACCTTCTTTTTTTTTGGTAGTGGGAATTGAACTCAAGGGGTCCTTTACACTGAGCTACATCCCCAGCCTTTTTTATTTTAAGACAGGGTCTCATTAAGTTTCTTAGGGACTCACTAAGTTGCTGGGGCTGGCCTTGAACTTGAGATCCTCCTGCCTCAGCCTCCCACATTGCTGTGATTATAGGCATAAGCCACTGTGCCCAGCTCTACGTACATTCTTTCATTAATTCTAGAAAATTCCCATTCATTATGTCTTTTCTTTTCCTTGTAGAATTCCAATTGGTAATAGGTTGGATATTGTTAGAATGATGTCTGTTTTAATTTTTCTTTCTCATTTTTTACTCTGTAGCTTGCTATATACTGCATTCCGGGTGATTTCTTCCAGCTCATTAATGCTTTCTTCGGCTGTGTCTAATCCACTGAGGTTTCTAATATCATTACGTGTTTTTCCATTTCTAGAAATTATATTCATTTTCACATGTACCTGTTCAGTTTTGATAGTTTCTTCTTCTTTTACCATCCTTTTAATAGGTTCTTAAAACAAGTCGAACATGCTTATTTTGTATTCTATTATTGAAGAACTTCTAATATAGTATTTGTGAGGTAACTATAGTTCAGCATTTCTGTTGCCATTGTTCATAGTGACTTTCTACTCATATCTTTGGTGATTCCTAATTTTGAATTCATTTTCCTTAGAGAAACTCCTTGGGAGTTCTTTGTTGCCTGGGTTTTGGGTTTAGAGCTCATTTGTCTTTAAAGGAAGGAAATATATTTCCTTTTGGCTTGGACCACTGGTGACCTGGGATGACTTTTAACTCTATTTCCAGCTTAGGACTTTAAAAAAAAACCTCTTTTTTTCATTAAAATATTTTTACTAGTGCATTATAGTTATACATATTCATGGGGTTCATTTTGACAATATTCATAAATGCATATAAGATAATTAGCTCCATTTCAATCCCCAGTACTAACCCCTATCCTCCCTTTCTCCTTCCCTCAATTCCCTTTCTCTACTCTACTGGTCCTCTATTAATTTTTTAATTGGTGTATTATAGTAATAGATAAAAGTGAAATTTATTGTGCTGTATTATACATGTACATAGAGTAGTCTAGTAAATTTCATTCTGCAGTTCCTGCCCTTTCTCATCTCTCCCCCTCAAACCTTTTTCTCTATTCCACTGTACTCCCTTCTGTTTTCACAAGATCACCCTTTTAAAATTCCTTACTTCTCTCTTGACTTTCTGAGTCTGGCTTATTTCACTTAGCAAGATGTTCTCCAGTTCCATCCATATGCAAGCAAATGACATAATTTCATTCTTCTTTACACAAAATAAAATTTCATTGTGTGTGTGTGTGTGTGTGTGTGTGTGTATCTCACATTTTATTTATCTATTCTTCCACTGAGGGACACCTAAACTGGTTCCATAACTTGGCTATTATGAATTGTGTTGCAATAAACAGTGGTATGCATTCATCACTACAGTATGCAGATTTTAGTCCTTTTGGATAAATACCAAGGAGAAGATAGCTGGTCATATGATGATTCCATTCTTAGTCTTTTGAGGAATCTGAATACTACTTTCCAAAGTGGTTATACTAATTTGTAGTCTCATCAACAATGTGAGTATCTTTCTCCCATAACCTCCCCAGCATTCATTGTTATTTGTATTCTTGATGATTTCTAATCTAACTGGACTGAGATAAAATCTCAGTGTATTTTTGATTTGCATTTTCCTAATTACTAACGATGTTGAACATATTTTCATATATTTATTGGCCATTTACATTTCTTCTTTTGAGAAATGCCTATTTAATTAATTTGCCTATTTTTTAATTAGGTTTTTTTGAGTTCTTTATATATTCTGGATAGTAATCTCCTGTTGGAAGAGTATCTAGCTCTGGACTTTTAATGCCACATTTGCAGTGTAAATCCTATCCCTAAATCCATGAGAATACAGAATTTGATAAAGAATTATCAGGGGCAGATTCTCCTTTTCTCCCCCTCTCTCCACTCTTTTTCTTTTTTGTTTCATTTACACCCAAGGCTGAGATAAAGAGAGAGGCAATAAGGATAAATATTTAAGTCATGATTTTCTAGTCTCCCCAACTGAAAGCGCTTTCCTTCAAAGACTGGCTTTATTCACTGGTCTCTGATCCAATCCCCTTTCCTGCTTGGACTTGAATCAGGCTTTGTCTGCTGACGTGGATGTATAACCCATTACACCTCAGGCAGCAAACTATTAGGAATTAGCACTTATTCCATTGGATTTACACTTCCTTGTTGCTTTTGAAACCAGAGGAATTTCTTCCCCTTTCAAACCAGTTTAGTCATGGCATATGAAAATGTTTTTAAAGGCTTATCTGGCTTTGTAAAGTGTGCTCTACTAAGATTTGTCTGAACATCTAGTCATCGTAGTGTTGAAAATAGAAATCTGCTTTCATCTCTTATTACAATAACTGGAATCTCTAAAATACTTATGGTATCAGTCCTTATTTCTGACTCGTTCCTAATGCCATGTCTTTGAAATGCCATTCTTTAATATGCTCACTGTTAGGTTTTGTTTAATGGTCTTTACCATATCTAGTAGTTTTCTTTCCTTCCTGTTTTATTTGGGATAGCTGCTATTGAAATGTATCAAATATTATTTAATATCAACTGATAGATTAATTCAGTTTCACTCTAAAATATACTTGCCCTCAAGTACTTTTTATGAGCATGGAAAAAATCCAAGCTATTGAGCTGAGGTTGTGGCTCAGCGGTAGAGCGTTTGCCTAGCATACATGAGGCACTGGGTTTGATACCCAGCACTACATTAAAACAAAACAAAAAAAACAACAACAACAACAAAAAAAACTAAATAGACAAAATAAAGGTATTGTGTTCATCTAAAAATATTTTTTAAAAAATCCAAGCCATGAAGATTGTTTATTCATTTCATTGCAGCCCCCACATCCCCTGGTCCCATTCTATAGAGAGAATTACCAGAGATAGTCTACACATACACACGTGTAAGTATGAAATATGTCCCTTACACATACACAGAGGGATATTACACAAGTGGTTCTGTGCCACGTTTCTTCTTTTTCTCTTTTGTTAAACAAACTTAGATATTTTAAGATGGGTGTAGTGGTACATGCCTATAATCTCAGTGGCTTGGGAGACTGAGGCAAGAAGATCCCAAGTTCAAGGCCAGCCTCAGCAATTTGGTGAGGCCCTAAGCATCTTAGCAAGACTCTGTCTCAAAATAAAAAATAAAAAGGGCTTTCATCTGTCTTTTGAGTTTTGGGGGGACAAGAAAACCCCTCCTACAGTCTAAGCGCAGCAATATGTATTATCTTCGACAACTGTAGAACCGATGAGAATTATAACAGGACCACCTTAGGGCAGTGCCACCCAACAGAACTTTGGCTGTGATGGAAATGTGCATTTCTTCACTGTCCAATATGGCAGCCACTAGCCACATTTGGTTACTGAGAACCTGAAATGTATCCATTGTGATGGAGGAAATGGATTTTTAATTTTAATTACTTTCAACAGCTACACATGGCTAGGGTTATTGTATTGAACAGCTTGGCCACAGAGGCTTATAAGTCATCCTCCTGGTTTCACACAAAAGTGATCTGAGCTGCAGAGATCCGTGCTAGTAGTGGAACCAAGACTGGGAACTCAGATGTCCTGTCTGCCTCTTCATTCCTGTCTCCATTTTAGCTCCTTCAGCCCAAGTACTTTTGGGCATGGGAAGCAACCCTCAAAGCCAGTGAGATCAAGTTCTTCAAGAAGCTGGGCCTCCTGGGTTTTGTGGAGTCAGTGCCACTCAACACCTCCACATGGAGTCAGCCTGCTTTTCTCTAGCTGCTACAATCCTAGGACTTCTTAAGCCTCTCCCCATCCACACTGCGTCAACTCTAGTCCAGCATCACTCCTGCCTCACAGGGAAATGCTTTACTGGTGTTTCCTCCAGCGCCTCTCTGTAGCCTTCCTGCTGCTCCCAGGTTATCTCCCTAAGGCCCCATTCCTCACCATGTCCCTTTGCTCATAAGCCATCAGGAGTTACCACTGCTCAGTCAATAGTCCACAACTCCTAGTTTCTTGTCCTCTGTTAGGTGGGAGTCATTGTTATTTTAAATGAATTTTTAATGGTTTTTAGATTTACTGCTGATGGCTTCCATTATATAGTGCATTTGGTCCTGGATAACACTGTGCATGTGACAATTAACTAAACTCCACACTTTTTTTTTTTTTTGTTTTATCTCACTAGTTTTTTCCCCAGTGTCCTTCCTCTTCCTGTCCCAGGAAATGGTCCAGCATGCCACTGTTCTTCATGTCTCCTTAGGCTCTTCTGGTCTGTGAGCTTTTCAGACTTTCCTTGTTTTTTTGTGACCTTGATATTTTGAGGAGTGTTTTTTTTTTTTTTTTTTTTTTTTTTTTTTTATCATGGGTAGACTGGAACTGTGGGCTTGGGGAAGAAAAACCACAGAGGTGATGTCCCTTTTGTCATACCCTTCCCAGTCCCACTACTTCCCCACTCTAATCAGTGACGGCCAGTCACTCAAGGGAAGGGAGGTATCTCTACCTCCTTGAAGGGGTCATTTCTACAGAAATTAGTTAGAATTATCTTGGAAGGAAGAGTTATCTTTTGCTCCCATTTACTTACTTATTTACTTACAGAAGTATAGATTAAGGGTATTTATTTTAGACTTTGGGTTATAATTCTATTGTTATTCCTGCTCCCCAGCTCATTCCAACTCTGGCCATTGGGAACTCTTGCACACTGGTCTTGGACATTTTCAACTAGTAGCCCCATAGATGTATGTTTTATTTATTTTTTTCTTAGCACTTCCTTTTGGCACTTCAAATGCTGCAGGCTCATCTTCTATAGTCCCTGCCCGGCCTTGGAATAAGCCCTAGTTCCTGTTATTGGAGGATGGTGTTAGGAACCAAGATCTAGGTGCTGAATCTCATCTTGGTTGTGAGGCATCCATTCCACTCAGCTGATCCTGATGGGCCCCTGCCCACCTGCCCCTTGTCTCTTCAACATCCTCCCTTTACCCACAGTGAAGTCAGCTGGGGCTACCCGGCAACTCTTGTGGTACTGGCTAGAATGTTCTCCTTCCTGATCTGTTGAAGTTCTCCTTCTGTAAGGCTTTATTCAAAATAGGCCTCTTCCAGGACAGCCTTTCCCAGACACCTACTGGATTTCTCATAGCCCTTGGGGCAACCAGGTTGTGAGTTACCTCAAGACAGCACTATGTCATATGTACTTTTATATCCCTAAACTCAGCAGTGAGCATGAGGCAAGGCAAATGGAGTTTGCTCAGTGAATATTACTTGACTAGGTTAAGAAAAGTGGGTATATCAGAGGAAAAAAAAAAAAACCCTACACACATAAACACAACAAAAATTCCTCCTATAGAAATTTTATGCCTAAGGGCCTTCTTGGTCTCACACCCGAAGATGTCCTATTTTAGTCATATGCTATTGTGAAAACCAGAAGGAAGAACCTTGTCACCTTAGGACTCTCATCCCTCAAAACAGGTCTTGTCTGTTCTCAGCAGATGCATATATTCAAAGATTAGGATCAGTGGAAAAAAACACCATAAAGACACTCAACTCAGGAAACCTCAATAAGGAGCAGGCTGTGGCTCATGTTCAAATGAACTGATTAATTAGGTTGTGTAGGCATATCCTGGAATTGCTTATTTCCTGTCTCTCTTACTTCATGTGTTGCCTGCATGTTGGGGATACAAATATGAAGTAACCATGGTTAGGGCTGTGTAACTGAGATACTGGGAAATGTCCCAACTTTGAATGATTCTGTGACTTTCTTCTCTCATGGGCAAAGAAGAGCCTCTGAGGAAACAGAATGTTGCCTCTGTCAATCATCCCCAAAGCCTGTAATCCCGGGACAAGAATGAGATAATCTTTGGCATGGCAGAGGGAGGCACTTCCTCCACACTTAGGGGTTGGAAGCTCTTGTTCTGAGGGATGCAAAGGACTGCAGCTCAACCTGTAGAAGGATGGAGTGTGCATCCTGAGAAGGCTACCCGCTCGGGCCACAGCTGATGTCGTCCCAGTAACATGGAAAGTACATACAGATGGCTCACATCAGGAGGAACAGCCTCCACAGTGGGGGCTGTTGTACCCTCTGGACAATGTTGATGCCCCTTTCTAGAACTCTCTGGCCTTATCTGTGTTTACCTGCAGCTGCAGTCAGCTTTTACACACTGCAGGTTTCCACCTCTAGCCCAAGGTTTGCTCTTCTGCCATGATATGAGTGCAGCCTGGAGGTTTTAGTTTCTGCACGGGTAACCCTCAGTCTCAGGATGATGGGAGCCATGGATGAGTGCTCTTGTCTCCCTGTCCTGGGAAGGGTGCTTTTAAGGTGTAATGTTACCTGGTTCCTCAGGGGGCCGCGTTGCAAACAGAGCTGCCAACTCTATTCATGTACTTTTTTTGGGGGGGTACTGGGGATTGAACTCAGGCATTCAACCACTGTGCCACATCCCCAGCCCTATTTTGTATTTTATTTAGAGACAAGGTCTCACTGAGTTGCTTAAGGCTTCACTAAGTTGCTGAGGCTGGCTTTGGACTTGGAATCCTCCTGTCTCAGCTTCCTGAGCTGCTGGGATTACAGGCATGCATCACTGTGCCCAGCTTGTTAATGCACTCTTAACGGGCATCTCTCTCCCCTTCTTATTACTTACTTGGTTATCTGTACTTTATTTGTGTAGAGCTGGGGACTGAACCCAGGGTCTCATGCATGCTGGGCATGATCTCTACCACTGAGCTACATCCCTGATCCCTAGTTATCTGTCCTTTCTAAGATCCCATTCCATGAAACTTCCTCCACCAGGTCCTTGTCTCAGCATCTGTTTTTGGAAAACCTAAATGAAGATCTGTTGTCAAGGAAAGTGAGTAGACCCAGAAAACATAAGCCTTAATGGGGAAGCTAGATCCGGTAGCTAGGAAAGAAGGACTGAGGAGAGGTTATTCCCAGGGAACCTACCAGAAATGCCTGGGGCTCTGAGAGGGCTGTTTTCCTATAAGCAGTCCAGACACTGCTGCTGAGCAAGGAGCCTCTGGCCACACAAAGATCCAGCAGGTCTGATGCTGCTTCCCACAGGGCTCCTGACCAAAGCACACCCAGCTGCTCCTGGTGAGCAGAATCCAGGCACCGTCTCCAGGGTGCAAGCCTGTCCAGACTTTACCAACACAGTGAGTACTCTCAACCCCCTGCTCATTTTTAGGCCCCAAGCCTTCACTCCATGATGTCGCCAATATGGCTTCCCGAACCACCTACCCCTGTCCTAATGTCTGAGGTGTATGTGCTCCTGGACTACCCGAGCCCCTAGGCCACTCCCATTATCTTCCAAGGGCTGGTGTTTCATAGTTTAATAATCTCACACTCCAGTCCCTCCTAGTTTTCATGCCCAACCAACTCGGTATAGAGGACACTCAAGCCCCAGGACATTGGAAACTGAATTCCTTCCTTTTTTTTTTCCTTCCTTCTTTTTTTTTTTTTTGTATTAATGAGGTGCACTTTACCACTGTGCCACACCCTCAGCCCCTTTTATATTTGTGACAGGATCTCACTAAGTTGCTCTCAGCAACTTGGGAGGCTGAGGCAAGAGAAAAAGACAGCCTCAACAACTTGCCGAAGTCCAAAGCAATTTAGCAAGACCCTGTCTTAAGAATAAATAAACAAATAAAAAAAGGGCTGGGGATGTGGCTCTGTGGTTAGGCAACCCTGGGTTCAATCTCTGGTACCTCCCTGCCCCAGAAAAAGTAAATAATGATAGTATTAAATTATAATCCAAAGTATAAAATATCTTTATGTCTATCTTGATATAATTAAGTAGCTAAAAAAAGTAAATAAATGGAATTCCTTAGAGAAGAATTCCAATTAATAAATTTGGAAGAAACAAGGAAAAGAAAGAAATCACAATTAGAACACCATGTAATAACTGCAGCAGACACGCTGCACCAAAGGATGCTCAGATTAGTGGGAGAAGTTTAAGAAGAAACAGGTTATACTGCATGATCTCAAAGTATCTCTCCTCAGATGAATTAATTATTTAAAACAGTAACTTTATAGTGATGAACTGTGGCAGATAACACCATAACCATGTGATTGAACATTGTGATAAGTCATATCCACATCACGTTCTCCCTGACATGATGCACTAAGAAGGCTCCTCATTCTGTGGCATTCCTCCTCAAATGCATAATGTCAATCTAATCATGAGAAAATATCAGATGAGGGCTGGGGATGTGGCTCGGTAGAGCTCTTGCCTAGCACACATGAGGCTCTGGGTATCAGAAAAATCTAAATTGGGTGCCATTCTACAAAGTAACTGACCAGTACTCTTTGAAAGTGCCAAAGTCATGAAAGACATGGGAGACTGAGAAACTGCTGTGGACTGAAGGGAGCGAAGGAGATTTGACACTTACAACAATGTAGGAATCTGGATT
The DNA here is from genome assembly GCF_047511675.1 of Marmota flaviventris. Taxonomy (NCBI): domain Eukaryota; kingdom Metazoa; phylum Chordata; class Mammalia; order Rodentia; family Sciuridae; genus Marmota; species Marmota flaviventris. The sequence goes on from NC_092506.1 coordinate 50,779,412, forward strand.
TGATCCTAGAACTAAAAGGATCTCACATGAAAAACTGGTGGAGTCTGTAATTTAGTTGAGTATGGTTCTAAGGTTTATTTCTTAATTTTGATATTAGTATGATGGGACCTGAACATTAGGGGAACTTGGGAGAAGAGCATATGGGAATTCTTTACTACATTTGCAAATCTAGGCCTAAAATTGTTTTCATCAGATTTTGAACTAAACAAAGTGACAAGCGTCCTATGAATTTAAGTATTAAGATAATTCGTGAAATATAAGTAAGATTTGGAAGATAGAGTTACAAAGGGAGGAAACAGTGTGATACACAAAAAGGATTTTGCAACCAAAGAAGCTAAGAAAAATGAGAGGTTCTGCTCGAAGGTAGCCATAGTGGAGCTGGAGAATAAGTGAGAGCTAACTACTAGCATGGCAGGCACTTTCCTAAGGGCTCTGCATACAAACTGAGACAAGGGATGGGCTTGATGCACTGTATATGGGAATACAGTTGTCAGGGACACAGGGGAAGAAGCAATCCAGGATGACTCCTAAGTTTCCCATTTGAGCAACTGGCTGTGTCGCGGTGATACCATTCATCAAAGTGGAAAACAGAATGGATTTGTGGGGAGGAGGAAGACAAGCAGCTCAGTTTGGGGCAGGTTGATTGCAAACTAGCTGTGGGGCATCCAGGTGAGATTGTCTAGAAGACAGAAAACAACCTCAACAGCTTCAAGGAGATTATTGTTCTGGAGATACAGACCTGAGAGCAATTACGGTAGAGGTGATGGTGGCAACAGTGAGAGTAGATGGAATCGCCCAGGAAGTGGATTTGAAAGAAAAAAAGTGCCAAGATGGAAGACCAAGAAACCCAACCATGACTAACAAGGAAGAGCACATGAAGATGGTAAAGAAGGTATCAGAGGTAGACAAGAACCATGAGGGTGTGAGGGCACAGGGGAAGGGATGAGATGTTCAGTCAAATGCCAGCAGAGGAGGGTGTCTGAATTGGCACTGATGATCTTGGCAGGAAAAGTCGATGGAAAGATGGGGAGTCGGCCAGCTCTACTGAGGAAGGGGCTGGGTAGCAATGGGGAGGCAGAGGGAGTACAAGATGCTCTTCTGAGAAACTTGGCTGGTGAAGAAGGGAGTTAGAAAAATAGCCAGAGGGGAACCTAAGGTCATAGGGGTCCCTGACAACTCTGTCTTCAGATCAATTCCTGATCAGTTCCTGATACATACCTACTTTCTTACTGTGAACTGGTTCTCTCCACCAGGATGTGAGGTTTGGAATGTGTATGTCCAGACTTAGACCCATGTAGGTCTAAACTGAAGTTTACAGAAGAAGAATGACCACTGTAGCCAACCCCCTTCTTGACACAAGAGTAGGAATCTGGATCCAATCTGGATGTGATCCCTGACTTGGGGCTGCACGGACGTGACGCTGGACGGCTCTGTAACCCTTCCTGGAGGCAAGATTACTCATGATGACGTCCCATTACTCTGTGGCCATGCTGCATCCTTGCTTTGAAAGCTTAACACAGAACATTTCAAGCCAGTTTCAGATCCTGATTAGAAACTTGCTGGAGGGGTTAGCAGCTGCAGTCACTGGGAGAGATGTTCAGTGAGGCTCCCAGCTTCCCCATGTCTACATGTGCCAAAGCTTTTTCATTTCCATTCTGCATTCAGTAGGAGTTTACAATCCTTAGATATTAACACTCATTAATATTGATGTTTGAGTACCAAATCTGTTTAGCTTCCTAGAAATTACTAGATTTTATATTAGCCATTCATTCATTCATTCAATACACATTGAATTACACTGATTAAGTGCTAGGCAACCTGAGAGTGCTGGAGAAGCCTGAATAAATAAAGAAGAAATGGCCTTAAGAGGCCCATATACATTTCTATCAATGGCTACAGACAATGTGGAAAGTCTTATAACAAGGCATGGATATATACAGTCTATATACACAAACACGTGTACACATTCAGATACATATTTATAGAAGTTCAGTATCCCTTATCCAAAACACCTGGGACCAGAAGTGTTTCAGATTTGAGATATTTTGCAGGTTTTGGAATATTTGCATAAGGAGATGGGGATGGGACTCAAGTCTAAACGTAAAATTCATTTATGGTTCATATACATTTGTGGTGCTTATACAAAACCTGAAGGGTAGTTTTATACCATATTTTAGTGCACCTGTATTTTGACCATGACTTATCACATAGGGTCAAGTATGGAATTTCCCACTTGTGCTGGTACTCAAAAATTTTTGGATTTTGGAGCATTTCAATTTTTGGATTGAGGATGCTCAACCTGCAGTATATACACATGTACATAAATACACATGTGTATGTATTTATACATTCCTTCCTGTACATGTGGGGGATGAACACAGAAAAGTACATGACTATTTCTCTTAGATGTGACCATATTATTACAGGACATAAAAGGAAGGTACATGAGATAAGAAGGATGAGCAATGGTGGTTTGCTGGTAAATAAAGGAAGAAGAAGGGCCTCAGGCAGAAAGAAGAGCATGGGAAAATGTATCAGGGTGCGACTATGCATGACATACGTGATAATGAAGCAAGGGTGAACATAGAAACAGTAAAACCAACAATGGTGACAGGCACTCATCGGGCACTTGCTAGGTGTCAGGCATTCTTCTGAGAACTTTATGCAAATTGCCACGTTGCGGGAGCCATATGTGTGGGATTGTCCAGAAGTGAGGCTGCAAAGATGGCTGGGGCGTGATAGGTTCTGAGCGTGGGGCGAGGGGATCTGGACGTATTCTGGCAGGAGACACAGGCACTGAGAGTTCTCAGTGAGATCAGAGCTGTGATCTAGGAAGGGCCCTCGGCTAGCTGTGTGGGCAAGGACCTGGAGAAGGTGATCTGGGAGGTGAAGACATGAGTCTGGAAGCTTTTTCAATAGTTCAGAGCAAATCAACTATGTAAAAACGGTGAGAAGATGGGTTCAGGAGGCTTTTGAGCAAGAAGAAATGGCCCTGGCGATTCTTGTACATGGGGGAAGCTGGGAAGGAGGAGAGGAAGGAATTCTGCTCACTCAGAGAGGAAGAAGCATCTTTGGGAAAGTGGATGGACTCAGCTTAAGGTAGAAAGGGCTAGAGGGCAGCTAAGTATTGAAGTGTAGAACTGGAGAGGGAAGGTTTGGGCTGGAGGTAAAAGGAGGAATGTTGAGGGGGCCCCACCTCCATTCAAGCTGAATTTGTTCTTTCTACCCTAAGATCTCCCTGAATTCCTCTTTCCTTCCCCTTTGGTCTTAGATTTTCATATCAATAGCCATGAGATGACAGAGGACAACACATGTAGGCCCAAACAGCACAGGGACACAGTCACACACACTGGAACCTAGCCCAGAGAGGGACACACAGAGAAATGCAAACATACAGGTGCACAGACAACCACACATGCACACTATTCTAGATGACAGAGGGATACGTTCTTGTCTGTGGATGACAAAGACACACACACCCCCCTATACAGGTTCACAGACAACAAGGGGACATGCATGCACACTTTTGTAGATGACAGAGGGACACACAAAAGAGTGGGTCTATGGATGACAAAGGTCTAAAAACACAAACACCCACGAGAACATCTAAAGTCCTCATTTCGCTCTACACATTCAAAGCCCATCTCTGCGACTCCACAGTCACCCACAGCAACACTCAGCTCTCCTCCTACCAAAGAGCTTCTGCAGGACTTGTCCATCATACAAGTCTTCAGCCAGGTCTTTCACAATGATTCTTTCTCCAACCAACACATCATTAATCCAGTCAATTAATACCTACAGAGAAATAGCAAGAATAAGAGAAAAGTCATGGGGTATTTTCTTGTAGATCAGCTTTCTTATCCTGGGCAATTAAAATCTAAATGAACTTCAGATTTTAAAAGCAGAAGTATCCACCTGTGCAGACAGGCAGGTGTGGGTGGGAGCCCCTGGGGTTTTTCCCGTGTCAGCTTTCTGGGGATGACAGCGCCAATGTCCCTGCTGATCTCTTCTTCCTTCTATAAAGGCCAGCAACACTCTCACAGTGGGGGCTTCATGCCAGGCACAAGCATGGGCTCTGGAGTTATGCAAACCCCAGCTCTACCCACTAACTGGCTTGGGTACCACTGTCATCTACAGGTGTGTGTATGTGTACAGGCTTGTGTTCCTCTGACATTGGTGAACATGTGCACAGGTATCTGCTCCTTCATGAACTATGGCACAGGTGCACACCATCATCTGGGAACTTGTGTGTGCATCTGCATGATCTATGAATCTGCAGCAAGCTGGTGGTCTTCTCTGAGCCTCTGGTTTTCTATCTCTAAAACTGAGGATGAAAGTATCTTGTAGGTCAGGTGGTGGAAAAGAATGACTTATGACAAGGGTTGAATACTTGATTAAAAGCAGATCTTACTAATGTATAAGCACTCTCCCAACGACAGTGGGTTAAGCAATTCCTTCATCTCTGTGCCCAGGAGGCTTAATTAGCATGGAAGGAAACAGATTTGCCCAGGTCACAGAGCTCATGGGGTGGAGACAGGAGTGGATCATACATAATGAAATTAACCAGTTTTAAGGATATAGGGATAAATTTTGGTCATTGTACACGGTTGAGTGACCCCCACCACAGTCAAGATGAAGAATAGTTCCATCACCCTAAGTGCTGTGATGGAGCTTGGTGGCTTCATAGTGCATCGTTTTGTCTCAAGGAAGGATGATGGTAATTACTGAGCACCTCATATGGACCAGGCATAGCCTATATCCAATACCATAAAACCCAATCTGTTCAAGAGAGCAGGGAACTAGTCAACCAAATGATTATAACATAAAAGGCTGTGATCCAGGAGGAGGGGAATCTGTGGTGCCATCGGTGAGTACAGGAGCCCCACCAGGGCTGGGGATAGAAGCAGGAATGGGAGGAGGATTCTAGAAAGGCTGGTGTTTGAGGACATTCTTAAGAGAAAACTAGAATTTCAAGGCGAGCAAAGTGTCTAGATCTAGGAAAATCAAACCTCTTCCTGGAAGCAAGAAGGTGGCCCCAGGTCAACAGTATAGTACCCCCTGATTCAGGTCTTACGTGCAGCAACGTGCATCTCCAATCTTCCTCTCCCTCAAACTGAGCCCAGATCCAGTTCTGGGATCAGTGCTGAAGCCTGAACCATTCAGAGCCCATTCTGACCACATCTGCCCTCTTGGAAGTCTCCAGGGCAAGCAGCAGCTTTGCCTGTGCCAGCATGGTCAGTAGCCTCTGGCAGAAACAGATCAGAGCCGGACATTCTCCAGTACCTTTGCCCACACAGGCCCAGCACCTTGGAGAGGCTCAGTGACAGGCAAAACCTCAACCTGCAGCTGTTCCACCTTTTCCCTGCACAGCACAAGGGTTCCAGGTCCTACTGGGTAGCCATGCATGGGTGCAGCACAGATGCTAGCAAGAAAGGGTCAGACACCCAACATTCATATCCAGGCCACCCATGGGGCTGATTACAGCCCAGGATGTAAGGGGTTGTATGGGCCCAGCCCAGGCTACCTTATTTCTGTTAATTCCCTGGACTCTGGGGTAAGGCACAGACTTAGGTAAGAAACAGACAGAAGAGATATTTATATATCTCCCTTGAAAACATTGTCCTTAGTTCTTTAGTATCTCATGACATGACCCAAATCTCATGTGGTCTTGTTCCACTAATGAAGCCACAACCATGGGAATAACATTCCTGATTCTATTTCTGAACAGCCTGGCTACTTTAGAGATCCCTTTCGTCCATCCAGTGCTTATTAAATACTGCTGTATGTGACATTCTGTGCTAGATCCTCGGGGTACAATGATAGGGGAAAAATGGAGTCTCTAACCCCAAGAAGCTCACCATTGGGTGAAGGAGAGAGAGAAGTGCCTGAGCAGCTGTACTATGGTGTGGAGACTAGGATGGAATTAGCACAGGGGGCCACTGCAGCATACAGAGGCTGAGCCTTGGCACTGGCATTCAGAGGAGGCTTCCTGGAGGAAGTGGTTATGCTTTGACTTTCAAATGAAGAGCAGGTGGAGGCAGCTGCACAAACAGAGGCCTGGAGATGGAAGTGCTGAAAGCAAGAATGGTCTGGTGTCCCCATGTTGACCAGGCAGGGATGACCTGAGGCTGAAGAGCCAGCTAGAGCCTGGACCAGAAACCTCACCTGCAGGACAGTGGACTTCACCCCACAGTTGATGGGAAACTATAGACAGGTTCTGAGCAGGGAAAAGACAATGAATGACTCACTTGTCTTTCTCTCTTTCGGCCGTGTGGGGAAGTTGAAGAGAGGGCACAGGGCAGGGAATCAGGGGAAGAAATGGTTTGGAAAGGGTGACCACATGCCAGCCACCATGCTAGGTACGTAGTGCACAGTATGACATTTACTCTCATTCATTTCTGCTTAAATTCCATCTCTGCCTCTTGGCTAGAACCACAAACCAACCACTTGGTTTTTCTGAGACTCGTTTCCTCATTTGGAACATGGGGGTGATGCTAATTCATAACTCATAGGGCAATTTATCTATCTATTTATTTCAGTGCTGGGGGCCTGAATCCAGGGCCTTGTGCAAGCTAGGCAAGTGCTCTACCACTGAGCTACACCCTCAGTCTGACAGGGTGCTTTGGAGGGGCCTTTAGGAAACCAGTGGGAGGACTTTGTGAATCCTCAGATCCTGGCCACTGTGAGCTCACTTGTTTTGACTCCTCTGGTGCCTGGGACCAACACCATCCATTGAGTATCGTTGTTATGGTTTGGATATGAAGTGTCCCCCACAAGCTCACATATGAGACAATGCAGGAAGGCTTGGAGGAGAAATGATTGGGTGATAGACTTGACCTAATCAGTGAATTAATACTTGATGGGATTAACTGAGTGGTGGCTGCAGGCAGGTGGGGTGTGGCTGGAGGAAGTGGCTCATGGGGGGCGTGGCTATGGGGTATACATTTTGTATCTGAGAGTGGAATCTCTCTTTCTTTGCTTCCTGGTCACCCTGTGAGCTGCTTCCCTCTGCTACATTCTTCCGCCATGTTGTTCTGCCTCAACTGGAGACCTGAGGAATAAAGCCGGCTCTCTACGGATTGAGACCTTTGAAACCATGAACCCTTAAATAAACTTTTCCTTCTCTACAATTGTGCTGGTCGGGTCTTTAGTTGCAGCAGCAAAAAAGCTGGCTAAAACAATTACCAGCTTAGATGTCCACCTAGTGGACCGTGAGCTGCCTGAGGGCAGGGAGCTGTGACCGAGCGTCCTCTCTGCAGTGGCCCATGGTCCCTGCATGGAACCGGTGGTCTGTAGATACCAGTTGAGTCTGGGAGGCCCTTAAAGCCCCTCCTAATTTCTTCTTACCTTCATCAGTTCCTGAAGTTTGGGGTCACTGCGTGAGTTTGGATCCACCATTGTCCGCACTTCATTCTCCTCTATAAAAAGAAAAGGAATTGAGTCGGGGTGGCTACAGTTGAGGGCACAGAGCTCCTCCAAAGAGACAAGAGAGGCAGGTTACCCAGCATGGTGTCCTCAGGGTCCAGTTCAAAGGGAATGGGGCTGAGAGGCAGGTTGATGGCGTTCATTCCCTCCTCCTGAAGCTCCGACACTGGAAGACAAAAAAGAGCCTGGTCACATTCCAGCTGATGGTCGGGGGTGGGAGGGTGGATTGATCTCTGCAATTCATGTGTGATGTTGATATTGAGGGGAAAAATCCACTAAGTTTAGATGGCAGCTGTCACTCAGCATGTGAGCCATTCAAGGTTGCTCCCTGCTAAAAGAACCTAATTATCCTCTTATTCTCCCTTCTTCTGTCTGTCACCTCCTTCACTTTCCTGAGACCTAAGAAGGTCTCCCTACCTCTCAGAAAAGATTTCAGGAGAAACAGGTCTTCTTAGGTCTCTGCCTTTTGCTGCCTGCCCTCTATCCAGGGCTTGCTGTCAGGGGCATAGTGGGTGCTAGGAATTGCTGGCTGGTGACCGCGGTCACCAATTTCAGGCTACATTTATATTGTGAGCCTTTCCATCTTCAGTTCCACCCTCTGGGCCTCTCTCCTGGACTGGCTTCCCTAGGACATTCTTCTGCTCATACCCTGCACCAAACCCAGAGGCTGAGCAGGATGGTCCCAGTTCCAGCCTCCTCCCTGGGCTCTGGCTCTCAGCTCTGAGGAAGGGTGGGACACCCCATTTGTCTAACCCTGTCTCCTCAGCCAGAAAAGAAGAGTGCCACACTCACCAGGAAGTTCTTTTTAGACTTCCAATCCTAGAAATCTACAATTCCATTTCCTTCAAGAAACATTAACAAGGGTCAGTGACCACTAACGACATACTATGGAGCCTGGGTAAAAAACCCAATTCCCACCACCAAACCCATCGTGCAATGAGCATTTGCTGAGTGCTGACCTTGGATTACCCTCTCCCCCTCAAACGCTGTGACTTACATCCCTTACTGTGTGCCAATTAAGCACAGAAAGACCATTTTCTCTGAAGGCTTTGGGCACCAAGAGGTTCTTAAGGAGCTAATTCGGCCGCTGCCATCAACCTTAATGAAAGCCGCAGCCCATCTTTCCATTTTATTTTTTTTATTGACTCTGGTCTCCCTGATTGCCAGCATAGACTTGTAAGAACGCTTAAGCACAAGGCAGCCCTTTACAAAGAGTCCTTTCACATCAGCAAACTCACTGATGGCTGCAGCTGGACAGGGAATGAGCCCCCAGCAAAGAGAGTAAAACAGACCCTACCTTAAAGGGACACTCACATTAGGAAGCTGGTGTTTAGCCCCTCAACGTGGGCCCTTGAGGTTGACATGGGACTTTCCCCGGTCACTGTCTTTGACTCCCCAAGTTCTAGACTCTCATCATTCCAGACTCCTCCTCAATACCCGGCATAAAAAATACAGGTGACACCTGTATTTAAAGCTTCAATGATTCTGGAAATATAGGATTTCATTTGTTTTTTGGCTAAGTACAACTGCTTCCGTAGACGTCTCTAATTTCTTCTAACACCTCTAGATCTAGCAGTTTGTGCTCTTCTCCAGGCTGTTTCTCACAGAGAAGCACAGCTTTCATCACTGGACAGGCATTGCCAGGCATGTGACGGGCAGTGGCAGTAAAGTCATGTTTAAATATAGCGGCAAGGGCTGGCTGCGAAGGAACCTGAGGCTGCTCTGGACCTTCTCTCCTCTAGCTACCCTCTCCCCTCGGTCTTCACTATCTTACACAGTACACTCACTAACCATGTGTGCTGCTTAAGGTTCTTTTCCTTTTCTTTTTTGCATTGCTGAGGATGAAACCCAGGGCCTTGTGCATGCTAGCCAAGCACTTTATCACTGAGCCACATCCCCAGATTATTCTTCTTAAATTTCAATGAAGTAAATATTCAGTTTCTTAGCTGTACCATACCCCTTTGTTTTTTGTTTTTTGTTTTTTTTGTTTTTTTTTTTTGGTACCGGGGATTAAACCCAAGGGTACTCAACCATTAAGTCATATCCCAGCCCTTTTTAAAATATTTATTTAATTTATTTACAGGATCTCACTAAGTTGCTTAGGGCCTAAGTTGCTGAGGCTGGCTTTGAACTCACAATCTTCCTGCCTTAGTCTCCCAAGCCACTGGGATTACAGGTGTGTGCCACCATGCCCAGATGTACCCACCCCATTTTAAGTGCTCAACAGTCCACACATGGTTGGTGCTACTCTCCTGGACAGCATAGATGAGAACGTTTACAATATCACAGAAGTTCAACAGGATGGCGAGGTCCTAGGGGATCATGCTTATGCAAGGATGAGGATGTCCATATATATTTCTCCAGTCCAGGCCTGACCCCCTCATGGCTTAGGAACCTAATTGCTCACTCCATGTCTCTTCTTAGTCTCAAAAGAGATCTCAAATTTAGACATCCACGTCCAAACTAGCAATTTCCAACATCCTTACACCACCATATAGCACACAAACAGCCTGTTCCTCCCCTACTTAATACTCTTTGGTAGATGGCACCACGGTTTACACAATGGCTGGTTGCTCACCTGTTGTCTCTAATACATTGGTAGGTTTTCCAGGCTCCACCTTCCAACGAGGACCTGTTTCCAGCCATTCCTCACCATCTCCCCCACCACCCTCCAGGTTCAAGCCGCAGTTATCTTCCATCTGGATCACCAGAACCACCTTCTAACCAGCCCATTACTTTCCTCTTGCATTCTCCCCATCCCCATCTACTGGTCCCAGAGCTGCTAGAATGTTCTATAAAAATGTAAATAGAATTGTGTCCTTCTCCTGCTGAGAACTTTTCTGTGGCTTTTCATCATACTCAGAATAAATCCCGACTCTTTACCAAGACTTACAAGACCCCCTCATCAGCCCTCGCCTGCCCTCTCATGTCTCATTTTGTTCACAGAACTCATTACAGTCTGAAATTATTATTATTGACACGTCTGTCACCTACTTTTCCCACAGCAGAATGTGAGCTGGGCAAGGACTGGCACTTTTTCTCTTCTGTTCACTATTAGATTTCCATAGAGGTCACAAAGTGGTTAGGAGCCAGGCAAGATTCATATCCAGGACCTTCCCCTTACTAGCTCTATGACCTTGGCCAAGTTCATCAGCCTCTTGTGCCTCGCTTTCCTCATCTGCAAAATGGGAGGGAGAATAATACTGTCGACCTTGTTGGGTTGCTGGGAAGATTAAATGAGTTAACGTGTACTCAGAAGAGTGCCTGGTAAGAGCCATGTAAACACATGCTGCCGTTATTATTACTTAAAATAATGACTTAAGCATAGTAGGTACTCAAGAAATATTTGTTGGGTAAATAATGAAAAGTGTCAAGACCACCCACCCTTGCTTGTGTGTGAAGGCAGAATTTGCCAAAGCAGTTTATGGGATGGGAAGTATTTCACCCTTTCCCCAGGGAAAAAAAAAGTCACTCTAGATTTCAGCCTACACTGTGTGCATGTGCACGTATGGGTGTATATTTCTGGGCAGCATTTCCAGCTTACATTTTGCAAAGGAAGAAAAGCTGCATCTGTCCCAAGACTGTTATGCAGCCAGAGTCGGTCTGTAAACATGCAGGTATTAAACATCTCGAAAGTGTGACTAGAAAAGCAATATTCACAGCCAGGTCTCCTAAAGATGGGTCTAATGGGATCTCCTTTTACATGAAGATCATTATTAAGAATGTCTTCAGATGAAAAATCATAGCCAGAGCCCCGCCTCGCTCTGCCTCTTTAATTCAGTCTCACAGACACAGCAAACCCAAGAAGAAAGGCTGAGATATGTTTGCAATTGGAAATGTTTTTTTTTCAGGAAATGATTTGGTACAAGAACATCATTCCCATTCCATTAACTGCTGACTCGGAGCCAACTGTTTGTAAAAGTGAATATGCAAACTGCCCAGTTCAGGCCTGGTCCCCGCCTCATGGGGCCCTATTAGTGGCCACTTTGCCAAAACAGCCTGCCTGCTTTGGAGGTTTCGTTTCTATTAAACCAGAGCGGGGCCCAGCAGAAGCCCCGTGCCCATCCCTGCACTTGGAAAACAAAGAGCCGCGATTGAATTTTCTCGGCACAGAATACAAATATGATGTTTACCCCCTGAACCTCCTCTAACAATCTAAAACTAGGTCTGAATGCACAGCCTTCAGCACCATTAGTCATAACTTAATAAACAGCTTAAATGCTCAGCTCAAGGTTGGGCTTGGGAAGGCAGGGAGATTGCCTCAACCCCCAAAGTAGTCGCCCTGAGAAACAGGGCTTTTATTTTCTGGGAAGCGCAGCCTGATGAGGGGTCTGGCTGCCCATCAGAAAGGATATGGATAGGTTTTGGAGTCTGAAAGAGCTGTATTCAAATTCTGCTTCTGTTTTTATCAGCCCCAGGATCTATGTGACTCTAACTCCCTGAAATTCCCTATAAAGCAATTCCCTCTACGACAAAAGAATAGCTGGTTTCCTCCTCAATCTTTATTTTCCTCTATTGAAAGAAATCTCATTTGTTCCGCATGCACCCCTCCATCCTATGTTCCACGGTGAGATCCTAACTGCTTTAAACTAATGGTGGTCATCTCAATCCATGTGGAAGTGAATGGCTCCAGCCTTGTCATATGAAACAATTCCTGTCATAAGTGGTGGGGATTTCTAGGAGCTCTTAGGAGTAATGTTCCTCTACTGTAAAGTGAGGCCCAAGGAAGAGAAGGTATCATTCCCCTCTAATCATTATTGTATTAGGAAGTTATGACTGGATTTGATGCAGCTATTTTGTACCACGAGGTAAGTTAGGTCAAGGAGAAAGCTAATATGCTGAAGTTGGCAGAGGATAAAGGAAGGAGGAAGAGGTCTATTCCTATGTACTTGCAGATACTGTTGAGTCACCCCAGTTCTGTATGTCTTGTTATAAGAGGTAAAATAAATTCCTTTATTGTTTAACCCAGAAAAGTAGGTGTTTTCTGAGGCTTGGAGCCCAACCGCCCTAACTGCTACATGAGGACACAAGGGTTATGAAGTTGATGGGTAAACAGAATAAGCTGGCAATTAAAAGTAGTCCCCTGCCCTTTTTTTCCCAGGAGGAACAGAGTAGCTATAAGATTTCTTTGTATTCCAGACTATGTCCAAAGATTCAACACCAGGAGGAAAGAGAAGAATGGACAAAGGCTTCTAAAGGTTAAAAAAAAAAAAAAAAGTCCATTTATACAAACCCTGCAAGTTTATTCATTCAACCAATAAATAGTGCTGAGGCAGACCCCATGCCTCCCCAGCATGGGGATGCAGCTGGAAGACTGGCCGTGATCCTGCCTCCATCTGCTCACAGGTGGTGGGAGAGGCAGGCCTGTGCACACGTGAGCAGCATGCAGCACTTGGAGGGGACATAGGGAAGCTAGAGGGGGCCGGGGTAGCTCAGGTGGAATGAGGCTAATTTTGGATAAAGAAGACTGGGAGGGATTCCCAGAAAGGGCAACATGTTGAGTTGGACCTTAAAACATGTAAATTTTCACCCAACACAGGTGCACCATGAAAGGCACCTCTGTGTAAAAAGAGCAAGATATGGGAAAACAGGCAGGTGCTGAGAGTGTGGTGAGTACATTTGAGCACAGGGGATCTAGGGCGTGGGTGGGGGAAGGGGAAGAATTGAGGGGCAGATCATAGGGAGGATTCAGAGTTAAGATCTTGAATTCAATAGTGATAAGAAAATAAAACAATGCTCGGAAACTAGAAATAATATGTAATTATAGCAAGGTTGCAGGATATAGGGTTAATATACAAAAGTCATCTACTCCCTATTTATTAACAATGAGTGACTGGGGTCGAAAGTTAAAAGCAGATTATTTGCAGTAGAAAAAAAAATGTGATTCTTAGGTATGAATCTAATAAAGTACGTACAGAATTGATTCGCAAAGGATAACAAAACCCTGATGAAAGATCAAGGAAGATCTAGATAAGTGGAAAGATATTCAATGGGTCGTGAATTAGAAGACTTAAATATTATTAAATTTTTAATTCTTTTAAAAATTAATTAAATATTTAATTCTTTTAAACTTCATGTGCTGATCTGATGCAATTTCAGTTAAACATCTAATAGTAAGCTATTTTGTGGATATCTACAAGCTGATTCTAAAGTTTATAAGGAAAAGCCACACAAAGTAGCCAACACATTCTTGAAAGGTAACAAAGTTGGAGAATTGATACTACCAGACTTCAAGGCTACTATAGATCCACGATGAATCAAAGCAGCATGGTATGGATGCAAGAAGAGATAGATAAGTCAATGGAATGTGGGAGGAAACTCAGAAACAGATCCACCACACACACACAGTTAACTCATCTTTGACAAGGGTACAAAGGCAGTTCAATGCAGAAGGGACAGTATTTTCAACAAAGGGTGCTATAACAACTGGATGTCTATAGGCAGAAAAATCAACCTAGACACTCATCAGACCATATGCCTTTCCTGAAACTTTAGACCTAAGTATAAAACACAACACTATAAACTTCTAAAAAATAAAATAGGAAAGAATCTATATGACCTAGGGTTTGGCAATGAGTCTTTGGATACAAAAAGGAAAATCTATAAAAGAAATATTGATAAATCAGACTTTATTAAAAATAAATTTTAAAAAATAGGTGTCTCTATCTGGTTAAACTTGGACACAAAATATACAAAAAACTCTTAGAACTGAGTAAGAAAACAACAACCAAACCACAAAATGGGCAAAAGATCTAAGCAAACATGTTACCCAAGAAGATGTCCAGTTGGCAAATATGCATGTCCGTTCTCTCATCATCATTTGTCATTAGGTAATGACAAAACAAAAAAGAGATATCACCACACACCTATTAGAATGGCTAAAATAAAAAACTGACCATACTAAATGCTGACAAGGAAATGAAGCAACAGAAATTCTCAGCTATTGCTGGTGAGAATATAAAACAGTTGCTCAGGAATACAGTTTGGTACTTTCTTGCAAAGCTTTAATCTTACCATCTAAGCCAGCAATTGTGCCCCTAGGTATTTATCCGACTGATTTAAAAATATTTTCACACAAAGCCCTGCAAGTGAATACTTATAGCAGCTTTATTCATAATCACCAAAATTGGAAGCAACCAAGATATCTTTCAATAGATGAATGGATAAACTATAATATATTCACCTGATGAAATATTCAGTTAATGAAAGGAAATGATCTATAAATCTATGAAGAGACATGGAAGAAACTTAACTACATATTCCTAAGTCAGAAAGGTTGGTCGGGAAAGATTATGTAATGTATGATTCAATCATAAGGCATTCTGGAAAAACTAAAAAGGTTGATGGTTTCCAGGGACTTGGGAGAAAAGTTGAATGGGCAAAGTATAGAAGATTTTTTTCATGGTGGCAAAACTGTCCAGAATGATTCTGTGCAGTGAATACCTGAGATTATGCATCTGTATCCCAATGAACTTCATAGCACAAGGAACAAACCTAAATGTAAGCAAATTTAAAACTCATTCAGAAGGTTGAGGGATGCAAAGATGGAAATCAGATTGTGGTAATAAAATTTAACTATCTGACAAATGTATGTGACTGCCTCTCTGTAGAGGGTGAGGGAATTGTGCTGACCTCTTTGAAATAAATGAGTAGAATCTATAAAGCCTAAAGGCAAAAGGACCTGCACCTAAACATTGACCTCCAGTTGATAAAGTAATTTACCATGTACACTGGAACTGAACAGCTAAATAAATGGATGGTGGATTGAAGGAGCCACGTTTCTAAGTGTTAGAGTGAGAAGTTACAGTAGGGAAGGCTGGGATGATCCATGTGAGAATGGATTAGAGTTGGAGACATCAGTAAGAACTCAAGTCTAGTCTAATATAGATACACATGATTCTTTTTTTTTTTTGAGAGAGAGAATTTTAATATATATTTCTTAGTTTTCGGTGGACACAACATCTTTGTTTGTATGTGGTGCTGAGGATCGAACCCGGGCCGCACGCATGCCAGGCGAGCGCGCTACCACTTAAGCCACATCCCCAGCCCAATACACATGATTCTTCTTGTATGCTCTGGCTGTGTTGGTGGAGAGGACCTAAAAGAAATGACACCTACTAGCATTGAACAAACCTGGAGCCCAGATCTTGGTTTCTAGTCTAATTCTCCAACAAAAGGAAACATTCTCTTTGGGTAAATGGCTAATTCTAAGACTGGAAATGTACAAGATGAGCCTGGAGCCAGTCAGATGTACAGAAAGAAAAAGAAAGAGGGATGTCAAAGGGACATAAGAGTTGACTGAAAGAGACAGTGAAATTTGGATCAATTTGAGCAACAAAACAAAGTCGTGTTGGATTACAGTTCATATTATAAGGTGAATATCCATGAATCCATAAATGAATGAATATACAATGGAGAAGAGACCAATATTTTGCGCAGGATTCTAGATACTCTGCACTCAAAAGGGGAGTGAAACTCCCCACTCCTTGAGAGTGGGTTCTGCATTCACAATAGCCAAGTTATGGAACCAGCCCAGCTGTCCATCAACAGATGAGCAGATAAAGAAAATGTGGTACAACATGAGACCTTAAATTATACTACAGAGCTATAGTAACAAAAGCAGCATGATGTTGGCATCAAAACAGACATAAAGACCAATGGAACAAAATAGAAGACATGGAGACAAACCCACATAAATACAGTTACCTAGTACAGTACCTAGTACCTTACAGTACTAGACAGAGGCACCATAAACATACATTGGAGAAAAGATAGCCTCTTCAACAAATTGTGCTGGGGAAACTGGAAATCTATATGTAGCAGAAATTTAACCCCTAACTCTCACCTTCACAAAACTCAACTCAAAGTAGATCAAGAACCTAGATACTAAACCAGAGACCTTGTACCTACTAGAAGAAAATGTTGGCCCAACTCTCCATAATGTCAGCTTGAAAACCAAATTCCTCAATAAGACTCCTAAAGTGAAAGAAGTAAAATCAAGAATCAATAAATGGGATAGTATCAATCTAAAACGCTTCTTCACAGCAAAGTAAACAATCGAGAACGTGAAGAGAGAACCTACAGAATGGGAGAAAATCTTTGCCACCTGCACCTTAGATACAGCATTAATCTCCAAAATACATAAAAAACTCAAAAAACTTAACATCATAAAAACAAATAACCCAATCAATAAATGGGCAAAGGAACTGAACAGACACTTCACAGAAGAAGAAATACGGAATGGTCAATAAATACATGAAAAAAATGTTCAACATCTCTAGCAATTAGAGATTGCTAGAGATGTTCCAGTCAGAATGGCAATTATCAAGAATACAAGTAACAATAAATGTTGGTGAGAATGTGGGGGAAAAGATATACTCATACGTTGCTGGTAGGATGCAAATTGATGCAACCATTCTGGAAAGCAGTATGGAGATTGATTCCTCAGAAAACTTGGAATGGAACCACCATTTGACCCAGTTATCACAATCCCCAGTATATACCCAAAGGACTTAAAATCATCATACTACAGTGACGCAGCCACATCAATGTTCCTAAGCAGCTCAATTCACAATAGCTAAGCTATGGAACCATTTTCCTAGGTACCCTTCAATAGATGAATGTATGAAGAAAATGTGGTACATAAACACAATGGGATATTACTCAGCCATAAAGAAGAATGAAATTATGGCACTTGCCAGTAAGTAGATGGAAGTGGAAACTATAATGCTAAGTAAAATAAACCAGTCCCTGAAAACCAAAGGCCAAATGTTCTTTCTGATATATGGATGCTAACACACAAAAAGGGGGGGTAGGTGGGAAGAAAAGAAGTTCATTGTATTAAACAAAATGGAATAAAGGGAAAGGAGGGAGATAGGAACAGGAATTGGACATAACTTTCCTATGTCCATATATGAATACACAACCAGTGAAACTCCGTATCACATTCAACCTCAAGAACGGGATCTAATTAGAGTAAGTTATACTCCATGTATGTATAATATGTCAAAATACATTCTACTATCATGTGTATCTAAAAAGAACAATTAAAAAAATTTTTAAAAAGTTCTTAAATGACCAAAAAAGAGAAAAATGTGGTATATAGACACAATGGGGTTTTACTCAATCATAAAGAAGAATGAAGTTTTGTGGTTTGCAGGAAAATGGATGGAACTAGAGAACATCATACTAAGTGAGATAATCAGGCTAAGAGCATCCAGGGCTGTATGTTTTCTCTCATACACACAACGAGGGGGAAAAAGGGAGGGGGATCTCATGAAAATAGAAGCAAGACCCATAAAGTAGAAGAAGGGGATCTGGGAAGGAATGAAATATATGAAAAAAAATGTTCAATTTCTCTAGCAACAGATGAATGTATGCTACATGCACGTACACATATATAACAATAAATCCCGCTATTGTGTGTGATTATAATGCACCAATAAGAAAGGAACAGGCGGTGAATGGTGAGTTCCTTCTTTTCAGAATCCTGCGTGAAAAGGAGGGAAAACAGCATGCCTTCATGGTGGAGAAACTTGACAAACACTACCTCGGCCAGGTGATCAAGGTCCACAGTCATCCAGTGTGCTGACCTTGTGTACCGGTCAGAGGATGTAATGAAATTGGCACTTTACCTCAGTGGTCTTCCTTCCCGAAAGCCTAATCATGAAAAAAACAGACAAATCCCAGCAGGAGAGGATCCTAAAAGGTTCTTGACCTACATTTTTCAAGACTCTCAAGGTTATCAAGAATAAGTCTGAGAAACTGTCACAGGCCGCCAAGGGACACCTAAGAAGATATGATGGCAAAATATAATGTGGGATCCTAGAGCAGGAAGACCACATTAGGTAAAATCTAAAAATACCTGAATTGATTATGGGCTTTGGTTAGTAATCATGTATCTATTTTTTCCAACATATATAAACCTTTGTGCACCCTACACGGAACACGGTAATATATCTATCTTAATGGTCATTAATTGTAATGGACATACTATACCACCCTAAGATGTTAACAAGTGGGGACACTGGGTGTAGGCTCTATGGAAACTGTACTGTCTTTGCCATTTTTCTTAAGTCTAAAACCATATGGTAAAACTAGCGTTCTTTAAAAAAATCAACTTGAATTTGTTCTTTGGCAGAAAATACATAGTGTTCACAATGGAGGGATAGTAGAGGGAAACATGTGATTTTATGGGACACAGGCTTCCCCCATCACTGGGGAGACAGTGGTAGTTTACCCATCACTAGCTGATGCTGTAGGAGCACTTGGATGGGAAACAAAACACAGAGATCATTGCAAAGCCCAGCAGTGCTAGCTGTACTCATTCCCAAATGAGAACCCAGCTTTTCCAGGAAGAAAGTACACAGTTATCTCTTTCAAAAATTGCTTCCAGAGCTGAAAGGAGAAGAGAGAGCTTCCTCCTAACTTAAAGATGCTTGGCAGGATCCTTTCTACTTTCTTAGAGGCGGGTCTGACCCACTAGTAAAAACCATCCCTGAAGGTTTGGTGGTCTCTTCGATGGTTTCCTCTGGGAGTTCTCTATACCCATGGTCCCTGATGGGGGTCTCTATGCAGGGGCATTTGAATTGGTTTTGTATTGCTGTAGAAGCCGACTGTCAGAACTCTGATGGCTTAAAATGATACAGACACGATTATCCTTATGGATCTAGAGGTTAGAAGTGCGATATGGGTCTCACCAGGCTAAAGTCGAGGTGTCAGCAGGGCTGTGTTCCTTTCTGCAGGCTTTAGGGGAGAATTCATGTTCTTTCCTTTTCTGGCTTCTACAGGTCGCCCACATTTCTTGGCTTGCGGTTCCCTTCCACCATCTTCCAAACCAGCAGCAGGGGGAAGGTGTCGAGTCCTTCTCACTCGTTCTCCCTTCTGCCTCCCTCCTCACCTTCAAGTCCCCTCTGATCACACTAGGCCCACCTGGATAACCCAGGATCACCTCCCTATTCTAGGGTCAGCTGTTTAGCAACTAGAATTCTGCCAGCAACCCTAACTCCCTTTGGACGTATAAGGTAGCATTCGCAGGTTCTAGGGATTAGGACGTGGATATCTTGCGGGGGGAGGGCATTATGCTGCCAACAATAGCTTTTTCCGTTGAGGGCACAGGTTCTGTTCTTAACACCCTTCCCTACAACATGTGGCTTCACTTTTCCTCCATGTGAGATGGCCAAAAGAAAACGCAAATCCCAACCCCACCCACTCGGTCCCTGAAACAAGGACGTTTTATTGCTTTTAAGGAAATAGATACTTGCTTCAGCAGCCATAATTGATGGCTTGGGAGCCAGTCCTGCATAGCCTCAGCAAACTTCCAGCGTCTTGCCACACTCTGCTGTACCTGACACAGCTGTTCAGGCACCAGGGTGTCACCCCAGCCCTTGGAACACAGCCAATATATATATATATATATATATATATATATATATATATATATATATATATATATATATACATATACATATAAAAGGAAAAGGAGAGGCTGGTGTTGTGAATGGGAACTGACAGGAGGATCTATACTCCAGAGTCCTAGAGCTTCCATCAGAGTCTGTGTTTTGGATGGTTTTATAGTCTCTGCAGAGTTGGATGTTTGCCAAGCAAACGGCCCCTGGGCTAATTCACTGTTCAGCCAAGCACACGTTACAGCTGCCCTCCAATAGCTAGTAAGCGTGGAGAAAGATGGATGCACCATTGGCTGGCTCCAGGCAGTTACAATAATCTGAACGGAAATGTTGGTTGAGGTCTCCAGCAAGCCATGGGAGTTATGTTTAAACACTACACAGGCACATAGTCTAGGGGGACAAGATGTCACAGGGCACAAGAGACACTGGGGCAGGTCCTCCACCTCGGGCCTTTATCTTTGGGTACTGCCTGAGTAAGTTTTCTTTCTTATCTCATTCTCTGAGGCTCTTTGACCACATCCATGTCCTTCTTATTATTAATCCTGAATAGCCAGTCCTTTATCTTTGCAGTGGCTCCATGCTACTTAAAAAGCACCACATCAACTACAAGTCCACTTGAATTCCCAAGTGGTACCCTCCGCGGGAATCAATAGCTCTGAGAGTGCTGGTAAGCAAACATGGCACAGTTGGGTTCTGATTGGGTCAATTTGCAGGTGGGCTAATTCTGGATTTGTCTAAACATCAGTCAGTGGCTTATCCTGAAGAAGCACTCTTTTTTGGAAACTCCTTGTGTGAATAATGATGGTGGTAGTCAGAGAACACCAAAGGTTATTTCCATTGGATTGGGCATGTAGATGTCTTGTACACACACACATACACAAACATTTAATCTTCATAACAATTCCATGAGTATGTACAATTATCCCTATTTTACAGAGGAGAAAAATAAGGCCCAGAGAGGTCATATAACCTGACAGAGGCTACACAATTAGAAAGTAGAGCTGAAATTGGATCCCAGGCCAGCTGGCTCGACAGTTCCTATCCTTAACACTATATTGTGCTCTCTAGTTTTATAGAACACCTTTCATTTTTATATAAAACATACAGTTCACTTGGTGAGGTAGATGAAATGCTCCTTGAACACAATCTGTACCTCTAAACCAGGCCTAAAAATACACATCACACCCTTTTTGCAGACCACATTTTCTGTGAAGCTGTGGGAACATGTTACTTCTACATTTCCACATAAAGCCAAGAGAAAGTTTAGTGAGGAATAATCCTGCATAGCTAAACTTGAGGGGTTATCTAGTTGCTGTTGCGGGTGGGGGTTCGGGGAGTGGCTGGCCTTTGTGAGGTCAGGTTAAAGAGGAAGTGACACTTGAGTAGCACTTTTGCTTGTATTAAATGTAATTGGTTAATTTATTTCCCACCTTCATAGAAAAGCGTGCTTATCTCAGAGAACTTTGGAAACCTAAAAAAACTGAGTGAAAATAATCCTACCGCTTAGAGATTAAACTCCACTAACATATTATATTTTCTCACACATTTTTCTATGTTTTACACACACACACACACTTCTCTTTTAAACATACTGGGCACACACAGTTCTACAGCCTGCTTTTTTCACACCACATAATCTCATCACATATCCTTATGCCACCAAAATACCACTGAGTGTGGCCTCGCTCTCTGCTGAAGACGCACATGACTAACTCATTCCTCAGCTGTTGGACACTTAGGTAGTTTCCAGACTCGCAGGGAGGCGGCCAAGTCTGGAACTGACCAGTTGGGAAGGGCTAGTGAGCACTCATGCCAGCAGACTAGCAAGTGTAGGAATGTGGGGCCTCTGGGGACCTATGTGCATAACCCTGTGTCAGTCAGGACACATGCCCCATTCTTTCTCTCTAATGAAGAAGGAAGCTAAAGGTTTGGAAGAGTTCCATACCTTCTCTCAAAGGTCCCAAGAGGACTGTGCTATCCATCTTCTTTCCCGTATGTCCTGGTTTGATGTCACTTGACATCAGGGAAGAAATCCCAAGAGACGGGTGAGGAGCAAAGAGAATGAGTCAGAGATCTCACTGAGCTGGTCTCCTGTGGGTACCTGGGCTCAGTCTCTATGGAGGCCTCTTGGAGGAACTGCAGAAAGTGAAGAGACCTCTCCATTGGTTGAGCTGCCCCTAGGCAGCTTCCTCTCTGTACTTCCAAGGTGCCCTGGGTACAGGGTGAGGGGGTTTCAGAAGTTAAAGCCCTCTGGGCAGAAAAGTGGAGGTGTATGATTAAGGTGGGACCCTGCTGGGTGCCCAGCCCTGTCTATCACAGCCGGGCAGATACAGGTAGCCAAGGTAGGCCATGGGGTGCAAAAGTGTCTGCTATGCCATCCAGGGGCTCAGGGGCTCTCTCCCCAGAAGGAAAACCATAGGCAATGGTGGAAGTTAAGAGAGTATTTTTTAGGAACAAATCTGGGGCAGAAATATGTTCTTTTCCTCTAAGGAAGAAGCAACAGGGGGGCTGGGGATATGGCTCAAGCGGTAGCGCGCTCACCTGGCATGCGTGCGGCCCGGGTTCGATCCTCAACACCACATACAAAGATGTTGTGTTCGCCGAAAAAAACTAAAAAATAAATATTAAAAAATTCTCTCTCTCTCTCTCTCTTTCACTCTCTCTCTCTTAAAAAAAGGAAAAAGAAGAAGAAGAAGCAACAGGGAACAGATTAGCTGCGGAATCCTGTTCCTTGTATCATGATATCACACTAGTGCCACTCAAAAGTTACATTTCCTTGGCCCTGGCTCCCTGAAGCACTCTGAAGCTGCAAATTCTGAGGAGCTCAGGATCTAAGTCCTGTCAGGCAATATAGGGTAGCACTGGGCAAGCAGCTGGCTCTCAGAGCCTAGCAAGTTCTCAGGAAGCTTCTGGAGGCAGGGGAAGGGCTCTAACCTGTGCTGAGGTCCAGTGCTGGGCTTTCTGAGCATTGCTTTACCCTTTACAACCCTCTGGGGAAGGGACACCACCTTCCCGGGAACAGAGCTGAAATTTCATGATTAGCTCATCCCACTGTCATGTCACAGTGTGGAGGGAAGTTGGAATAGGGACTTGAAACGTGCTCTTCCTCCTCCCTCCCACCTTCAAGCAACAAATGTGCACTTGATGCATGCCACACACCATTTCTGGGAGCTCAAGGTCACGTCTAGGAGGGCTGGGGGGACCCTGGCATAGCTCCAGGTAGTGAAAGAGCACCATGGGAGCCCGGCACCTCCAGGAGGGACCAGAGAGGGCTCATGGCACAAGTGTTGCCAGAGCTTTTTGTGGGCAGAGCTCTGTTCTTTTCTCCATCTCGCCCTCCATGGTGTGTGATTATACATCTGTGGGCATATCTGAAAAACACCTGTCTCCCCCATTATTCTCAGGGCTCCAAGAGGACCAAGGCCTTGCCCATCCTGTCTGCCAGCACCGGACACACAATAAGTGCTTAATACGTATTTACTGAGTGAGTGAACAGGATGGCAACGCAGGCCCTGAGCTGTCCTACCTTCCAGCAGAGTCGCTCAGCCAAACCATCAGCTCCATCTTCTACCTCAGAGCCCAGCTGGTGGCCGGGGCTGTAAGAAGGGAAGCCAGGATGGGGAGGATGAGGAGTAGAGGCAGCAATGGAGAGAACAGAGAGGGCAAGCGGGTGCTGGTGCAGAGTGTGGGCGTTCAGGACATCTGGTTTGAAGCAGGTTTGATCATCATTTAGACTTTCTCAGTACTAATCAGTCCTGTCCAAACCTGAAAATCCATGGATTGTCACACTGGAAATGGCAAAAGGCTGCCCAAGAGCCCTTGCTACTCCTTGTTTTTTTCTTTTTTTTCCTTAACCAACAATCCATGTTGACAGCAAATCTGTACAGAGAGCCTATTAAAAGAAATTGTAGTAAATCAGAGACACGTTAACTGCTGTCTGGCATTCTGCTGATTGCCTGCCCGACACCTCCACCGCACCTTTGTTTTGTATGGCTTTCCATCTGATTCAATTCAGTGCATAATTATCGAGTCTTGACTGCGTGCACGGCAATGTGTCGGGAGCCTCATTCCAATTGCATCTTCCAGGCCTGGGGCATAATTTAGCTTATAGACAAAAATAAACATGTACAACAGGAGCATAGTGGGATGAAGGCCCAGGAAAATGTAAAGACCATTTCAAAGAACATTTTACCTGCGTGAACAAGAGTGGGATAGCTGGCACCACACATCCATTCATGCATCTCAATATGTGCTTCACAGCATTGCTGAGCAACTTTTGTGGGCCAGGCACTATGCTAGGTCTGGGGTCCAGGGGATGAATAAGAACCTGTGCTGGCCTATCGCAGCGCATTCTGTGGGAGCCCAGTCTCACTTAGCTCATCTGGAAGTGGAAATCAGGGAGGACTTCTCTAAGGAGGAGGTCCTTCAGTTGCCTCTTAAGGTGGAGTGGGGTTCACCAGGTATAGGGGGAGCAAGACACACAAAAAGGCTGGAGGGACACCAGCACAGGACCTATTTACAAGAAGATTGGCCATAGTGTAATGTAACTATGGGATATTGTCACAGAGTTAAACCAAGGTCACCCAAGCCAGAACATAAAAATTATGGGTTTAATCCCTAAAGCGCCTGGGAACCAGAGGATAAGGAAAGCAGGGTTTTGCAAGTTATGTAGGATGGCTGTGAAAAGGTTCCCTAATGGATCCATTCAGGCAGAAGACTTCATAGACAAGTATTATCATGATAAGGCAGGTTAGCCTGGGCTTGGGAAGAAGGTAGACCTCGAATGAACCCCAGTTCCATCTCTTCCTCCCCCCCCCCCCCACTCAAAATAAGAATCCTACCATGTACTCACAGGTCTGTAATGAAGCTTCCATGATAACACATATATAAAATGCCCAGCACGGGGGTGCATATCTCAGCAAGCACTCGGCAACTGTTTACCCTTTCACCACCTTCTCTCAAGGGAGAAGGGATGCGAGCCAGGAGAGATAGAGGGGCTGTCCAGAGATGGTCTCATGGAAGAAGAGTGACTTGGCAAACCAGCCAAGCTCAAAAACAAAGTTGGAGACTTTAAGAAATTATCAATCCCCTTGTCTTGGGTTTCAAATGGATGAAAAGTGACAAGATGGGGAAAGAAGGAATAGAAACAGCCCCCATGAGGCTCTAAAGGCACAGGGACATTTTGGAACAAGTGGCAGGATGAAAGTTCTTGAGCAGGTTGGAGGGGAACATTTATGGGAGTCACGGAGCCTGGAAGGTGAGGGCCATGGGGGGATGGATGGCTGTGTGGTTCTCATGGGCCGAGGTGCCGCTGATAGGGGGGCTATGGTTTGCATGCATTTTCCTAGGTGGACCAAGAGAGGAAAAAAACCATGCTCCATACCCACAGCTCCTGTATGTGGTCTCTAAATAGGAATGCTATTTCCCACAAAAAGGAATCAAGGCTGATTCTAGATCTGAAATTAGACAGAGCAGAGAACATATGAGCCTAGATCTTCTTATTTTCAGAAATCAAACAAATATGGACTTCTACCAAGTAGGACAGTATCAAAAGAGGTTTCCACTGGCCAAAGAGGGAAAACTTTAAGGATCAATAAAGATAATAACATCAATGGACTGAAACATTGAATGGAACACATCAAATATATTTAAATTCATGATTTAGTAATGGCATTAGGAAAACAAAACACACCTCTGTGGTCACCTCTGGCAGACATTAGCAAACTCATTCAGGTTGAACTTCTGGCTTACCACATCCCTAATGAGGGAAAGTTTATAATGCATTTCAGCTAATGAACGAGAATATCACCATTTGGAAATCCCTAACAAATTAGTTATTTAGGCAATGATAATCAAAGGCTCCTAATTTCACAAAAAGAGAATTGCAAGTACAGTCTTGCCCAAAAGACAAACTGCTTCAATCCTAGACCCACCCAGTGATTTCTGGAAAACAAAAGGACAGAGGAACATGTTAAATGACACCATTAACACACAATTAGCAGAATCTGGACTGTCAGAAATTCTACAGGTTTCTTTAATGAACATATTTTAAGGAATACAACAGACAGACAAGTGATTATCCATCAATTACAACATACAGGCCTTACTTTGATACTGATTCCAACAAACTGTAAAAATAATAAAAAGCTAACCATCAAAATTATTAGACTGAATAGCGGAAGTTGTTAAGAAAGTATTATTTTCTACATGTAATAGAGTTGTGTTTTTAAAAAATCCTTATTTTTAAGAGTTATAACTAAATATACATATGAAAATGATTTTAGATTTACTTTAAAATTATCTTCCAGAAGAGAGGGTTGAATCAGAGGTGTCAATTAAACAAGATCAGCCATGGAGTGATCACTTTTGAAGGGGCTGATTGGTTCCTTGGGGATGTATTACAGTTTATTTTTTCTACCTTTGAATATATCAAAATTTTCCATAGTCAGAAGTTCTTAATTTTTTTTTTTTGGTGGCACATTCGAAATGGATTCTGGATGTAAGGAGCATTAAGTAAACCATAGCCTTGTTTTGTAAAATAAGGAAGCATATCAGGGCAGGTAACTTTTAAGACTTAGAATAATGTCAGGCTAAATTAAAAATAAAACTCAAAATACTGTACCAGGCACCAGTAAATATTCTTACATATAATGACTTCATTATCAAAATTCATAATAAGTAGCTACCAATGCCTTAGTCTATCAATTTCCTTTATTAAGAAAAGTTACTTAAAGTAGAATTTTTATAAGAAAAATTATAAATAAGTAGGAAATATCCGTCTCTATCAGTCTCCACAGAAATGTGTGTGAAACATGATGAAATGGCACTCGATGCTCCTCCACATGGCGGCCCACCACCTGACTTCTCTGGGAGTCTGCTGCACTGGGCCCCCTAACCTAAGGCAAACACTGGCTCTGCTCAGGTGCTTCCAGGGCTTAGTTGTAACCTCTGGATACCCCAAAGTTTCTGTTTTCCTGAGTTGCCATCTTCTCAGGGACCTTCAACACAATACCTTCCTGGAAGGGGCAAGTGGGGGAATTTCTGGGGTAAAGGATGCTTGTCTGCAATGAAAGCGCAGAGACCCCCGGGGAAGCCAAAGTCTCCACACATCATCAAGGAAACCCAAACTCCCCCATGGTGAATGTCCCTGAGGCCCTCATGTGACTGACATGGCTCATAGCTCCCTTTTCATTCCTTTATTAACTGAGTATTTTCAGAACCTGGATCAGGGGCTCTGATTGATGTAACTTTTACCCTGTCTTAAGTCCCAGGAGGCTTTTCAGCCCAGCCTCACATGCAGAGGTGGGTTTTCAAACTGTGTTTAACCAGTGGGTAGAAACAAAGAGGAAAGTGTTGTCAAGAGCTAGGATGTACATCAATCAAACTTGTTACAGTTCCCGTTTTAATCTGTTTCAAATTAGGTGGGAGAATGGGAAGAGCTGATTAAGCATTAAGATTATGAGCCCTTAAAGTGAGATATTTGTCCTTTCCATATTCCTGCCACCAGTGGTAATGCTGGACACCTTCTCTGCCCCTGCTGTGGAGGAGAGCTGACGGTTAGGTCTTAGGAAAAGCATTTAGCAGGCAACGGTTCACAAAGGCCAAATGTTTCTTTGTGCAGATTCAGAGACCTTGCTGACGTTCACTGTTATGTAGGAGCGGAGGATGACAAGCAATGAAATTAGAGCCTTTCCTTCCCAAGTCTTTCACCCCTTTCTTTGTTCCTCTCCCTTGTCCCGTACCCTAGCATCCTACACACATGTCCCTCCACAACCACGTCTCACAACACAGACAGGCGAACGCAGGTCAGGTGACTCTAAACAACCTTCTAAGGCAAGGGGCCAGAGGCACCACCTCAAAAATCTAACCCCAGGGATGAGCTAGCAGTCAGCCAGGGTGCCAGGCACGCTCAGCTCTGTCCAGGCTCTGACCTACCTTTAGGGCAAAGTGCCCCGCAGCCCATGGTCTATGACTGCAGCCACAGTCATGGTCTCTTCTGCCCACAGCTGGTGTCTGCCTGTGGGATCCCACACCTCTCTGCTTTCAGGACAATCTTCAGAGGTCTGAAGGTCTATGAAGCTACAGGATCTTTTCCACCGTTTCCTGAGGAGACTGCTGCCTGCTCAGTATGACTCTCAGCTCCGAGCATCAGTTGAGAACAAGTGGCTGCCTATATAATTTAATATGATGCCACTTGAGACTCACAGACCTGCTGCAGAGCAAGCAGGATTCTGCCTTGTGCCTCCTGGCAACCTGAAATCTGGTGAGCTTGTTTGCTTCTGCCCAGTCAGGGAATATACCTCAAGTGACCTGGCAGAGCAGGCAGGGGTGGGGTTGGGCTGGGCACTTTCAAGGGGTCAAATGCTGGGAGCCATTAAGAAATGACTCTCATCTAGGGACCTCTGGAATTTCTTAGCCCACCCAAAGACTCATGGGGTCATGAGCATCTACTTAGGCAGAGGTCACAATGTAGGTATGGCTTTGTGAACCCAAGCAGCTCTGAGCACAGAGTGACTGTGTTGTGCCCTCAAAGCCTTTCCTTAATTTTTGTAGGCAACCTGTCCTAACAGATAATAAAGATGAGCATGGCTACGTGTACATTTGTAAGCACAAGTTTGTAATCTTAGTTATGAGCTAAGGAAAAGAATAAAAATCTTATTTTTGAATATTTACCACTGTGACCCTTGGGCTTTGCTGGCTGCTTTGTTTAATGCAAAGCCCTGCCAGGGGAGGCAGGCTCTGGTACTTGTCTGCCTGTTTCCACTTGCAGATGAAGCGAGGAGATGACCCAGCACTGGCACTGGGCTAAGTGGATCATTCAGACGCTGGGATCAGTTCATTTGCACTCTGATAGAGTATCCCTGGGGGACTGAGGACTGGTTACCAAGATGCTGGCTCTTAGGGATGTGGTCTGTGCTCCAGGATCCTACACCAAAGTCACCTGGTCTAGGAATGGAGAGAGAATGAGCAAGGGGACAAAAATGGTCTTGCTGAGAGTCAGTCCTAGGAAAAGTATGGACAGAAGGAGCCAGCAGGGGATTCTTACCTCCTGCTCCATCTGAATAAAGGTCAATAATGGATGATACTAGAAGACAGTGCTACAGCTGTGCTCAAATGCACTCTAGAATCCAGGTGCATTTCTAAGGTGAGGACTTTTGTGCACTTGTAGGATGGGTTGGAACTGATGACCACACTCTCTAGTTGGTCGGTGGCTTCAAATGATGGATGAAGGAATTTGTTTTGTCAGAGTTGTGGGGAGGAGGTTGGTAGCATCAGGGTGCCATCTGGGGTACTTTTTCCTTTTTGAAAAAGAAAAAACTCCAAGCCCCCACAGGACCCCCCCCCCCCGCAAAAAAAAAGACCCCTAGAAGGAGAAACTCTGGAATGTAATTACTATGCTAGCTATGATCACTTGAAAAGGGGACTTGTTTCATAACCACTAATTCATGATTATCTAAGGAGCACAATATTCTTCACAACAGTCAATAGCTACAAGGCCCAAAGTATGCAAATTCTGCTAACATTTTTTGATTTATAATTATTAGATGACTGGCATTAAGTTGAGCCCTTCACAAACATTATCTCATTTAATCTATGGATATAGAACTTACAAAAATGAATTTATGTCATATCTACTGCCTAATGCATTAGAGTATGTAAAAGAGGAATCTAGAAATAGCACTGTAGGACTGAACTAAAAGGTTCTGATTCACAGCAAAGGAAATTTAATTAAAGCATGTAATGTCAATTACTGTCATTCCTAATCATATTATCCTTCCCCAGAAATAATACAGATATAAAAGTCTAGAGTTACCTGCATGTTTGATGTAAATAGCATAAAATTATCTAGGTTCTGAAAATGTCCAGATATCAGACAAGAAAAAAAGTACCTCTACCTAGCCTCCTGTGTCATCAAATTTTATTAAGTAGGGACATGAACATCCATCCCTCCTCTGGGAGCAGGTTATAAAGACTTTCAAACATGCCTGAGAATCTGGGGTTTGACATGGTCCTGATTTTTTAGCT
The DNA here is from genome assembly GCF_047511675.1 of Marmota flaviventris. Classification (NCBI taxonomy): domain Eukaryota; kingdom Metazoa; phylum Chordata; class Mammalia; order Rodentia; family Sciuridae; genus Marmota; species Marmota flaviventris. Next base: position 50,809,270 of record NC_092506.1, read on the forward strand.
ACTAGACAGCAGATGCCTTGCTTGGCTTGAGATGCCTCAGGAGCTGTCAGAGAATTCTCAGTGAGTCCCCATCAGTTTGGGGGTTCTGAATGGGGATAAGAGCCAGATCTTCTCATGGGATGGCTTTGAGGCCCAGTAGGGTAAAGGAACCACAAGAAAGCAATAGGGAAAAGAAAATGTAGCATATTGGTCAAGCCATAGCCAAGTCCCACTGGTTCATTCATGGGAACCCAACATCCGGACACTCCCATCTCTTTTCCTTTAATTATAGAGTAACTAAGAACTAAATAGTGTGTCACTATGAGGTGTAAGTAAGCAGCAACGTCCTTGCACTCTTGGAATTACAATGCAGGGGAGACAAACATTAATTTAAAATTATACAAATTCATAAATGTAAGCCAAGTTCCACTGCATCCTAATTTCTGCGTGTCTGAGATGGGCATTAGAGAACACCTCTTCCATGAGGTCATGGCAAAGATGAAATGAGTGAACACTTGTAAAGCTCTCAATGTAACTTTTAAAATTAACGAAAATTCTGTGACTACTAGCCCTATTTCAATTACTAAGGAATGGCTTCCCCAGTTTGTGTGACGTTGGGCAAGTTACTTAACTTTCTCATGTCTCAGTTTTCTCATGTCCAAGTTTTCCCATACTGATCAGTTTTAGTAAAATGAGATAACAATACTCCCTAATGAAAAAGATTAACTAAGTAAATATGCAGAAAGGGTTTGGAACGCTGCCTGGCACACAGTAAGTGCTTGATAATGTTAGTTGCTAGTGGTGATTATTATTTTTCAAAAATCTGGAGAGTAGACTGTTTAGACATCACGTCAGCTCACAATGCACTTCCAGTCTAGCTCAGAGCTTCTCCACGGAGGCACTACTGACCTTGAGCTTGGACGATTCTTTGGCCCGAAGAGGTGTCCTGTACATTGTAGGATGTTTCATAGCATCCTTGGTATCTACTCACTAAATGCTCGTAGCAACCCCCCTCTTCTTCCAGTCCTGACAACCAAAAAAAAGTCTCCAGACACTGCCCCGTGGGCAAAAATGGCCCCATAGAGAACTGCAAATCTGGCCAGCAAGTTGGAAGTTCCAAGAGGAAGAACAAAAAAGGAGAGCTAGAATCTGTAGTCTTGAGCAACAGAGCAACAGTAAGTGGGTGAAGGCAGCCAGGTGCCAGAAAGCCAGGGCAAGTGATTTAGAAGAGAGACTACAATGGCACTCCATGACCATTTCAAATCTGAACCTCTCTTTATTGAGATTTGCAATCAAAACAAACTAAACATCACGACTAAACTCAAAGCAACTATAAAGCGTGGAATATAGTTTTCAGTTATGTACAGTTCCTCTCACCAAAATTCCAGTAAAGCTTTTTAGCTCAATGTCAACTCACACTCATTTAGACAGGCTGGGAAGAAGATAGATAAAAAATAAAAATAAAAAAAGCAGGGAACAGGGAAAGGGAACCCCTGGATTACCCCTAAAGAACATCAGAGCAGTATCCACTGACATCTGTGGAGATGAGTCCAACTGTTACCCAAGTGGCAAGAGAGAATGCCTTCAAGACACTCAGGTTCTGGCTCACCCTGGCTTCCAGCTGTTGTGACCCATGCCCTCCCCTCCATGGGTCACAACAGGGGCCACCTGATCCCCAGCAGTAACTTAGTCCTGCCTCACTTTCCAAGACCCATCTTGGCCTGAGGCTATGTTAGGCTCAGCAGCAGCAGTATCTGACTACAATAGTGCCTCATTCCAGAAGCAGACAGATGCCCAGCCCTGTCCATTACCCAGTCTCTTCTTGTGGAGCTCCTGCCGTGGCCCCCTGGATGAACTCCCGTCTAAGAACCTGCTGGACGTGGCAGCCCAGAGCTCTATGCAAGAACCTCTGCCCTGTGTCTGAGGCTGCTGTGTGCCTACCATCCCACCCTCAGTTCCTGCTGCTCCACTCTGTCTGCCCATGGGCACATCCTACCATTTTGGGGCTGTTCCTTGCTGCTGTTGAATTTTTGCACCGTGATCAGACACTGTGGTGCCCCATGCTGACAAGGCTGCATCTTCACCATGAACACATGGGCCAGCCATCTTAGTGCACTCCTATCCTGGAGGGAGTCTGACCCACGTCCCTTCCTTCCTTCCTGCATCCCCTGCCCATTGTGAGTAACTGGCCATGCTGGAACGTGACCATGGCAGATGCCAGGCTCTGAGTTTTGGTTATCTCTGTTGTGTGGTAGTTAAGTCAGACTGCAGCGCTTCGCATGTGACTCAATCATAATATATCTACATTATAAACTGACACTTCCCCTATGCAAGATGCTCTGGTAGGTGAGTGCAAGAGAGAACTGATGCTTACTGAAGGCTTCATTTGAGCTCAATATTACTTTCTGTGCTTCCCATGATTATTTATTTTTAACTCATAACATTTCCAAGAGGGAGGTATCATCATTCACATTTTTCATATCAGGAGACCAAGTCCCAAGAGCCAGCAGAACATCAGGTAGGCACTGAACAGAGGTCCCACCGCTTCAAACTTACACCCACTTCCTGCACTGGAGAGGCTTTTTGATGGCTAACTGCAATGCTAGAGTGTTTTTATCTTTTGTTCCTTCCTTCCATTTTTCCTTTTATAAATTTTGAGCATACGCATGGTATCTACCTCCAGAGCCACTGACTACACTTGGAGTGCTCATAAAAACCATCCTCAGCCTTCCCTCCCTGTTTGTTTTCTACTATGAGAACTCAGGTCATACAAGATAAAATGTGGAATTCTACAAACTCCCTCAAGGGATCTGAATACAAATAAGTACAACTTCACAGGAACTGCTGTCCCAGGGAGCAAGATACCAGTGGGACTTGGATTTTCCGGAAGGAAGTCAATGCCTCAAATAGACTGGCACGCTGTCTGCAGGGTTTGGGGCTCGGCATTGTGTTCCGAGGCACCACAGCCTTCCGCTCCCTGCAGAGGACACCAGGCATGCCAGAGATGGCCCACAGTGGGCTGCACGCCAGCCCTCACTGGCTGCGCGTTTGTAAGAGGGACATGGGGTAGGTATTTGCAAAGTTCACATTTGCATAAAGAACTGTCTCCACCCACCTCCACTTTTATTTTTAGCAGATAAGTATTTAAGGCTTTTAAAATACCACAAACTATACATTAGAGATTGTATTGGCTTTTCCCTGCAGTGAGAGGTGTCATTAGATTGATCTTTACACAGATGGACCTGAAACAATTTTATAGTCAAGTATAAACAGCTATATAATATTATTGAGTTTAGTAGCACGGAACCTCATCATCTATTACAGCCAGGTGCCTGAGTATTCCTGTGTCACCTCTAAGACAGAGCAGAGGCACAGAGACAACCAAACAACATGGTGCTGGAAGCAGCTCTCCATCAGGGGACCTGTCTACAGAAGCAGACAGAATTCACCTCTGATACTTATTCCACAGATCCATAGGAGTCATGGTCATATTCTTATATATCTCTAGTTTTATGGAAAACTTGGCTCCAGTTAGAATGTCTGAAACCAACAATAATGAAACAATGGGCCAGAGACCACAGAACACAGACCACAGACACAGAACTTTACCCTAGGAAACCAATCTACTGCAGGATTTAGATTCCTACCTGATTCATACAATTGGACAAGACTAGATTTCACAAGACCATGACCATTACTGCTGTACAGTCTCATGGCATTCTTGTCTCTTGTCATTTAAAATGTATCCTTCCAGGGGCTGGGGCTGTGGCTCAGCGGTAGAGCACTTGCCTGGCATGTGTGAAGCACTGGGTTCGATTCTCAGCACCACATATAAATAAATAAAAAATAAAAGGTCTATCAACAACTGAAAAAAAAAAAAATGTATCCTTCCACATTTTTACAAAGTGAACCGATTGGATATTTTATAAATAAAATACTTATTTATCCCAACCCACATTTACACCATCGTACAACTGTTGGTCACTTGAGCTGTCTCACGTAGGTAAAATTAAATATTTATCTATGTTCATATAGCTTAAATGCTATTTCCTTGGGATATACTCCCAAAAGTGTTATTGTTGAGTTAGAGTACAAGATTGTTTTTGTAATCTTTTTGCATACCATTAGACTGTTGTCTAGGAGGAAAAATAAAAACATAATTTCTAGTGCCTTCTTCAATTACGAATGTATCTGTTTCCACAAAACTCTGCCCATGTTAGCTTTTATAACTTTTATTTATTACTGATAATGTAATAGGTGTGATATGGCAACCTACAGTTGACTTAATTTGAATTTATTAACTTACCTCCTTAGGATTTGTTTACAGTGAATATTTCTGTTGTATGAATGGTCTACTCATATCTTTTGACCATCTGTCCAATAAAATCTTAATTGTGCCCTTTTAGATTTTTATAAAACTCCCCCAAAGTATTTGGATATCAAGATTTTAGCTGTCAGGTTGATTGCAACTGTTTCCCCAATTCATTGCCTCTCTTTCCCCCTTTTTTTTGATTTTCTTTGTACCCCTAAAAGTTGTTTTTTTTTTTATAAAAGTAATCGAACCCATCAAACTTGTCACTGATAATTTCTTCAATTGCTTCAATAGTCAGAAAATTGTCTTTCCTCAACAATTGGGATAAGTATACCATTAAAAAAATTAGCTCTTTAAACCATCTGGCATTTGTTGTGGTATAGGGATACAGTGACCATATTTTCTGAATCAAAAATTGGAACATGTGATCTGACAAATGCCAGTGTTCTTATGGGTGAAGTGGGACAGAATATTTGAAATTGAGACTGTGCTGGAAAATTGAGGACATATGGCCCCCATATGTATGGAGCAAGCTGTTATTTTAAAGGTACAGTGCCAGGCCCTGCTTTTCTCAGCTCCTGTCAACTTTAGGCAACAGAGGTTTTCAGCCTAAGTCCCAGTCTCAGCCGTATCCTGAGACCCATCTCACTAGGGCAGGTGGGATGTCAGTAGGGTCAGTTCCACAAGACGGTAGGATCCAGAAATAGTTACGCTGCAGGAAGCTTAGTGTTGGCCCTCCAAACCCATCTCTGCTTTGCCCTCCCTGCTCAGGAATGGTGGCATCAATGGGCACACGTGTGCTCTGCCTTCAGAAAAAGTAGATCAAGAGAAAGTAGCCCAAGAAATCTGGAAGAGAGAGAGAGGGGCAGCCGGGTATTTATTTCCAAATCCCTTTGTAATGGGGTCCTCATGAGTAAAGGGCATTGGTCCTGACTTTTGGGAGGTGCTCCCATTACCACTTTTCTTTATCTCTGGAATGGAACACCATTCCCGTCCTAGTCCCTTCCAGCCTAGGAATGGTCACAGCTCCCCATTGGTCCCCAGCCCCAACATGGAGTATTCGGTCCACTCCTTCATAAGAAGCCCTGCATTAAACTGTACTCAAGGTGTGCAATTTGATGTGCCATCCCAGCAGGGGCCCTGACTGACATATCCCGTGTCCAGGCTGCCTCAGTGAACAGCATGTATGCAATCATGCTGTCAAACCCAAACAGTATCACCAAGCTGGTTCTGGGCAAGTGATGGTTAAAAGCCTAGTTTCTTCTAGAAATAAAGCCCTCCCCCTAGCCCACAGCCCGCTTGACAACATTGCCAGCCCCTTCTTTGGAGGATGGGACCACTCAACTCCACCCTCTGACTGCAGAATTGCTACACTCTGGGTAGACCTTCAGCACTGTGGGCCAGCTGCTCTACCACTTTGAAATCATGGATTTCCTCTCCTGGTTCTACCCCCATTCCAGCTGCTCTGTCTCCTAGGCCAGGACTGGGCTCCCAGCCAGCCTCAGGTTCATCTCAGTGGGAAGAGACACACAGCAGGCTATTGTCATCCATGGAGTCTGGTTCAGTCTTCATAAGCACTGGGTGCAAATCATCTGGGCCTCCTGTTCCTGATCCTCCACACCCATCCTTAGTGGATGCCCATTTCTTCATGGTGCTGACTCGTGGTGCTCTTTGGAAGTGTGCAGTGCTTCTTCTCTCTGCTGACTGACCTATGCCTCACAGTCCTGCTTGATGTCCTTCTGCATGTTCCCATAAACAACTTGGATTCTACTTTTGCCAACTCCTTACCACTCGGGCAACACTGATATGCCCTCTTTATGAGGAAATCACAAGCCAGGAGATACCAGGGAGAAGGAAATCCAAACCTGCCTCTGAAGCAGGTTTGGGACACACAAAGGACCTCAAAGTTCATTCAGCTCACAGGTATCCACAGAGCCAGGCTCAGTACTGCCAAACCATGGCCAAGAGGAATGAGAGGCTAAGGTAGGAAAAAGGGCACACAGACAGCAAGCAAGTGGTGAGAGGGCTGGTAAGGCTTTGGAGAAGACACAGGGTACCACTTAGACCTTGAAGGTTGAAGAGAAGGAGCAAGTCCAGAAGCAAGGTTCAGGGCTGGGAATGGGCAGTGGTGACGACATCAAATCACTGCTAGGAAAAACAAATATGGTGCTACGCCTGCTTCCATCCAAGCCCCTGTGTGTTCCTGTCCCTTATCCACTAGGCTGCATTTCTGAATCCCCAGGGCCTAGAACATCTCTGAATCCTCAGGGTCTAGAGCAAGCATCAGTAAATGCTTGTCAAATACAAAAATAAATGAATACACTTCACCCTCTTGTTACCAAGAACCAAAAGTTCAGTCTTCTACCTTTGAAACTACATTTGTGGTAAAAGCACTCTAGGGTGGTTGCTTTTAAGAAATCAATACAACAAGCATTCCTAAACACCTGGATGCAGCTTCCTAAGTTACCCCATGGCTTTTGGAACTTGCCTTTATTTTCACTTCTGCCTTCTATCCTCCTGAAGCTTCAGGGGCAGGTTCTTCCCCATCCCCCAGGTTCTCAAACTTGAGCTTGGCCCCTGGTTTCTTGGTGAGCCTGGTGCACAGTTCATGAGGGCTCTGTCCCTATGAGTGTGACAGTGTGCCTATGTACATCTAAGTAGACCGGTTTTCTGTCTTGGGCCTAAGGCTTCTACCCTACACAGTGGCTCCCCCCACCCCCTTTTAGAAGCAATATCAAGCTCCTAGGGTTACATTTACTGACTTTTAAAAGAGTCTCTCTGTATTTTATTTTTATTTATTTTTTTAGTTGTTGATGGACCTTTATTTTAATCATTTATTTATATGCAGTGCTGAGAATCGAACCCAGTGCCTCACACATGTGAGGCAAGCACTCTACCACTGAGCCACAACCCCAGCCCCCTCTCTCAGTGTTTTTAATCTCTCTCTTGGTCTTCACATACCTTTGTGTAAGACACTAATCACCCACTATCCTGGGTCAGAGTCTCAATTCCATACTATTAGAAGGATGAATGCAACACAGTAACTTACATTTGCTTCAGGGTTGCTGTAGCTTGCACATGGATCTTATTTAATTCTGTAACAACCCTGCTAAGTAGGTATCAGGATCTCCATTGGACCCTGAGGCTCCAAAGAGTTAAGAAACTGGTTCTATAGCAACAACATGGGCACCATGCAAGACCCAGGACCCTTTATCCTCAGTCCCAGTCACCGCCTCCTTATTTCTTCTCACTGGCTCTCCGGAGTGTGACCAAACAGAGCTGATGGCCTCTGTCTCTATGCTACTGACTGGTCTACTCATCACCTAACGGTTGGAGGTGCCTGGCGTGTGTAGGGTGCCCTTTTAACTCTGATTCTCTCATCTTACAATCCTTCAACCTGCAGGCAACTCTCCACAAAGCAAGCTTCTCCCCTCAACTCCCCCCCAGCTTACCACAAGCTATTCCCTGACACTCAACGGTTACTAGACATTTTTTGAAGAGAGGCAGTGAACTTGATAGTAATTCCGTATCTCCGATTTCCTGTAGTGCTGTGGAAAATTGTGTTACATCAGGCAAATGAAAGAACGAATGGCAGCAGGAGGGGGAAAAAAATCATAAAAATGTGGTCATTTTTGTTTCATCTTGCCTCCCTCAGCAGATTTGGTCGGTGACCTCTCTCTGAGTCATGAAAAGCCTTCAAAACTTGCTCTGATTTACATCTGTAGGAAACAGAGTTTACTCTGTTTTGCATTTTTCTTTTAGGTTTTTTTTTTTTTCATCCCCAAACCATAGTTTATTCCTTTCTATATGGAATTTCTTGATAATACCTCAGGATGAAAATATACATACATAATAGCTTTTCGGCTTCATGGTGCGGATTAACCCAAACCACTCATTTCGGCCCAGGGCCTGACGGCTGTTAGCCAGTCACCCCGGGTGTATTCTGTGAGATTTAGCTGGGCCGTCTGTTCGGCAGTTAAGTCATGGGAAAGGCTCAGGATCACCAATGATCTCACTTGGAGAGTGCTCCTCAAGGAAAAGCATTTTTTTTTTAAAAAAAAGTTTTCGACCAGAGAGTTTAGAGGCAAGGGGCTATTTTCATTATTTTTGGCATATGAAGCCTGGCAGATGGTCTAATCTTTCACATCTCTCTATTCTGAACTCTATTCCAGAAGAAAAATAAAGAACCACAATTTAGTAGAGGTCAGGAAGGCCAAGTTTATAACTTCAGTCCTCCCTCCACCCTGCCAAGGCTGGGGCCTCTGTGGAGTAAAGCCATTACTCTTTGGTTGTAAGCAATAGAACTCCCCTCCCCTGAGCTAATTAAATAAAGAAGATTAAAAAAAAAAAAAAAAAGACTATGGCAGGCAGAATCCTAAAATGGCCCCTTAAGATCCCCTGCTTTAATCCCAGGTCCGTGACAGTGATGGGATGCCATGTCCTGGCTATGTTAGGTTGGTTACCTGGTGAAAGGATTTTGCAGAGGTCATTAGGGGGTGCCAGTTTTGATTTGGAGTTACTCAGAGGAGATTATCCAGTTAAGCTTAACCTAATCACAGGAGCCCTTAAGAGTGGAGCCTTCTCCTGCTGGCAACAGAAGAGGGACCCCACAGGCTCAGGTGAGATGAGTCCCTGTGCTGATGTCCTGTGGCTGACATGGAGAAGGCTGTGGGACAAGGGGCTGGGAGTGGCCTCTGATCAGAAAGAGTGGCCCCTGGCCAAAAGCCAGCAAAATAACAGGGGACCCAGTCCCACAACTGCCAGGAACAGAACTGTGCCAATCACCTGAATGAGCTTAGAAGCAGCTTCTTCCCCAGCACCTCCAGATGAGAGCCTTGAGCCTCCAACACTGGGCTTCCACCCTGAGGGCACCACCAGGCCCACCTGGACTTCCAACCCCCACAAGAAATAATAAGTGGACATTGTTTTAAGTTGCCAAGTCTGTGACCATTTGTTGTGCAGCTACAGAAACAAACTGAATACAGACACACCCAGACAAGTTCATGGGCATAGGAATCCAAATACGGTCAGGCCCCAGGGGGAAGGACAGAAGCCCCCAGGAAGCAAAACTTTCTCTCCTTCTCTCAGAAGACACCTGGACTCTTTTCCCTCAGCTTCTCTTTCGATCTTGACCAGCTTCCTATGCTTTCATATGCCCACACATGGTTGCTGGTCCTGTACCAACCTCACAGGGCCAGTAATTATCATTAACCAAAAAGTTACTGCACCCTTAGTTCAAATTCCTGAGAGAGAAGCTGGCTGCCGGTCATTCATCCATCCAATAAATATTAACTGAGCGCATATAATGTGCTAAGAATTGTTCCAGGTGCTGGGGACACAGCAATGAACAAGAAAAAGTTTGTCATAGGAAGTTTATACTCTAGTGAAGGCGAGAGACAATGAAAACACAAACAAATACATATATTATGCCAGCAGTGACAGGTTCGACAGGAAAACAGAGCAGGCCAAGGGAATACAAGGAAACAGGAAGTGCTATTTTTAAATAGGTGGTTGCAGGCCTCTGTAGGCAGGGGTGGGGCTGCAAGGAGAAAAGATCTGGAGCAGAGATTTGAGCGAAGCCAAGGAGCCAGTTATGAAGATATACAGGGTAGGAACATTCAAGAAGAGGAAGCAGAAAGAGCAAAGGCTTTGGAGTGGAAATGTACTTGGCAGGTGAAGGGAACAGCAAGAAGGCTGTGGGGCTGGAGCAGAGGAAGCCAGAGAATGATAGGGAAAGAGGGGAGAGAGGTGCCAGGGGGAGAGGGGGGAGGGGGCCAATATAATAGGGCCTTCAGGCCACAGTACGACTTTAGAAACCTTTAGGGAGTTGACTGCAAGGTTGCAGTGAGGATTTGCTGGTGTCAGGCATCCAAACAAGGTCTAAAACATAGTCTCTTCAGCTGAGCCGCTGGGCACGATCACTGTCTACCCCCCACTATAGCTAAGACCAACTTGGGTTAACTCGTCCTCGTCTCAATGACCTCTAGTATGGAAGCTGAGGGCTGAACCAAGAAGGGAGAAATCCATGAGTCATAATGGAAGGTCACTGGGAAACAGCATGTGTCTGTCCCAGAGGCTCCTTCCTAAAAACAGCTGGGACCTCTTTCCATCTCTCCTGCCATGCAGCCTTGGGGAAGAATGAGCAGAACCACTGTTCATTAAGCGTCAGAACAGGTGGTCTCCTCTGCCACATCTCCAAACCTGCCCACTCTCCATCCCAGACAGTCTTATTCATGCACTCTCTCTTTCTTAGGTCATCAGATCCCCCTGAAGACATGAGTCATCCTCAGTTCCTCAGTACCTACTCTAACCCCATTCTTCCTCTGAACCAGCTAGGCCAATCCCTAACCCTAAACCATCTCTTCCCTCCTATTTTTTTTTCTTGCATGCTGATATCCAAAATTTCCTAGAATTAATCCATCAAACATTTTTTGAGCACCAGCTTCATGGCGCTGTGCAAGGCAGGGGGGATTCAAGGCAGGGGGGATTCAAGCCCTGGGTTCAAAGCCTAATTCTGCCACTGACTGGTTGCCTTAATTTGGACATATCTGGACCTTCCTGAGCCTCATCCATGAAATGGACATGATAATTCCTTCCATAAGAGGGCATTTAGTGGTAATGTAAGTAAAGTCTCTAGCAGGATGTACATCCTCAGTGAATTTTTGTGGAATAACTTAATGCATAATCAGCTTTGAAGTATATTTGGTGGATGGATACTGATGGAAAACTAGGATGAAAACATCAGCAGCGGAGACAAGGTCAACAGAAGCAGAGTCCAGGCTGCCCTCTCTTCTCTTCCTCTCTCTCGCCTCCCCTGCACAGTCCCCACACAGGAGGCACTTCGGCCCCCACGTCTTCCCCACAGCTCTGACTCACAGCGGAAGAATGCCTCCTCTTTCTTGAGGGAGATCTGGATGCCAAGCCCAGCCTCCGTGTTCTTTATCTTCACCCTCACATACCATCCTCTCCACATCCACTCTCCAAGTCTGCTCTTTCCATTCAATTCAGCAAGCCTTTACTGTACATCTATGGTGTACAAGGCAATGGGAGACAGAAATGACATGGCTATGGCCTCCACTCCCAGAGCTCAGAACTAGTGGCAGTGAACATGGAGATGGCCAGTTGACACACTGTGATGATGGTGGCAGTGGGGATATGTCCAGAGCACAGCAGCAACCGGAATGCTGATGAACCTCTGGTAAGGCACAGGAGGTGGGGGCGAAGGAAGCGAGAGAGGCTTTTCCGAAGGAGGGCCACAGGAGGTGAGCTCTGCAGAATGGACAGGAACTGGCCTGGTGGGGCAGGGAGAGGACATCTTTCTTCCCTGTCTCACCTCTCCTTTCTCAGAAAAGCTGTGCCACCTGTGCCTTTCTTATCCTTCCAGGAAGTGTTTCCCAAGCTAGTTGAAGTAAAGAAGCAGTTTCTGTTTCTTATTTCTAAATCATTGCACATTGACACATTGCAAAATCAAATAACCTATTAGAAAATCCTGAACTATTACAGTCCATAAAATACAAGCAAAGTGGTCACATGCTTAGATGTTGCAGCAATGTCAAGTTGCTGGAAAGTTTTTCCTCTGGTAATGACGGTTCTGCAACCTCGTGAACATGCCAAAGCCCTGAACCGAGCACAAGACTAAAATGAAAATGCAAAGGCTAAGATGAAAAAGTCTTACGTATATTTTACCCCATACACAAAAAAGTTTCCCTTTCGTTTAGAGACCTACCAGTAGAAATTCTAGAGTCATTTTAAAGTCATTTTTTCTTGTTTTCATCTCCAATATTAAATTCTTCACCACTATCTTGAATTTTTTTTCTTTTGAAATAGTTTGCACTTGTATCCTTGCCTTCCCATTCGAGTCCCTCACTTCTTCAGATCAGGGTCTGATTCCTGCCACAGTGCCCTCCCTGCCCCATCCTCTAATAAAACATGCCTTTTTTATAAGGGAGATAAACTAATCTTCCTAAAATGCCATCTCATTATATTCTCACTCAAATATATTCAGTGGCTCCATGGGGCCTCTGGTATCAATTTTAACTTCTCTACCTAACTTTCACAGAAGCCTGTATCATTTAGTACTCCCTTTATACAAAGGTGGCATTTCTATTCCAGGCAGCCAAAAGTTATCCACACCATTTGTTCCATTCACCCTGAACTATACCCATCTCTCCATCTCTAATTTTTTTTTTTTTTTTTGGTATCAGGAATGAACCCAGGGATGTTTAAACACTGAGCCACATCCCAGTCTTTTTAATTTTAAGACACAGTTAGAGCCTCACTAATTTGCTGAGGCTGGCTTTGAACTTGTGATCCTCCTGTCTCAGCTTCCCAAGCTGCTGGGATTACAGGCATATGCCACCACACCTGGCTTCCAAAATTCTTATTGTCCAATGTCACTGAGACCTTGATGAGAGACTTGTTACTGGATGGGCTCAGATTGTCGTATGTGGTTTCAATGGTGCTGAGTTTTGGCAATTCTTTCTCAACTCTGATACTAGTGCATGCAGGCATGAGAAAAGGCTCATAAATAATTTTTTTTTAAAGAGACAGAGACAGAGAGAGAGAGAAAGAGAGAGAGAGAGAATGAGAGAGAGAATGAGAGAGAGAGAGTTTTATTAATATTTATTTTTTCAGTTTTCGGCAAACACAACATCTTTGTTTGTATGTGGTGCTGAGGATCGAACCCGGGCCGCACACATGCCAGGTGAGCACGCTATCGCTTGAGCCACATCCCCAGCCCTCATAAATAATTTTTGATGAGTTGGCAGGGTTGTCGGGTTTAAGACAATTTCGCCATACCAGCTCCACTGTCGGACTAAATTATGTCTCTGTCTTCCCAATAAGTACATTATCTCCAATCCTCACGAAACAAAGATACTGTTATCTATTTTGCAAAGAAAAACAGAGGCATGTCGGGAGAAGCCAGTTGCTCAAAGTCACCCAGTGGTGGGAGAAGAGTGGGCTTGGAATACAATGAGTGACTCCAGACCCCAGGCTGTTTCCACAGCAAAGCCAGCTTTTGAAATGACAGCTCCTTTCCAGGCTTCTGGAACCGCCCACCTGGCATCCCCAGTGGCCTGGGAGAATTTGAACATCCAACACAGCAGCGCAAACCCTCCTCTAATCCCACAGCTTGCTACTCAGAGCCAGGCACACTGACCCTTGCTATCATCACCAACATGAACACTTTTCAGTCCTGGGACTCAGGCCCATGACCTCAGAAACACTGTTGAGTACTATCAGTCGCCTGGGGTGTTTCGCTTCTCATGTGTGTTGAACAAGGAGGATGTGTTCAGAAGTAGCCTTTGGAATGGACAACCCTCTGCACTGTCCCCATATCACAGACCAGGATCTTGGCTGGAGGGAGAAGAAAGAGGGCAGAGAGTGAAAATTAAGGGAGCAATAACTTGCAAGAAAAAAAAAAGAGAGAGAGAGAGAGAGAAAGCATTAGGGAAAATAGTACAAGCCGGGGGAGGGGAACCCTAAGAAACACATGTCACAACTGCAGAAGAGGAGAGCTTCAAGAAAAAGACAGAATAGAGGTTAAGTAAGATGAAGGAAGAAAATCTGGAAATTGGGGTCACACAGGTAATCTTGACCAGAGCAATTTTAATGGGAGTGGGAGTCAGAGTTGGTGTATGACTGGCAGCAAAACACCAATGGCTACAGATGAGTTTTCAAAACATTTGCAGAGTATGGGGGGGATTGGGGGGAGGGAGCTAAGAAGGGACTGGGGAGAGATGGAGACACTGCAGGTGGGTGATGTTAGGTGCAGGGGTGGCATTTGGCAGACAGGAAGTAGGCTCAGGAAGAAAGCCTGCTGAGTTACTCCTGGTGGCAACTGCTCAGTGCCAGCAGTGAAGGGACAAAAGGGGTTGCAGGTGGTGGGGGGAAACCTAGGGGGCTACTCTAGCTAGGAGAACCAATAGGTGACCAAGCTGGATTGGGAGGGGACTGAGGGTCTGGGAGGACAGGGAGTCAGGCACTAGAGGCTGAAGAGCAAGGCTTGTGGAGAACTGCAGAGTAGGAGAAACAGTGAAGTGGAAGGCGGTGGTCAAGGAGGACGCGTGTTCAGAGGCAGCGAGACCCAGATGTGAGCCATGGGAGCAAAGCCACTGGTGCAGTGGCTGTGAAGGGCAGGGAGACCGAGAAAGTGAAGGAAGTGTGTGGCTGGTGGCTAAGTCAACAGGGTGGCTGTTGAATTCACAAGGAAGGAAACAGGAGTGTTAGTTGGAGACCCAGTGTTCAAGTCCTCAATGAGCACCAAGAGCATTTGGGGACCCTGGCAGGCAGGTGTGGGTGCACCTGGCACCTCAGCTTCAAGGGAGAGTAGCTTCAAAGGGCATGGGGAGCCGTCAGCAGGAGTGTGCATGGAAAGGCGGGGAAACCTGGGGAGACGGTGGCATCCGGGGTAAGGTCCAGGCTTTGAACAGGAGTGGGTTACAGATGCTGGATATTAGGGAGTTTTTTTGGCAGTGGATCCAGAACTCCAGAGAGAGTGCCTGGTGATACAGATTAGTAGGGGGTTTGGCAGGAGGGGAGCTGAGTTGGATGAGAAGAAGACAGAAACTACATGTGATCAGGGGAGGAATCCCATCTCACGCTGGGTGCCTCAAAGAGAGAAGGCAAGCCAGTAGCCCGCCCCGAGAAACAGCATCAACTGTCCAGGAGAGCCCACTGCTGTTTCAGTGGGTACCTCTGACCCTCACTGCCTGCAGCAGACCTGAAAGCAGGAAGCAATTACCTGGCTGTGGTTACTGGCAGAGGCAGCCAGTGCCACCAAGAAGGGCGGGAGGCAAAACTCCCTGACCTGTCAACAGAGGACAGAGCTGTAGAGGGAGGAGAAGCGGAAGTGAGAGAAGACAAAGGGACTTCATAAAGCCTAGGTTATCACTGTCCTCTGGGGGTTTAAGAAGGCCTTAATGCCTTCCTAATCCTAAAAAGCCTGCTGTAAAGGAGCTCGCAGGCCTGTCTCCACACGCTCCTTCCCAGGCTACCCAGGTCTGGGTAGTTGTTGCTTTTGTAAAGCTCAGAAATATAACAAGGGCCTAGTTCTAATGAATCTGGCCAGCCCTGCAGCTGAGATAGCAATCAAAGCAACAGGAATGCAGAATTTATCCATGCTCTTCAGGCTCCAAAATGTTACTCCCTTCTTTGTTAGAGAATGCAAGGCCACAAAACTGCCCCATGGAAGCGGGCCTCGCCCCGCTGCCTTTCAAGCCCCGATGGAAAAACTGCTGATGTGGTCTGATGTTTTAACTCGAGGGCACTTGGAAACTCAGAATTTGAGAGTGGGCTGCTCACAAGTCTCGGGGCCAGCCTCGGATGGATGCACGCATAGAACGGCATGTGAAGGGTGCTCAGAGCTGAGCTCTGGAGTTTAAGGCGAGCTAGTTCTCGGCCTGCTTCACATTTTGCTCTTTATTTTTATCTGCGGGATCAGGCGTGTTGGAGAGAAAAGGAGAGGCCTGGTAACAACAGCTTCCTCGTCATTCTTGGTTACTTACATCTGTGGTCAATTTTCCACACTTTATTCCATAAAAGGTAAACGAGGCACGGTACTTGCAACAGGATAATCTAAACAATATGAACCCTGTTACTGTTAAAGACCATCTGGCTGATCACGCCCAGGCCCAGACTTTTAACTCCTTGAGGTAAGAAAGATGCCAAACCTAGAGAAGCCCAGGCCCTTCTCTGGTCTCTGACTTCAGAATCCTTTCCTTCCTCTTCAAGTCGATTAGACTAGTGCCTCTGAGGTCTCTGGCAATCTCAAGTTCTGTCTGATTCTAGGCTGGCTGCTGGTGAAACTCGGCAAGCTTTGTGAATGAGCAACTTTTTAAATGTTTTTACTAAATGCCTGTTCTCTTCTTTCTCTTTAAAAGGAAACATTAAAATCTTAAAAAAAAAAAAAAATCCTATACACAACCCAAACTAAAATACTCTCAAGGGCTAGGGTTGTTTCCTTCGTTTCTGATTCTCCCACTTCAAGCCAAGGGATCATTTACATAATTTTAATTCCCAAAAGCAACTGGCACCAGTTGAAGAAGCAGCAAAGCCCATGCTTGCTTCTATTTGGGCTTACACATTTTCGGGCCATCTGTTATCCAAGAAAGTTGCAAACTCAAATAAGAGATTGGGAGTATTGCAAATCAGATGGTGTTTTTCATCCTTTGGGTGGGGAGCTAATGATAAGAGATTCCGGGAAAGTTTCAGATGGGTAAGGTTCCCCAAATGGTTCCAAATGGAACGTGGCCTTTCTCAGAGGCGCAGCATTCCCACCTGCAGATGGAATTCAGCATTTGACCTGGAAGTTCAAGTGTAGTTTATTCTTCAAGTTAGCCATTAAGAACTCTAGCTCTCCCCAGCTCTCTGTGCAGGGATTAAAACCATCAAAACTTTTCAAATTAATACACCTTGTAATTTTTAAAACCAGGCATCTTCCAGTGTCACATCTATAACAGAACCCTCATTTTTAGCCATGATTTTCTTTGTAACCACAGGGCAAATATAAGCGTCAGCATTCTGGGAATGGGTTTTCAGAGGTCATGGTAGAAAAGAAGCTCAAATACAATGGCTGTTTCTGGCTTCCAAATAAGGCTGTCTAAATTCAACTGTGCTAGAACTTGGACTAAGTATCCCCTTTTAAAGATAATCTAGAAAACCCTGATGATCTAAACAGAGAAAGACAGCATGAAAGCCTAATGGAAGACCGGCTGGCTCAAGATACACATAATAGAATGTAGGATGTGGCTCTTAGTTTGTCAAACTAGTTTAAACTCCAGAGGTCCAGATGAGCAGTTGCTTTTTTTGTTTTCTTTTGTTGACTTGCCAAATAAGCTTCAACACCCTTTCTTCTATGCACCCTGCAAGTTGTCTCTTCTGGATGCACAAGAAGGAGGAGTGTGGAGTTGAAGGAGTTAATGGTCACCAGCAGAGCCCTTGGGAGACATCATGGGCCATGATCATAAATCTCTTTCAAAGCGAGTTGGACTCATTCTACTTCAGCTCCCCAAATTCAGCATTCATCTTCAATTAGATAAAAAGATATTCACGTCTATGTGTATTCTCTTCATTTCCCAACATATATATCTCATGGAAAGATAACTGGGAGATATTCCTGACCTAAATAGGCACATCCCTTTTATAAAAGGGTTAACCAGGCTAAATAATTTAATTAGTAGGTCTTTTATTGGAATTTACTTTTACTATAAATTCTGAAACATCTGTGAGCAATATTTTTAGAGACAGGCAAGAAAAAATAATGAGGGGGGGGGGAAAGACTCAATTATTCAACTGCAGTAGTAGTTTCACAACCTAAAACAAAGTAGGTGAAATTTCATGCTGATTGGAAATGTGATTTTATTATGATCCTATAATTGGATATTGATAGCATTACAGCCCCTTTCCCAGAGCCCCTTCCCTTTGCAGAAAGAGGTTCCATTTCTTTTATGATTTGCATCAAATGGACAGGGTAACCCAGATGAAAACTAGTATTCCCACCTCTATGAGGACCAAGGCTATAGCCCGAGCAGGGAAAATGGGGAATGTCCAACAACTGCCATGTTTGTGTGATTGATTAGATTTGGAACCAACGGCAAAAGATGGGAAACAGTCCCAAAGAGCAAGAAATCACAGTGGCTGAGCTCTGAAGGTGTCACAGGGAGGAGCAAACTGGGAAGAGCAATGGGTATCAGGGTGGGGCTCAAGGTGGCACCAGTCTCAGAGGCACCTGGACACAGGCAGGAAGCCTGACTGGGCAGAGGGTGAGCTTCTAGAAGGCCCAACAGATGGTAATAGCCTAACATGGGACAGGTGGCCTGCCAGGGTGGGTGAGAGCACAGAGACTTGTTTAAACCAACTGGGCTGTGGGTGTGACTGAAGCCACCTGGGCATGGGTTGAGGACTGGAGATGCAGGGAGACACATCAGAGGAGGGGCCTTGGATTCTGGAGACCGGTGCCTGTTCTCTATTAAAAACAAGATGGTTCCCTCAGCTGCGAGGGGGCCTGAACCTCTGGCTTAGTCTGGAGTGAGGGCTCAGTAAGGGTCAGTGGCCCAAGCCCATGGCTGGAGGATATGAGCAGAGGTGACAGAAATTTTGACCAGTCAGATACCAGAGCAGGGTCTAGAAGCACCTGCCTATGCCTGATTTGGGGGGTGCCCAGTAGTGCTCTGGGAAGGGCAGGCTGCCTATAGAGGGTTGGGGGCTCTGGCAGGGGCACTGGGAATTGATTATTTATCAACCAGTACAAAAATAAACTGCTGTGAGTCAGCCCTGGGAGCTGGACAGACCGGCTACTCCCCCTCCCAGCTGACGGTTTTTCCACATCTGTGTGAAAGGGATATTGCTTAAGAAAGGAAAATAAGGCTGAGGGTGGGGCCAAGAGGAGCTTGTTTTGGTCAAATTTCTCAATAAATATTTGTTCTGCTGATAAAAGTGTGTGCATTTGCGATTAGGAAGTGTGCCTCTTTGTTCCTGTGGCATGATTGAAGGGAAAAAGGGGTTGCAAACTTCTCCAACCTGTCCGACAGGTTTGGATTTCTTTTAGGTGAGGTCAGGAGGGAGCTTTTGAAGAACACTTAGGGTAATTCAGTGGACTGCTGCCTCAGAGATCTACTCATAAATAGCCTCCATTGCAGCCATACAGGACCCTTCTTTGTTTCGGCAAAGAAAGATATAAGGAAATAAGAATGAACTGTAGTTATTAGTGAATACATTAAATAATTAGGGTAAGTAATGAAGTTTAGGCAAGATCCATGCCAAACCCACCTTCCCCGCCAGCATGCTCCATATCAGATTCAGGAAAGAAGTGAGCCTCTGTGTACGCAGGCAGTGCCAGCAGCTAAGACCCGCAGGTGCAGAGTGGGAGTGGCAAGGCGAGTAGAGGTACAGAGTTCTTCACCCAAAGAGGACACTTTTACCTTCATGAGTAATAAGGGCAATGGGTGAATCAAAGCTGGCTCCCAGAAGTTCAAATATCAAATGTTCAGAAATTCAGTAAGCCAGTTTTAAAACACAGCCATTATTAATACTTAAAAATATTGACTTGCAAGTAAATAACTTATAGTACGTAGCTCCAATCCATAAAGGATATGTTTATATTCTAAGACCTCCAGAGGATGCCTAAAACCACAGAGAGTACTAAACCCTGTAAGCAAGCATAGTATCCTGTGACAGTCAGTCTGATAACCAAGACATTTACTAAGTGCCTAATGAGGGGGTAATGTATACATCATGGATATTGTGGACAAAGGGATGATTCATATCCTGGGCAGGGCAGAGCAAGATGGCACTAATTTCATCATGCTATGCAAAATGGCATGAATTGTTTATTGAAAACTTTCAGGAATTGTTTATTTTTGGAATTTTCCACTTAATATTTCATGGTTAACAGTAAGTACCTGAAAGAGTGTAAAGCAAAATTGCAGAGGGGGGGACACTACTGTTGCTTTAAACAAAAATGTAATAGATACTCATTACTTACACTACTTTTATTATCAACTGTGATTGTGAGAATATATTACTATATCTACATGGGAGAAGGATCACATAGTGGCTTGTTACTGTACACCTCTTCCCATTGTACATCCAGAGAGACCACAAAATGGACAACAGTGGAAGTATTTACACCTTAGAAATTGGCACACACTGCAACATCAGGACTTGATTTCTTGCTGTGTTGATTACCTAGTCTTAAGAAAGTGAGGAGGAAATGTCAGGTCAGATTAAACTTAAAAGTGAGTCATGTCTGTAGCCACGACATTGTGAATAACATTTAAAGAAAAGGAAATGACTCCTCCAGTATTTGAAAACATAGAAGGTGCTCAAGCTCAGGTGAATAGGTGACACTCTAACCATAGTCAGGGCTGAAGCAGAAGGAGGTTTTAGTTTAATACATACATCGTGCACAAAGGTGAAAAGGAGCTGAGAGGATCACATATCAGATTTAATGACAATGTCTTGGGAAAGAGTCTGTAGACTGGGATGAAACTCCCCTTGTCAAGTTGTGGCTAAAGGGCAACCATAGGTTAGCTATGGGAGAAAGAGCTCAACAGGAATCAGCAAAAGCACTGTGAGAATCAACTTTCCACATAGAATTGACAATAAAGAGTATTGGATCATTTATTATTATTTGTGAATTATGTGCTATACATCTTTTATACCAGTAAAATGATAATAGATTCACATATGCATTCCATACATACTTTTTTTGAAGAAGTGGTTAAACATGAATTTAACATGTTCATGAATGAGGGTGCCAGCAAACGCATGCCTCTGGCAGAGGTTTCTTCTTTCAAAGGTATTTTTAAAACTCTGAACCTGATCAGATACTAGATTAATATACAACGTGCTTACCCTACCAACCCACCAGATTTACCTTTTCCTCAAATCCCTTGAGTTTCTCTCATTTTAATTCACTTAGCAAATAATACCCCTGTGTGGGCTTTTCAATTTAGAATAGTTTTTACTGATGCCCCGTCTTGGTTTAGACAGAGGTCGTAGCAGAAGCTTTCTCTAAAACTTTTAAAGGTGCCTTGAGTAGACTAGGCACTCAAAAATGTATTCATTTAGTTAGTCAATTGGTCACCTTGCATCCAGAGACTGTCCTCTGAGCCAAACCCTTTGCCAACCAAGATGCAAAGACATCTCACAATGATGCCAGTGATGGTCATGTGAAGACCAGGAATTGCTGAGTTCCAAATATGTGCCAGATGTTATGTCAGGGACACTGTATCACTGATACAAAGACACACCAGTTTCTGTGAATGTGAGACTGCCTATCCAAAGAAGGAACCCTGAGACTGTGCCTTGGACATCTCGGTTCTTGGGACCCAGCTTAACCTGGCTCAGTAATGGTGATGCACTGAGGTGTGCATGCATGAGGCACCAAACAGGCTGAGCGTTTAGATATCCCTTCTCTGTCTCTTCTCCAACTTTCCATCCTTTCTTTTGTATGAGAAATTCTATAAGAAAAAGGAAAATGGAGTAGCTTGCACATGGTATATAAAAGTAAGAGCGCTAGCAGGGCGCAGTGGCACATGCCTGTAATCCCAGTGGCTCGGGAGGCTGAGGCAGGAGGATCACAAGTTCAAAGCCAGCCTCAGCAAAGGCAAGGAGCTAAACAATTCAGTGAGACCCTGTCTCTAAATAAAATACAAAATAGGGCTGAGGATGTAGCTCAGTGGTTGAATGCCTGAGTTCAATCCCCAGTACCAAAAAAAAAAAAAAAAAAAAAAAGCAAGAATGCTTTCCTAAGACATCCACTCTGGTGGTGCCAATGCACATAGTGAAGACTCCACCTAGACCCAACTTCTCTGCCTGCCTTTGGCCATTGCTCTGGAAACTGCCCTGTCCCCTCCTAGAGAACATTTAAAAGGGTTGCCCCACCGGCTGCCAGGGAACCCTGTCTTAACTGTTAAACTTTCCACAGCTGGTGAGACTTCTAGAATAAGGGAGGCTTGGAGAAGAGGGGCACGGGATGGTTTGGGGTGGGGTGGGGTGGGGGATCTGCTTTTCCGGTTCTGCAGTTCTTCTGCCCGCGTCACTGTACAAATTTCCAGGTGCATGCCCTGCAAACTGGCCACAGCTTCCCTCCTGAGACCCTGATGGCAATTCACTTCTAACCACCAATCCTTCAGCTTTCTCAAGAGAACAAAAGTGAGTAACATGGTAGCTATATTGGAAGTTTAAACCTCAGGGCCTATATCTGCCAACAAATGGTTTGTTTCAACTTTATCTCACCCTGTTGATGAGCCACCTGACAAATTTTTCTAGACAACCAAATTTTTATGCTTTTAGCCCAAACTCACTTTAAAAAAATGAGTCTAAAATAGGTTGAACCCATTCCCGTCTTCATCAGCAAGAAAAGCTGAGCATAACCAGCCCTTTGCCACAACTCCTGCAAGGCCATCTTCACTGCTGGTAACTGCTGGTTTGAGCCAAAATAATGATGTATATTCACGTTGATGGTTTTATTTTTCTGTTTCAGGAAGGGATTTGAGCAGGGTCATGAAGAGTGATCAGACTTGAACAGGCAGGGAGGAAAGCTAAAGAGTAGGCCACACAGAGGGCAGTAGATCTCACATCAGATTTAATGGCAATAAATTGTTGACCAATTTCATTATCTCATGCTATCTGAGTATCTGTTCCAGCTTGCTTAGCTAATGCAGCGAGGAGCTATAAATAATGTTCCATACAAATGACAAAATTTTTAATAATAATTATATTTCCTTTCTCATTCAGTTTTTCTACTGTATTAATTAAAATGAAAAAGCTTGTCTTATTAGTTGGATTCTTCATTTCTGATCCTGCTTTTATTTCCTTTTGCATGCTGTGCTTTAGCTTATTATTTTCTTTTCTAAATTCTTTAAAATGCAATTTTGAAGCTTTTTATTTTAGATTAAATGGACCACACATATTCATTCCCACATATATTTCTCTGACCCCTGGCTGCCCCAGAATATCCACTTCTCTCCAATCAGCAGCCCTGGTCCAAGCTGTGACCTCTCACCTGTTACCTGGGCTGCTGACATAGCCTCCTAGCTTGTCTGCCGGTTCCTACAAATGCCCAGCCCCACCAACTACACAGGGGCCACAGGATCGTGGCCAGAGTGCAGACTCAGGAGGTTCAAGACAACCTGGATACATCCTGGGCCCTTCACAAACACACTGTGTGACCCTAGACTAGCTGCTAATCATCTCTCAGCCTTGATTTCCTCAACTGGGGAATGGGCATATTAATAGTACTTAAGGCATACGGATGATCTCTGTATGAAAGGAGATAGTCGATGTTATTGCTTGGACCATAACTAAGCACATAAACCAACTTAGAAGAACCTTAAAAACTATATATCCAATTGCTTAAAACCCAAATGCCCAGCCCTGGACCATAAGGGTCCTTGGGATCAGGACCTACCTCATCCCAGACCACTGCCTGTTTACTCACCAGGCCTCAGTCACACACAGGAGTTTGGTTGTTTCTCAAAGCCACTAAGCAATTTCACACCTCAGGACCTTTGCATGTGTAGTTTCCTGACTGGATTCTTAGCCTTGCTTCATTAATGACCCATTCTTCAGTTCTCAGCTTAAATGTCACTCCCTAATCTGACAGAGGTCCTGTTCAAAGTCCAGGCTAACATTAGTTATGCATGATATTCTCTTTCTTTTATAGCACTTGGCACAATCTGTAATTACATATTTGTTCATCTACTTGTTTGAGTCCAGTCTCCCTGTTAGACTGTGAACACCATGAAGCCAGGGAAGAAGTTGACTGCTCACACCTAGCACAGGTGAGGTACTCGAGTACACCATCTGCTGAAAGAATGGGGATGGATGGCTGAAGCAACCAGCCTGGAAGATGAGTGTGGTCCCCTGGGGAAACCCTCTGCCTTTTTCTCCAAACAGCTTATACTGGTTTACTAAAGATAATAAAAACTGACTTTGGCCACAGAGTCTCCTGATTTTGCCTAGAAATGAACTGAGAATGATTAATCTGCCAACATATTTATTTAATAAGTATTTTTTAATGTCTGCCACATAATTTGCACTGTATAGTGGATGGTGCTTGCTGAACAAAACAAATAGAAGACCTGAAACTCCCTCGGCCCCACCCCTATGGGGATGTCAGACACATGAGATGCACATAATGACATAGGAGGTAATTAGATAATATGATAAGGCTATGATAATTATTGGCCAAAATGAAAGACACACTTAAGGAGAATATAAAAAGGCAAGCAGGGAGACCTCAGTTGGGGAGAATCATAAAGACAGGAATGCTGGGCGGGTCCTCGGGATGAGTGAGTGGAAGAAAAAAGGGGCATCCTCTACAAAGTGCTGAGTGAGAGGGCTGATCTGGTAGGACTCATGTTGGGAAATACAGTGGGGAAAACCAAAAGGTAGAGAGGCAGCCTTGAAGAATCCAACAAAAGGGGGCTATAAGAATTCCCATCCTCTGATGGCCAATATTGTATTCTTCCTGACATTCAGCACTTGGCCTAATGTTTTATAGATGGTTTCTATTCAATAGTGCTTGTGGAACTAAATAAGTTGGTGAAAAATTTGAACCATGAGTAGGCTCATGTCAAAGGAACTGTTAGAGAAAAATTCTATCCCCTCCAAATACTTCTAAAGGAAGTCCCTAGTGGATTCTCCGAATTTTCAAATACTAGTTACATAAATGGCTGTAAGATGTCGACAAGATTATATGTTATGCTAGATTATAAATAGGAAGCAAATAAGATCTTGATCTAAAACACCTCATGAGGAAACACCAAAGGAGAGAGAGTGTAAATTATAGGCTTGTCTTGTTAAAAAATATAGTTTAAAAATCATAAATAAAATTCTTTATAAAGGAAAGGGAACTATTTTGAAAAATAGTGATCCTCAACAGATAGTGCTAGCTCCACAGAGGGAAATCATCAGGGTAGTTCAAAACTTTGACATAAAAAAAATATTTTTAAATATAAGAATTATTAGCCAAGTGTGATGGCACACGCCTATAATCCCAGCAACTTGGGAGGCTAAGGCAGGAGGATCGAGAGTTCAAAGCCAGCCTCAGCAACAGTGAGGCACTAAGTAACTCAGTGAGACCCCATCTCTAAATAAAATACAAAATTGGGCTGGGGATGTGGCTCAGTGGTTAAATGGCCCTAGGTTCAATCCCTGGTAACTGCCCTCCCAACAAAAAGAATTATTTTGGTGGATACTGAGAAGGCTATCAATAACATTTCAACATTAAATCTTTTGTTGTTGCAGTGTTGGAAGTCAACATTAATTATTTATAAGAATGTTTCAAAACCAGAAAGGAGACTATTCTATAAGATAAAGAAAACTATAGATTTAAATTTGAGCTTTAATATTATTCTTAATGTATGTCTGGGTCCATTTTCTATTGCTATAACAGAACATGGCAGACTGAGTAATTTATAAAGAAAAGAAATTTCTTCCCATAGTTCTGGAGGCTGGGAAATCCAGGATGAAGGTGCTGACATCTGGTGAGGGCCTTCTTGCTGGATCAGAACATGGAGGAGTGTTTCATATGGCAGGAGGGCAGGTGTGTGGGTACTCGGCTATACTTCCTCTTATTACAAAACCACTACTCACATCATGGGGGGCGGGTACCATCTAATCCTAATTATGTCCAAATAACCACCTCCAAATACCATTGGCATATGATTTGGAGAGTAATTTTCTGATGGGAAAAAAAATTCTGAGATGAACTAAATTACAAGGGCCAGTGGATGGCGAGGAAGAGAGAGGAGAAAAGTTAACCAGCTAACAGCTTCCAGACAAACCAGCAAAACACTGTGTCACATTCCTTGAACGTGTGTTGAAATGCTGACTTACATTCCATCATGGTGACCACCAGGCACCATCCTGCCCTCTTGAAACTTTCTGGACTATTAACCCCAACCAATCCCAAAGCCGGCCCTGCTTCACATTATCCCACCCTTCTTATCTACAGCCCACTCAATGTAAACAACGTATGCTTTCCTTCTCCAGATTTTCACTGTGAAAACACTCTCAGCTCTGGGTCTAGCAGATGTCTTTCCAAAGGCTCTGGAGCCCTGCCGCTGCTGGTGATAGTTGTGAGACCTTGTCCCAGCACTGGTCCCTTCCTGGCTACAATCTGTAACAGTTCAATAAACACTTGATTTCAGAGTCTCCCCAGTCTTAAGAGTTTGGGCTTAACATTTACATCATATGAATTTGGGGGGCTGTAGCAAACATTTCATAAGAAGTCCTAGAGCAGGGCTAACCGTTGGGACTTTTTGTAATAATGGAAATAATTATTTTTGTACAACTGAACAAAATTTCAATAAATCACAAGCGGCTATTAGTTACCTTGGTAGAAAGCCTAATCTCACTTTGCAATAGAAAATTCTTCAGGATAAGACGAAAAAGAAAGGGACAATAAATATAAGAAAGGCAGTAATAGGGGCTGGGGATGTGTCTCAAGCGGTAGCGCGCTCGCCTGGCATGCACGGGGCACTGGGTTCAATCCTCAGCACCACATAAAAAATAAAATAAAATAAAGATGTTGGGTCCACTGAAAACTAAAAAATAAATATTAAAAAATTCTCTCTCTCTTTCTCTCTCAGAAAGAAAGAAAGACAGTAATAGAACTTCACTTTTGTTTAGATGATCCAGTTAGATAAACAGAAAATGAAAAGTCAACCCAATGTATGCCCATGATATAAAGTTAGAAAAGGCAATAAATGGTGCTATTCTCAATTCTGAGGGGAAAAAATGAGAATTTATATAGCTAAATGAGATATTTAGTAAGATAAAAAATTATAATTGGAGCCAGGC
Organism: Marmota flaviventris; assembly: GCF_047511675.1. NCBI lineage: Eukaryota > Metazoa > Chordata > Mammalia > Rodentia > Sciuridae > Marmota > Marmota flaviventris. Next base: position 50,835,875 of record NC_092506.1, read on the forward strand.
ATGGTGGCTATGTCTGAAATCCCAGCATCCCAGGAGGCTGAGGTGGGAGGAATGCAAGTTCAAAGCCAGCCTCAGCAACTTAACAAGGCCCTAAGCAACTTAGCAAGATCCTATCTCAAAATAAAAATTTGAAAAACATAAAACAAAAAAAAATGAAAAGGGCTGGGGATGTAGCCCAATGGTTAAGCATCCCTAGGGTCAGTCCCTGATATAAAATATACATATAAAATGGGAAAAATAAAAGAACCCCTAAGTAAACAAAGTTATATTCATTGCTCCTAATTTAGAAAATTCACGGTAATGTCAGTAACATTAGTCCATAAAGCAAAAATAGATTAACATAATAACAATTACATTCCTGCTAGGATACTCTAGGATGTGATAAATCACTAGCAAAATTAATAAGGAAAAATAAATACACAATAATACCAAAGAAGATTGGAGGAGGATGTAATAATCAAATTTTAAGACATATTATAAAGTGATCTTCATCAAAACTGAATTTTGCTGGATCAAGGCCAGGACAAAGACTCTAATAAAATAGTGATTCCAGAGATAGATTTAAACACTTATAAGTCCTTAGGATATAGCAAACAAAACACAACTAAGGTTCACAGTAATGGATGGAGGAATTAGAACTTAATAAATGCTGGTAGAACAACCTGATATCAATATAAAGAAAAGTATATTATGTCCATAACTCACCTAGTATGATAATCCTTTCCAAATTGGTCAATGAACTAATTAAACACAAAAAGCAATAAAAAAAGAAAGGACAGTATATTTATCCCAGCTGTAGCAAAGAGATAAATTCATGACTATTAAAAATGGAATACTATCATAGGGGTCACGGTAGGTGGATTTAAATATTTTAAAGAATATTTAAAGCCTCCTTAATAAAAAGTAACAAAACAAATACAAAGGGAGTAAAATAACATTTTTAAATTATGACAAATATAATGGATAGTTATGATCCAAAATAGCAATAAAATCTTGTATTATGACACATACACGTGTCATCATCGGTCATGTGACCCCCATTTGACAAACGGCTCAGGAGTGAAGAGAGAAAAGCAGGAAGGAGAAGGACATGACCAAGTGGTAACCCTGCAGCAGCACTTCACCTACGCCTCATGCACACTGGGAAAGGTCCCTGGAAAGCCAACACGAGGAGTTTAGTCACACTAAATAACTGAAGAAGCATGAACCGAAGGACAGACGGTCCTCAACTTAGGCTTTTTTTTTTTGGACATTGCCTTGGTGCCAAAACCGTATTTGGAATTTTGAATCTCGATCCCTTCCCAGGCAAGTGACATATACGACGACTGATATTCTCCAGCGATGCTGGGCAGCAGCAAACAACCAAGCTCCACAGCATACTGCGCTGCCCAGCTAGGATGTTCTGAGTTAGGGTATTCATGCCCTTGGACTTACTCCGCTTTCAGGTTAGTTGGGAAGATGGGGACATAACCCCACCATCACCCCAGAAGCATCTGTGACTGTTTACCTATTTTTAAACAGTAAGAGGCTCAATGACAGAACAGCACTGAGCAGAGCGGCTGGAGAACACACCTCCTCCACCTCTGCAGGGCTCTGTCCTGCGAGGGCCACTGCCTGCTGGCTACGTGACAATAAGCCATAGATCTATAAAACCATCCTGATCTTTTGATTCTTAATTCTCCTTTGGAGACTATATCCCAAGGAAATGCTCAACAGAGAGACAGACAGGCAGAAAAGTAGGCAATGTTAACAGTTTCTAACTGAATCTAAATAAGAACTAGAATTCAATCAGTCTAAATGTCCAACCACAGCAGAAAGGGTTAAGTGAATCCGGTACAATTCAATGGGATTCAGTGAAGTTATTAAAAACTGCAAATGATCATGTGAATAGATATATGAATATGAAACAATTTTAAATACAACAAACCCCACCCCCCACCCCCCGAAACAAGGAGAGCGCTGCAAAACAGATCAAACGAAACATATAAGATGACAATCATGAGTCAAGGCCCATTCCTGGTGATATCCTCCCACATGTGGGGAGAAGTCAAGTTAAAGCATCAGAAACTGACATAGACACGGGCTGAGGTTTTAAATTCTTCTAGTAGATCTCAAACTGACCAATCAAGAATGCTCCAGGCTTTATCTATTCTGATATTTCTAGAGCTCAGATCATTTAATTCCAGAAAAACATACTCAGAACAAGATAGGATTAGCCCCAGTATTTTTTGAATACATCCTTTTGGTTTTTCCTTTCATTGTGTGGATTAAGGAATGGAGTGTACAAACATCTGCAATTTCAGCTCAAGACTCTAAGCCATTGTTCCCAATGAAACACATAAACGACTAAAAGTACAATTGGAGCGCTGCCAGTGAGAGTCTGGTTTGTGGGCAGCCCTTGTAAGGATCACCAATCTGACCACTGAGCATGGCCTGGGCAGTTATGAGACACCAGGTAGGCAGTGGCTACATGCCCTGCTGGATATCCTAAGACCATGTGAGGTCCATTTCAGCCATACTGTGCTCTATAATTACCACCAAGGAGTGATCATGAATTAAAATATTTTGGCAGTAGATAATTAATTAATTTTGTAAAAAAATTTTTGCAGTATTGGCAATTGACCGCAGGGTCTTTACATGCTAGGCAAGCATTCTATCACTGAGATACCTCCTCAGCCCTTTTTATTTTGAAGCAGGGCCTGGAGCTTGCGTTCCTCCTAAGTGTTCTGTGTAGTTGGAATTATAAGTGTGTACCACGCACCTGGCTAAGCTATGACCATTTTCCAGGGGTGAGGTGTATCAGGAATTGAACTTAGGGGCACTCAACCACTGCACCACTTCCCCAGCCCTATTTTGTATATTATTTAGAGACAGGGCCTCACTGAGTTGCTTAGCACCTCAATGTTGCTGAGGCTAGCTTTGAACTCATAAGAGACCTATGATAAGGTGGCCTTAGGTAAAAGCACTGCCCTTCTCTCAACCTCAGATTCACATTCATATCATGATGGCCAGGCAAGATCACTTCTAATAGAACCTTTTCTTGCACTGAAAGCAGGGTATCTAAAATAGTCAAGAGAGATTTCCTCCAAAAGACCTGTTTTCTTCCCCAATCCCTCAGCTGGCTCAGATTGAGTCTCAGAATGCAGGCTGTCTGTCACTGTCCCCTAAGGGTAGACTTGCTCCTCATCTCACTAGCCCCACTGGTACTGGGCCAGGGAACTCTGCCCTTGGTAATCTACATCCTGGCTTCTCCTTCCCCAGAGTAACCACATGTACACACGATCTCGGGAAAGAAAGACCCTTAGCCAGATTCCTGGTCTAATCAGAAAAATTGGTAAGCTCTGTTGTCTATCAGTTAAACTCATGGTAATATCCCCATCCTTCTCTCTAAAGAAATGCATGGTCTATGTTCTGCAAGTTAGGATGGTAGGATTTTAAGAATTAAAAAAAAAAAAAAAGAGCTGAGCACGGTGTACACACCTTGTAATCCCAGAAGCTTGGGAGGCTCAGGCAGGAGAGTCCCAAGTTCAAAGCCAGCCTCAGCAAAAGTGAGGCACTGAGCAACTCAAGTCAGACCCTGTCTCTAAATAAAATACAAAATAGGGTTGGGGATGTGGCTCAGTGGTGGAGTGCCCCTGAGTTCAATCCCCAGTACGCCTCTCCCCAAAAATAAGAATAAAAAAAAAGAGAATTCTTAGTTTTTATTCTTTACTCTCCTTTGTCGCCGAAACTATCCAATCACTGACGGTTAGAAACAGAGACCCTACAAAATTCTACGACAAAGGTTGATTATATTGCTGGCAGAGTCTCAATTCCAGCTCTGCTGAGGATGGAAACCTTGGGTGGCCTTGTTTTGTACCACACAACCCCACACTCTGCTGTCCAGATAAGATTGCCAAGCAACAGGCTTGCCTGTAGCTGATCACGAGGCGTGGCCCTTAAAGATGAGCAGAGCCAATCAGATAATTTCTCCTAGGATTCTGACTTAGAAAATATCAAGACAATGAGGTGGTGGGCAATAGAGTTACTGCTGAAATGTCTGGAGGCCAATGGGTACGGGGAGAGGCCTTGACATGCAAGATGAAGGCAGAAATGTCAAGAAGGCAGAAGCAGAGTTGGAGAAAAAAGATGGAGCAGAAGCTGAGGACACCTTCCAGGAGCCAGACAACAGGGCAGAGCCACTTCAGTGGTGGCACATCAGACTGAAAATGCACAAACTCCCACCTCGAGGAGGCCCCTCCTGCTGCCTTGGATCATGAGCCTCCTTCTAGCCCCTTCCTCATTAAGATCCAGTTCTCCTGTGGTAGCTACCCAATCCTTGGTCTGACCGTTCTACTTTTTCAGTTATTGCCTAAGTTCATTTTTTAAAAAATATTTTTAGTTTTTAGTTGTAGATGGACAAAATAAAAATTTTATTTATTTATTTATTTATTTTTATGTGGTGCTGAGGATCCAACCCAGTGCCTCACATCTGCTAGGCAGGCACTCGACCACTGAGCCACAATCCCAGCCCCTAAATTCATTCTTAAAACAGACCCCCACTCCTTGAATAATCTGAATAAGACTCTGCCTCTCTGAAACTCGCATCAATTAGGTGTGGGCTTTGTTGCTAGATGAGGATGTGAGGAACCCTAGAAGCAGAGCAGCTTCCAGCACAGCCAGGCTGTGGTGGCCTGTGGCTGCTTGGATGAACCCCAGGCAAGGCTGCTGCTGTTGAGGTTTGCTTGCCTCAGACATTCGACTTCCCCTGCCTTTCGGGAGTTTGTAGCAACAACCAGCCAGGGTCTTTCCTACCAAGCTGCAGTTCTCTTCATTTTTTAAGAAAATAACAGAGATTTCTTCCCTTGTTCCTCACATCCCTCTCCTGGGTTTCCTTCCTCTGCTCTGGCTGTGGGGATTCATTGTTCCTGGACCCCCTGACAGGGATGGATGAAAGGGACTAAAAATTTAGCTCTGCAGTCATTTCCTTGGGTTTCTGAAAAGCCCTCCCTCTCTCTTAATTAACAGCCTCAGCTTCCTCCCTTCAGGCCCTTTCTTCTATACATTGCGAAATCCATTTTATCCCAGTCAGTAGAATCTCCCTTTTCCCCAGCTGGGAGAATTAGTCAACCTCACCCATCAAATTTCGACCAAATAATTCCTTCCCCTAACACATGCCACCTCTTCCCCCTTGGACGGTCCAGGGCCCATCTTTGCCATCTTCTCATTTTTTATTATTCGGACTCTCTGGCTCTCAGCCCTTCAGAACCTTTCTTTGTCTGCCTCACATGATGTCTAGTAATACGGTCTTCTCAGGCTTTTTTCTCTGTTTTGGGCTGGGATCCAATCTCAAATTGCCTTCCCTCAGTTACACTTTCTTACTTTTTTTTTTTTTTATTAAGTCTTTCTGAACTGCCCAGCACTGGCTTCTGTCTCCATATCTTACTTTTCCAAACAAAATGGATAAAAATTTGCTGCTTTCCTCATTTTCTTCTATTATAAATCACCTTGAAAAATCTCCTCGGTCAGATACATCAACAAAACCCAGGCAACAAACACACAAACAGGTGGACCAAACACCATCAAAATTAAAAATCTTGGTACATCAAAGGACCCAATCAACAGAATGAAAAGATAACCAAGAGATGGGAGAAAATTTGTATTTGCAAATCATATATTAGATAAGGAGTTAATATTGGAATATGGAAAGAATTCTTACAACTCAACCATTAAAAAAAGTAACCCAATTTTAAACAGGGAAAAGGACTTGAATAGACACTTTTTCCATATAAGATACCCAAATGACCAACTGATAACAATTAGTACATGAAAAGATGCTCCAGTCACAGGTCATTAGGGTGATATGAGTCAAGACCACAATGAGACCCCACCTCACCTCATGTTCAGCAGAATGGCAACTATCAAAAAAGAAAAAATTAGTCCTGGGGAGGATGTGGAGGGACTGGAAGCCTTCTGCCCTGGTGTGGGAAAGTAAAATGAGGCATCTGCTATGGAAAAATAGTATGGCCATTTCTCAAAAAAAAAAAAAAAAAATTAAACCTAGAATCACCCACGTGATCCGGCAATGGGAGGTACACACTCAAAAGGATGAAAGCAGGGACGCAGAGATTTTGTATGTCCCCGTTCACAGCAGCATTACTAATCATAGCCCGAAGGTGGACGTGACCCAAGTGCCCATCTGCAGATGAGTGGATAAACAGAATGTGGTAAATATGTACAACGAAATATTATTCAGCTTTATTATTTTAAAACAGGAAATTCTGGTGCATGCTACAGAAACAAGCCCATCATAAAAAGACAAATACTATATGGTTCCACTTATATGAGGTATCTACAGTGCTCAGATTCACAGAGACAGAAAGTAGGAACATTAGTTGCCAGGGGTTGTGGGCAGGAAGAACGGGAGCTGTTGTTTAATGGGTATGGAGTTTCTGTTTTGCAAGATGAAAAGAGTTCCGGAGGCTGGCTGCACGACAATCTGAATGCACTTAAAACTACTGAGCTACATTTTAACTACAGTTAACAATGATTATGATGGTAAATTTAAAATATGTGTATTTTATAGCTATTTTTCTTTTTTGTTCTCTCTTTCTTTTTTTTTTTTTTTTTAAGAACCCCTTGGTCACAACCTGGCTACTTCACAAATTCAACCACTTAATACACTGGGCAAGTTGTTTCATCTCTCCATGGTTCAATTTCCTCATCTGTAAATGAAACTAGTACCTACCTCAAAAGCCACTGTGGAGATTAAGTGAATGAACACATGCAAAGCGTTTCTAAGACTGCCAGGCACAATCGTCAGTAGGTTAGTTATCAGAGAGATAAGGATTAGGACTGGCAGTGTGCATGGCACCATCAGAAGGACTTCCTGTATAGAAGCAAACAGACCCCCACCTCTGCTCTCTAGAAAGCTGAAATTTTACAGATGAGGAAACAGAAGCTCAGAGAGTTTGGGGTCACAAAGTCGGTGGGTGGCAGGAGAAAGATTAGATCTGGCTTCAGTGATGTGCAATTGCCTGATAAAGGAGCATGAAATCATCACACAGACCCCAGATCGAGTCAGAACTGGATCTTGTGTCCCCACTACGAACTGGGGGAGGGGGAGGCTGTGGTAAGGATGGCTGAGAAGCTCGGCTCTGCTCCAGGCCAACAACCCACCAGCTAAAGAATCCCAACTGTTTTCCTCCTCCTCCCACACCCATCCTGCCTCAGAGATGGGACCAGCTGGATCCCACAAAGAGAACACCAGCTGAGAGCTCTATCCAGAGGTCACCACCGCCAGGAGAAGATGGGAGAGCAAGGCTGAGAGAGGAGATGGCAGCGGCCTGTGGGCAGGGCATCTGTCATGGAGAACAGAAACCCAGGTAGGTGGCCTGAGCTCCAATTACCAGCTCCCACCTTGGACTTTCACTGGGACACTGGCCCCTGCTGATTTGGACTTTGGTTCTCATTCTCCTCAGGGCCGGAGGAAGTGCCAGCAGAAACCTTCTAATGACTGGCAGTTTGGTTTATTTTCTTTGCAATAAATGATTTCTCCTACCTATACCCCTCCAAGTTGTTTAAAATACCCATACTGGCCTCAAGGGGCCATGGTCACTTCCTTTCAGAAGGTGACAGAGGTAGGGGTTTAGTCCAGAGGAAAGGGTGCCCTGCAAGGGCTGCCATCTGCCCACAGGTGCCTTGCCCTGGGAGCTGCTCCCTGAAAGGCCATCTGCAAGCTCTAGAACACCCAGTTCAGGCCACAAGCAAGACCAAAGGCTTGGTGGCACCAGGGGTCCTGGGACAAGAGTGATCCAGAAACAGACTTTGACATTTGGGCAAAGCTTTTTCTCCTAAACTTGGGTGGGGCACTGTAAACCCAAATTGAACTTGGGCTCTTTTCTGTGGAAAAAGCTTAAATAAAACCTCTCTCAGAGTAAAAAGTCTCCTTTCCTACTGATTGCTTTTTAATATTAAGCAAGTTATATATATTCACAGGAGAAAATAAGTTAGGAAAATGCAGACAGAAAAGTTAGAATCACTCCAAATCCTACCTTCCAGATTTAATTACTCCCCTCATGCTTTAGGTATACATTTCCAGACTTTGATTAATGCAAACATAAATATATATTTTAACATATGTACACATATAAATATATAAGTACTCTTTGAAAAAAAGTTTCAGGGGGCTCGGGGTATGGCTCAGTGGTACAGCACTTGCCTAGCATGTGTGAGGCACTGGGTTCGATTCTCAGCACCACGTTTAAATCAATAAAGTCTACTGACAACTGAAATTTTTTAAAAAAAGTTTCAGGTGATATACTATTAAACCATTGCACATCAACAATATAAAACTCCACTGTATTTTTAATGACATTATGGTATATTATGATGTACCATAATTTATTTGACCAGTTTCTTCTTATTAGACATACTTTATTTCAAGGTTTTCACAAATGTGAACAATGCTGTTATCAACACAGAGTTAACATCCTTGTCCAAATATTTCTTAAGAATAAATTCCCAAATGTAAAATGGGTGGATCATTATGTTTTTATAATAGGCATCAATCTCCCTAATCAACCTACTTCACTGATATACAAGCTTCCTTAAAGAGACAGGTCTTGGTATTGTACTTATAATCTGAAGCAATCCTTGGCTTTTTTTTTTTTTTTTTTTCTTTTTGATGCAGTTCTCCATCATAAGTAGTTAAAAAAAAAAAAAAAACTCCTTAAGCTCCTTGTCTATGAGCTCATAAATGACTCACAGTGGCATTTAAAAGCTACACAATTTGTTTTGACTTTAGTAATCTGCTAAACAGAGACTCACATGACAGATGTACCGGGAAGGACAATTGCCATGCAAAATTTGTACAAGATTAGATTTAACTCCCCACTTTCCGAACGCCCCTCATCTTCTAACCTTTTATTTTTCTGCCCTCTGCCCTCCTTCCTTCCATCTTTCCTTTCTCTCCTCCTCTCTTTTTTCTTTTCTTTTAAAAGGGGTTTCCCTGTTGCCCAGTCTGGCCTTGAACTGCTGGGTTCAAGTGATCTTCCCCCTCAGCCTCCTAAGTAGCTGGGACCTCAGTGGTGCACCAAGATGCCAGCCTTTTTTTCTTCTAAAAATCACTTCTTTCTTCTCCATGTCCTCCCTTTTCTTTCTCCCCTCCTTCCTTCCTCCTCGCCTCTTCCTGAAGCAATGGAGACCCTGCCTCAGGGCAGACAGTGTCCCAGCTGGGTAAAGACTCAGCTGCACAGGCGTGTGGGCTGCCTGTGGAACCTTCCATCTTTGGCCTTAGGTTCTGCAGAAATGGGTTTGATTTCAAGGCTCCTGACTCATCCTCCCCTTTAATGATCCTGTAAAGGATCCATCCATGTTTGGTGAGGTTCATGTCGCTCAAGTTTCCACCAGAGGAGCTCTTCTGGACCCTGGGTAGTCTGGACACACTCTGGCAGTGGAACTAGAGTGAGATGAGGACCCGTGGACTCTGCTTTCTTAAAAATTGCTGTGACCAGCCCTAATGCGGCCTTGAATTAATAATGTGAAACACATGCTCCGTCTGCCTGCTACGGGGTGACAAAGCCATTTATGTTCATAATGGCCACTATTATTCTACAGATGAAAATTTTTCTAAAGCTAGTCACACAGGCTAGTCAATCAGTTTCACCAAGGGGGAAAATTCCCCCTCAATCATTCCACTTAAGACCTCTTTGCCAAAACAGTCAGTTCACCACGGCATTAAGATATTGAAAGGGAAAACCAATGGAAAGTATAAACAGTTTTCCAAAGTTTTCCAACTTCTCACCTTTAATAAGGCAGACAAAGATTAGCACCAGCAGCGGAGTGGACAGGTACTGTGCCTTTTTACAAAGATCCAGGGAGGACCTTGTGGGTTTCAGAGACCAAACAAGTCCATTACAAGTCTTCTTCTTTAAGAAAAAAATAAAATAAATTGGGCTGAAAAAGTACTGTTATCAGCAAAACGCTAAATCTCTCTTTTTTTTCTGGCTGGTAGAAGCAGAAAGATATCTCTTTGATATCAGAGCAAATAAAATTTGAGTTATTGACTGCTCATGTTAATGCTGAATTTTACAGCCATCATATTTCAAAATGAAATTATTCTAACATCTATACCTCAAATTAAGATCTGTGATAATATATATTGCAGTCCAGAGAATGTCTTGGATTCAGATGATGTAAAAGCTGATTCCCCCTGAGAATAAACACTGGCTGTTGTTTCTCATCGGCTAAAGATCTCCTGGTCCTCTCCAAATAAATCTGAGTATTGATGACATTAGGGAGTGCTGCCTGGTTATCAAAGCACATCTGGGGGTGGGGGCGGGGGGGGGGGGCAAGGCGATGCCACTCAACAGGCCAAGTGGTTGGTGTGTCTTTGAGGCAGAGCTGTCAAAACAGCTTCCTCCTGTGATTTACAATAAAGAAAGGCCTGTAGGAGACTTAGCACATGGCACTCAAAACTTGATCCTCTGCATACCCCTTACCCACCACCACCAGGCTGGAATCCTAGTTTCAAGTTTCTCTTTCCACCTTGCTCCTGTGAGTCCTACAATGTTGGGGCAGGGGCGGGGGATGTAATTCACAGATTTTCACTTTCCATCTTTCCACGTCCATCTCTGTAGATACAGCCGGCAGCGACTTACCCAACGTGGACTAAGTCCTGAAATCCTCTACACTGCCCTTTCTACCTTCAACACATCACTCCATCAAGGTATTCGGAAGGGAGGGGGCATGGGGGTGGGAAGCCAGGGCTAAGCCAGCCTGCCCCACCCAGCTCCTGCCAGCCTTCGCAATGACTGTCCCCTACCCTGTGGCACTACTTCCTTCCTTGGAAGGAACATGTCTTCTCATTCCCAAAGCCTCTGTGTCACAGGGCTTCCCAACTCTCACCAGGCCACCAATCAGATGTTAATTAACATTGACCTGGGGCAGCCGCAGTCCAGGATTCCTTGCCTAAGGACCCCTGCAGATGTCCTCACAAAAGAATCGGTATAAAGATCGAATTCCATTTGAAGAATTACTTTTCATAATCCTTTTCACTTCTAAGGACAACAAAAGCAAATATTTATAAGAGCTCATTTGAATATATCTTCAGTTTCCGAGTACAAACTGAGAAATTAAAAAAAAAAAAAAAAGTGAAATTTCGGCGGTTGCAAGAATGTCTTTCTCCCCTTGCCAAGTGATATTCATATAAACAACAGTATGCAAAAAGAAAAAAGAAATCTCCAAATGTGTTCTGATCCAATCTTTCATTTACTCTTACAATTCTTTAATGCTTGCATTTTAATTGTAGTTTCAGAGCCTTAAATTCTTCCAGTGGTGCTAAAAGACAAAAGAATTTAAAGCATTATTTAATACTAACTTGGAGCAAAAGTGAAGGACTTTGGGGCCGCTAGAAAGAAATTTCATATTATAACCACTCAAACTGCTCAAAGCATGCATGAAACAAAGCAAATTGTGTTGAATCTTTGACTAGCAAAGTGGGCTGTCGTAAAATGTAAATACTTCCTAACTGGCATCTCTAGCTTTTTTTTGTTTTAATTTAAAAACTGGAGTGTAATTATCTCTTATTTACTAGAGTCACAAACACTGCCGAAGGGAAAATAAACCACTTCTTTTGGGATGAAGTTGCTGACAAAGGTTTGACAAAGAAAAATAATTAATAGCTGCATGTTGGCACGGGGTGAGCCTCCAGCTCAGCTAAGTGACCTTGAGAACGTGCCAGGCTTGGCCACCGTCTGGCCCTTGGATCCCGGGCCTGGCCAAGGGCAGGGTACATGGCTGGCTCTGAGGTCCACCACTGCTTCGAGATGGACTCAGGCTATTGTGCAGAACAGAGTCCAAGAGGTTTTTGAACACCCTTCTCAAGTCACCAATTTGTGCAGAAATTGCTTTGTGTTTTGGTTGTAAACTTTCTCCTATTTAAGAAAGCTGTCCATGGGCAATTAATGTCTTTCAGCTGGGGGTGAGTGTTCTCCAAGTTTGGATCTGGGCTCCTCTGTTTGGAATTCTCATGCTAAAAAACCATTGCAAGATATCCTTCAGGGCAGAGAGCCACGATGCCAGCCTCCTGGAGCCTGCTTGGGGCACCTCACCTGACCACATTGCCTCTGAGCATTGGGACCTGCTAGAGGAGTGGGCAAGATTACATGAGGCTGGGTTGAAACCCTTGGAAGGAAGAATCTACCCCTTCAAATGTGTAGGTTTTGAGGCTATCCTAACTTTGCTTTTATTGATCACAAAATTCTAGTACTATCCCTCTGCATTCTAATTTGTGAATCATAAATGCTAGGAAGCTCATGGCCCTGAAAAGGTAAGATATTATTATGAAAAAAAAAAAAAAAACAGGTTTACTTATCATGCTTATTCATTTCCCTTCCCCTGGCATGGGTATGTTTTATGACTGGTGACTATGTTATATCCTTTTTATTTTATTTTTTTAGTACTAAGGATGGAATCCAGGGTTACTTTACCACTGAGCTACATCCTCAGCCCTTTTTGTTTTTTGAGACAGAGTCTCACTATGTTGCTGAGGCTGGCCTTGAACTTGTGATCCTCCTGCCTCAGCTTCTCAAATTACTGAGATTACAGGTGTCACCATGCCTAGCTAAATCACATTCTTTTTATAGTGTGTTTGGGTGACTGGAAAGAGTTCAGGTCCTGAAGCCAGAATCAGATTTGTGGCCTTGACAAGTCAGGTCAGCCTCAGTTTCTTCTCTATGAAAGGTAGATGATATCTTTGGAGGAGAACAGGCAGGGATTATGCAGGTCTAATTGCCCTTGTATGCCCAAAGGCAAATGCCTGGCACATGCAGATGCCTCCATCTCAATGCCTGGCATAGAGTAGGCATCCAATACACGAGAGCTATTGTTATTATTGCAACTAATAATATCAATGACAAAAACAAAACAATAAGTGCTATGGACTCCAGAGACCAATTCCTAATTCACACTCCACTATTTCAAATTGGCTCAGCTATTTTTCCCTCTTCATAGAAAAAGCCCTGAGATTTTTGACTCCGACTTCTCAGTGGTGATCTTGGCTTTAGGAATATCCATTAAGGGTTTCTGATCCAAGGAGAACTATTAACCCTGAAGTAGAGGGAAACCAGGAAGTCCAAATGAAGTAAAGGTCTGCTCACGCATACAAGGAGGTCATTCGCTCCTACAAATATTATTTCTTGGCTCTCTGTATCTTTTGTCCTTTTCTCTGTAGGCAGAGACCTTTGGGGTAAAGGACATTTGGGGCCCACACATGTTTGCAGAACAGGCTGGTACATCCTGTCCTTGCTACAGAGCCTAGCTCATCAGTGGCAAAACAGACCTCTCTTTTGACACACTTTCTTTTGAGGATTCTGCTGGACCAAGACTTGCTACTTGAGGCCACCCTGAGCCTGCCTCCTGGGCCAGCTGGTGAACTGCCTCCTGGAGCCCCCTGGCGGCCCTTCCCATAATCACATCATGTGTTCATACCCTTTGGGGCAGGGAGAAAACAACCTTGAACAACCCACTCAGCATCCTGAACCACTGTAAACCCTATGTTCTAAGGATGAAAACAGTGTGGTTTGTGCTGAGACTGGCCATTGACCACACATCTCTCAAGTGCCTACTCTGTGCCAGGCGCACATGGCACAAGAAAGAGAGGAATATGATTCCGCTTCTGTTCTCAAGAAGCTTCCAGCATACAGGAGGCAGCATACAGGAGACAGCATACAAGAGACTGAGAAGAACAGCACAAAGAAATGTGCCAAGGGAGCCCTGGGGACACTACCAGTCAGCTCAGGGACAGTGGGAAAGAAATCAGGGAGGAGGTAAAGGTTCAACTGGATCTTGGACTTCTCCTTGAGACTTGAAGCGAGCCAGGCAGAGAAAGAAAGGGAGATGTCCCAGGGAGAGAAATCAATATGCTCCAAACTAGACTTATTAGGGGAAGGTCAGGGAGCTGGGGGAGCTCACGGTAGGCAAGCAAGAGAGAGGGGGCTGGTGACACCACAGGGGCTGGATGGAGGACCTTGTAGGCCACACCAGGGATCGTGGACTTGATCTTCTCCACTGGAGATTTTCCAAACCATACCTTAGGCTTCCTGTATATCTGTGATTCTAATTTCATGAATTCTGAGGCTAAGAGAAGACTGTAGCAGGCCATGCATAATCCACTGATTTCAAATTTCAGTGTTCAACTGTAGACTACCCGCGAAAGAACAACAAATTCCAAGGGAGGGGCTGCCTAAGAAGTACCTGACCAATCCTTATAAAAACCATCAAAGTCATCAAAAATAAGGAAAGTCTGAAAGTCTGTCACAGCCCAGAGAAGACTAAGAAGATATGATGATCTAAGGTACAGCAGTACTCTGGATGGGATCCTGGAGCAGAGAAAAGGACCTATAAGGTAAAAACTAAGCAAATCTGAATAAAGTATGGACTTCAGTGAAGCTTAGGTAGCAGTGTTGACACCTTAATTATAACAAGTGTGCCATAGCAGTGTATGGTATTAATAACCAGGGGAACTGAGTGCCTGGTATATGGGAACTTTGTACTATCGCTACATTTTTTCTGTAAATCTAAAATTGTTCTAAAAACAGAGTCACCTTAAATTTTTCTTTGTTTATTCACAGAGCCAAACTCTTATCACTCGTGGGCTTTGAGATAATTAAATGTTATAAACTAGAACTTAGAAAATTCATGTATCCTCTGGTAACATTAGCCACCATTGGCTGGGCAGCTCTGCAAGGCTAGGCCTTCATGTTACCTACAGCATTTACTTTGTGGCCCATGGACTAGGAACCCCATCCATTTGTTAGTCGATTTATCTGAGGTCATAAAAGGAAGGGGCAGAGCCTGGATTTGAGTGCCTCGGTCTGTGAGATGCAGAGTTCAGATGCTTAAAGATCACTCTGCACTTTTTTATTTTAATTTTTTTTTGAAATTTTTACATGACAGTATAATACATTTTGAAATATTATACATACATAGAATAAGTAGAACTTGTTCCAATTAGGATCCACTTTTATTGCCTCCTGACTTTCTGTTTTACATACTAAGGTTCCATGTAAAATTGCATCAAAAAAAGGAGGTTTTATGCTGATTTGATTTTATTTGTTTTAACATTTGAAGCCACAGCCATAGATGGGTTGGGGCGGGGTGGGGGTGGGGGGGCTGGTCCTTGGCAGTTTCCAGCACAGAGAGACGGGCTTGGGAGTGAGTATTCTGGCAACTGCAGTGTGAACCAGGGACTAGCGTGGGCAGGGCACTCGGCCCTGCTGCTGAGATTTTCTAGATGTGTCCAGAGGGAGGAGGAGAAGCAACCAGAGAGGATGAACTTCCCTAAAAGGATAAAGCAAAAGCCCTTGCGCAGGCCCCCATCAGATCCAGCCTCCACCAACCACAACACAGGTATTGCTGGGCCCCAAACGTGCACCTGGAATGGCCTCCACGGATAGGACCAGGCACTTAGTAAAGGGAAAGTAATGGCAGCGCAAAACAGAGTAGCTCTCCAGAACCCGCCGCCCCACACCTAGAAAGGCAGCTCTTAGAGGGGTGCTTCCTGTGGGCTGGGGTGAGCAGGGGTGCTTCACAGAGGAGGCCTGGGGGTTATTCCCTGAAGACTGGAACAGGGCAGACAGAGGGACTTTAGGCAGAGTCCAGGCCATCAAGAGGCACATCCCACTCCTGCCCCAGAGTCCCTGTGTGTGGGCCACCCAGCCAGAGGGTTCAGTTTGATAGCCTGATCTCTCACAAGCTCTGTAGCCTCCTCTGACCTCCCAGGCCAGTTAGAAGCAGAACACATTTTACCCGTGTGATTGACAGGCTGTGGTGTGTTACCTGGAGGCACATTTAGAATGTGGCACCCTTAGGGCTACAGAAAACACCAGCAAGTCCCCAAAAGCAACTATGCCATCTTACATAGCCTAGCACCCAGGAGGCCCTGTGCAATGGACAGTGAACTAGAGAGGCTGAAAAATTCATGGGTCACAGGCCACCCTGGAATGTACTGGAATGTACTGAACTAGAGTTTAGAATGTCTGGTGCAGAAACCTTGTTTTCGTTTCCTATCACTGCTGTAATAAATTACCACATATTTAGTGGCTTAAAACAACATGCACTTATTATTTCACAATTCTGGAGGTCAGAAGTCAAAATAGGTCTGCCCAGACTAAGATCAAGATGTTGGCAGACGTGTTCCCTTCTATAAGACAGTTCCTTCCCTTGTCTTTTCCAGCTGCTAGTGGCTACCTGCATTGCTTGGTTGGTGGCCCCTTCCCCTATCTTCAAAGCCTGTCACTTGAACTTTCTTCCATGGTCCCATCTCCCTCAGGCCCTTTCTTCTGCCCTCTCTTCCCTTTTTAAGGACCCCGTGAGTGTATGGGTCTTCCTAGGTAATTCAGGATCATTTCCTTATTTTATGGTCAGACCACCAGCAACCTTAAGTCTATTTGCACATTTAGTTCCCCTTTGCCATGGAAGGTAACATATTCTTAGGCTCCAGGCCTTAGGACATGAACATATCTGGACCCATTATTCAGCCTACAACAAACACATTTTTTAAGGTAAAATACAGGAGGTAACCATTCTGTCTCCAAAATATGAAAGAAATAATTATCTCTTGCCAAGCACCTGCCGTGCATCATCCCTACGTACTGTATATACATTATCCTATCTAATATATTCAATACCAATGAGGCAAGCACTATTAACAGACCAGATCATGTCACTCATCTGCTAAAATCCCCTAATGGCCTTCCATGGGTCCTTGGGAAAATTCCTGAAAGTCCCTATAGTATCCAGTCTTGGCCCAACTCCCAGCAGATCTCCCACCAGCCTCTCCCCATGGACCTCCATGCTTCAGCCATGTGGGCCTCCTTGGGGTTCCTGGAACTTTCCTGTCTGTGTCTGCTAACCTCTGCTCTGGAACATTCATCTCTAAGATCTTCATATAGCTGGTCCCACCTCATTATTCAGATCTCAGTTCAAATGTCCGAACCTCAAGGAGGCATCCCTTAGCCATCTCCTCTGAAGTCACCATCTCCCTCCCCATCAGGCCACTACTAGCTAAAATCCTAATAATTTGCTTTGCACTGCCCACCTCACCCATGAGACCAGAGACACAGTCCATCCTCTTCAAGGTATATCCCCAACTCCTAAAAATAGGGCTTAGTGTATAGCAGGCACTCAATGAATTTATTTCTTAAATGAACAAATCTAAACTGTGTAAATGGGGAAATGAAGTGATATGGTCATATTTATAGAGTTAATCAACAGGGATTCCAACACCAGATGGACTCTACACTCCAACCTCTTCACCAGAGAATATGGCTGAGAGATGAGGGATGTAAGCCTTGGTCCAGCCTTCCCATCAGTCCCTTGCTTAGTGGAGTGACAGAGCAGGCCCCAATCAATCAGCAGGACCACTCAGTAGGGTCAGCATGCTCCACCAGGAGGACTGGGAGAAAAGAGAGGGCATGGCCACTGCAGACCTGGCATTGGTAACCAAGGTAGGGAAACCTATCCAAAACATGGGCACCAGAGGCCAATGGCCCAGGGTTCACTCTGTGACAGGAAGGGCTGCACAGTGGGCACAATGGGGGCCACAGTAGTATCATTTAATAACTGGGGCTGGGCGGGGTGAGAGGGGTTGCGTGTGGTGACAACAGAAAAATGTCCAAGCAGAGGTGCAGACCCTAGCATTGGCAGGAGGTATGTGACAGGCAACCAGCAAAGGACGCATATTAGGAAGCAGAGGAAAGCAAAGTCACGGTAGGGCCAGGGTCTGGAAGCTGGGGAATTTATACGTTATCTTTAAAATAATGGGGAGTCATGGTAGGTTCTAGAGCAGGAGAAGAGCCTGTGTTTTAGGAAACAACACAGACTGGATGGCAGGAAGATCTCTTCCTTATCAGGCAGAGTAGGTGCCAAAAAGTCCTCCAACCTCAAAATACCTTCGCACCTCAAAGCCATCTGTCAGGCCTCTACTTCCTTGGGCTAAGCACTGCCTTTGTGCTAAGTCCTCAAGAGGGCTGCGCCCATCCCAAGGGCTCTGCAGGGGGAACCAAACCCTTCCCGGCCTCCAGTGCACCAGGCTGCTTCCCTCTATGCTGGGGATCACTTGAGCAGCTGGGGACACCTGGGAGGGTGTAAGAAGAGACCAAGAGGAGAAAATATGGGATTGTGACATGTAACTGGAGCCAGCGTAACCCCCTCCTCCCCGCCCCCCAAGTCAGTGTTTACAGTTTCCTGGCCTCAGAAAACAGCTTGCAAAGTTGGCTGGAAAGAATTTCTTTACTGAGCATGTTTTAAATGAAATATTTTCAATCATCCCACCATGGTTTATCTTCTCTCTGCTACAACTCCAAAAAATAACAATGTCTAGTCCTGCGGCCTCTCCGGAGTGCCCACTCTGCATTTGATACCTGAAGTAGAAAATAATATTTTTACATTTTTCCTGACGACATCCAAGGTAGAATTGAGACTTCAGAAATGAGCATTTAAAAAAGAAGAGGGTTCCAGCCTCCTAAGGAATCGATCTTTCCATATTCTAGTTATCAGATATACACGTTTTAAACATCAGAATTTTGGGGTCCACTTTGCTTTTGTGGGGAAATTAAAAAGATGCTGTCCTGTTTTTCTCCAGGCAAACGCTGCAGGGCCATTATTTTAATGTGTGACTGAGGCCGTTGCATCATGGATTCCAGAGACTGAAAGCCCAACCAGGCTAACCACATGGAAGAACTCTCCAAATGTTCCCCACAGGGCCTCTGAAGAACCAAATATGGAGCATCGGCAAAGAGCCAGAATGCCAGCAGCAAGCAGGAGGCAACGATGACAGGGAACAACCCGGGAAGGCTTTGCCCCTTATCACCATATTCCTTCCAGCCTCTGCTGCAGATGAGAGAAACAAGATGCTGTGATCTAAATGTCCATGCCCACCCCCCACAATTCATTGTTAAAACCTCACCTCCAAGGTGGTGGCATGTAGAGGGGTGTCTAGGTCATGAGGGTGGAGCCCTCATGAGTGGGATTATGCCCTCATAAGAGACTCAAGAGAGATCCTTCCCACCTCACTCCAAGCAAGGACACAGCTAGATGGCACCATCTGAGGACATGGTCCCTTATCAAACACAATGGCTGCTGAGATCTTGATCTTGGACCACCCAGCCCCTCAAAACATAAAAAAAAATAATTTCTGGTGTTTATAAACCACCCAGTCTATGGCATTTTTGTTATAGTAGCCAGAACAGACTAAGATGCAGGAGAGGAAAGCAGAGAAGGAGTAAAAGCACACATCAGGCCACCGTCCAAGCGCCACCCCACTGCAGGTGGCCTCAGACATGGGCAGGCTGAGTTGGGAGCAGGTGAGATCATGGAATTGGGTGGAAAAGTTTTTATTTCAGACAGGACTGAACCTTTTTACCTATAAGTGAGTTATAATGACCTAAACAAGGCAGTTCTTCTTGCTGGAGGGGACTGGAAAGTCGCAAGACCTGCCTAAGAGGTCACAGATGTTTTAAATTGTGCTGGGAAAAGAAAAACTAAAGTTTTCCCCAACTGAACATCTACAGAAGTCAGCCTATTCGATACATGTACTATAAAATAAAAATCAAACGAACAACAGACTATCATGGCTTGGCTATCAAATTAGCAAAGATGAAAAGCAAACTAATGCCCAGTTCTGATGAGAACGTAGTAGGATAAGTCTCTCTTTACTTCGAATAAAGCTATAAATTGGTGAGAATTTTCTTGGCCAGTACCTCAAACTTCAACATATTTACAAGTCACCTGGGGATCTTGCTAAAATGCAGACTCTGATTCAGTGAAGAATCTGCATTTCCCACAACATAGGTACAATTGATGGTATCAGTGTAAGGGTCACGCTTTGAGAAGCAACGTCCCAGAGAGAATTCAGCAATGTGTGCCAAAAGCTTAAAATCATCAGCTCTTCATACTTTTTGACCCAGAAATTCCATGCTAATGAGTACATTCTAGGTGCCAATAAGGAATGCATAAAAAGAAGAGGCCTACAAAGATATTTATAACAATATTACATCTACAGTAAAGACCAGATATACCCTCCATATCTAACAACATGGAAATTTCTAAGTAAGTCATGCTAAAGCCATTTAGTGAGACAGTACAGTCCTTTAAGTATCAAGCTCTCTTAGAATGTTTGGTCCTATGGGGAAAATGTTCATGACATGCAAAATTTAAAAAAAATCAAAATACAAAATTAGAGTATGAATAACATTGAAAAAGCTTGGGTCCTATAACTGAATACACGGTATGACTAATTCTGTTATTAAAATAGTACATGTATGAACAATGAAGGGGAAGGAAATATCCAAATATTAACAGTATAAGATTATGACTGATTTTAAAATTTGTCTTTGTATTTAAGGGTTTTTCTAAATTTTCCCAAGAAGAGTGTGTGACTTTTACAATCAGGGAAAACATACTTACTATGTGATTTGCATTCAGTGAAGCAACTTCAAGGTCCACTCAAAGGCATTTTGTGTGATTTTAGGCAACCTGGAGAGGAGAACCCCCTTCTTTACCATCTCACCTGCTCCCAACTCAGAAATCTTATTCTTGGCCTTTCCTCCAGCTGTGTCCCAGCTCTGCTTTCTTTTTCCTCCCTTTCTGCCCCCTGCCTCTTCCCTCTTCCCCAAAAGAAAAAGCCTCTTCTCTCAAATTAAAAACAGTTAGATGGGCAAGGCAACAACTTTTATTATCCCTGTTTTATAAATGAGGAAACTGAGGCTACTAAGGTTTAAGAGAACAGCACCAAGATCCCCAGCTGGTAGTTGACATAGCCCAAATTCCTTTCTTTGTAAACTGTAACACTAGACACATGTGATTTTCATTACTGTCCCCATATGGACCGTGGGAGAACCATGTCAATTACATTACAGGGTCTTCTCCCCAGCCTTCCACAGCCGCCTTCAATGACTGCAGACTGTGGGTCATTAAGCTCCAGGAAGGATGAGGACGGTTGGAATCAGGTGCCAGGTCCAAAGACGCTCAGGGCTGTGCCACGTGTCCAAAGCATACTGGCCGGAGCTCCTGATGACTCAAGCTCCACAGCTGGAAGTGAGCAAGGCCACCCACACTGCCACAAGTGGGGCCCAACTCAAAGCTCTTTCCACTCTCAGCCTCTCCAGTCCCTACCTAAGTATTGGCACAAGGCCCTGGCTCGCTGCCACCCCCATGCCCACGAAGGACAGCCTCATTGCTAAAGATAGCAATGCCCACTGCTGGTCACTTCAAATTCTGCCTCTTGTGAATGCTGGATTGGCTCAAGCACCAAGGGCTTTCCCTCTTCCCTCCTCCTGGCCCTCCCAGACTGAGGTGTGTACTCTTGAGTCCCTTATAGGACTGGATCCCTTTCCTGGGGCCTTGGTACTCTCCTTCATACTCTCAGGGACCTGGGCCCCTTTGAACCAGCATTCTTGCAACAAATGGGGTGATCCCCCCCAAATCATGAGCCCTTTACTCTCAAGCCCCCTGGAGCATCCTGTTGGAACCTGCCACCCTAAAACCCAATAGTAATGCAGGCCGCAGTAATATCCACTGTTTGTGAATGAATAGGCCACAAGACACTCCAGGCACACTACGAGGTGCTGGCAAGCTCCCTCTCCAACCAATTCCTGATGATAAAACAGGGCCATATTAAATGGTGAGCGAGCAGGGTAGCTGCGTGGGGTGCATGTTTATAAGAAACGCTAAAACACCCATGGGAAAAAACTGGAAACATGGCACCAGTTAACTCAAGGTTTCCACATACTGCTTCTTTCATAACTAATAAAATGTCTATAAATTGGTCCCACTTTTCCTGAAGAAGATAGTCTACTTGGTGAGAGGGGAGAGGAGGCTTAGTCCTCTTTGAAAGCTATTTCAGATGAATGTGTTTACACTGCCAAATGCTCAAGTTGTTAAGATATAACTAGAGGTCACACCACCAACTGAGAAATCAGGGCTGAATTTGAAATCAACAGGTCTGAGTCAGCTGACATTTTGCAACCAAACTAACCCTAGACAGCAGAACTGTTTACTGAGAACAAGTGATATATTAGAGTAGCTAAATTCTAAGCCCTTTACTATATTTCCTAAGATGTTGCTTACTGTAGAAAAATCACATGAAATAAACACACGTAATCCTAAAGAACCAGGCTTACTAGTCCAGTTAATATAAGTAGCAATTTCTTCCCATCGATAAATATGGAACACACGTCTCAACTATTTGATTGTATACTCTCTGGGTCCCACTGCATCAGAACCCAATTGCACAGTAGAGGTGCTCAGGGCCCTGGCTGGACACAGGGAGGTCTGAGGGGATCTGACTGTCATTGTGCAGAATCCTCTGAGAATCAGCTCCCCAGATGGTCATTTAGGTTCCCACTGCCCGCCAGGGGACTAACCAAGACCCCTGTTTGCCATCTTGGTAAACTTGAATCCAAGGATTCCAGTCTGCTCATGGCAAAACCAGAAAAGCAAGAGGCTCTCCCTCTCCTCCTACTGTTATAGCAAATAGAAATGGTGAATGGAGGTGGACAGAACTGGGTGAAATAGAAGGCAGAGTAGAGCAGGGGCCTTCCAACAAGGCATTGGAAGAAGAGAGGGAGGGAAAGGAAACAAAAAAGTGGACCTCCAAGCAGCCCCAAGCTGGCCTTTGTGGAGGCAGGCAGCTGAGGTATATGCTAGCGGGGTTGATGATCTGTGCTTTAGCTAAAGGTTTAATGGGCAGAGCTGACCAGGGTTATAGAAAGAAACTGCAAACAACGTCCAGCTGTGCCAAGTATGTTACAGAGAAATTAACACAGGGTCAGAAAAAAAAAAAAAAAACATATTTGAGTTTTTGGGACTGAGCTGAGGTCCAGGAAGGAGATTCAACAACTTTGAATCACAAAATGAGAAAGGCGTCAGTGTGTGGTGTTGTCCCTGGACATGGCTGTGTGGAATGTCTCGGCTGGCAGAGCTGTCTTGATGTTGTACTGTAGCTAAAGGAAAAACTATTTTAAGTGCCATTAAAGACTGACCTGTAATCATGGTTTCCCAACCTGAATGCCCCCTAAAGATGGTGCTGGGCCATTGCACAGAGAGAAGAGTTGCATTTCCAAAGCTACATGGCTGCAGCCAATCATTCCCCAAATTGAAAAAAACTATTTCAGAAATGTGAATGGATAAGTAATTGCAAAATTTAATCCATTCAAACTGGCAAGTAATTCTTATAAAACAGACCCAAATCACATAAAAGAGAGGGAAAGGAAAAAAGGAGAGAAAAAAAATTTATGGCTGGAGAAATCACTGGAAATACTCAAGCAAAGTCCTAGACCTTACCACACTGTGGATACCCAGTATCTGGTGTGAATTCAGATGGGGTTTTCAAAAGGAGAAGACCATTGAAATCATTTTAGAGTAGGTCCTGATTCTGGCAGCAGAGAAAAAGGGAAGGACCTAGAGAGTGGAGGTAACATGCATCAATATGCACAGACCTTCTAGGCAGATTTACTTGGCCTACAATCTGAAGCAGTTTGAAATTGGTTCAAAGTAATAAATTTTTATTCTGGCACTCAACTGAGTTTGAAGCAGAAGATAGAAATGGTCCCATGCTCGGAAAATGTTTGACCTCACTGATCAAAGAAATTCAAATAAAAACTTTTTAAGGTTGTACCCATTAAACAATCTATAAGAATAAATGCAGGGCTCACCTTCCAGCTTAGAAAACTTACTAGCATGCATGAGACACTGGGTTTGATCCTCAGCCACATAAAATAAAGATATTGTGTCTACCTATAATTAATATATATATGCACATATATGTATGTATGTATATATATATATATATATATATATATATTAAAGAATAAATGCAGAAAGGGCTATTGTTAAAGAGGCACTGGGATAGACTACTAAGGGAATATCCTTCCTTTTAGAAAATAATTTGATAATATCTATTAAGAAATTTAAAAGGCTTCATAATGTGTGACCCAGTGATTCCATTCTATGAAATCTACCCTATCAAAATCAACTTAAATATGAAAAAATATTCCTATAAAAATAATACCACTTTATTTTTTAAAATATTTTTATTAGTTGTTGATGAACCTTTATTTTATTTATTTATATGCAGTGCTGAGAATCGAACCCAGTGCCTCACACATGCTAGGCAGGGGGTCTACCATTGAGCCATAACCCCAGCCCACCACTTTATTTTTAAAATAGCAAATAATTGGAACATCTCTCAGCCTCACTATTAAGGGAATGGTTGGTAATCTATGGTACGTCTTCCAGCTGGAATAGCATTATTCTATCCTAGTCAGTAAAAATATACTCAAGAATCATTCATAGTAACATTGTAATAAGAAATGTGGTGAGGAAAAAGAAATGTGTACACAGATAAAAATGACAAAAACAAAATATACAGGAAAAAATACTGGAAAGAAGTCAGCTGAAATGGTAACTGTCAAGTCAGCGTGACTTCGGGTATGACGTGCACACCAGCACCAGCCTGTGAATGGGGGATATGTGTTCGTGACAAGAGAAGGCAAGTGTACTATAGTAAGCAGCTAGAAACTTCCAGTAATTTGACACTGCTTGACACCCACGCGCCTATACCAGGGAGTCATCTAGCTCAAGAGGGTACAGACCAGCTTGACTACTGTCAGATTCAAGTGGAAAGTTCCAAGTTCCACAGTTATGTGGTAGTCACACACAGGGCACCCAGGCCCACAAAGGGTAGGCCTTTGACAAACCAAGATTCAGAGAAAGGAAGTGATGGGCCCAGAGTCACCAGGCTATTTGATCTGGAAAGAACAGCTCCGGGAAAGACGTTCATACTCTTCTTCAATACATCCCCAATTTGTCATGGTCCTACATGGCTCCTAAAAGAAAGACTGACATTTTCTTTTTTAATGCAAGAAAAAAAGAGAGAAGTAACTATCCTTGACTGCTTTATCTTGTGCCTTTTAAAAAGTTTTGTATAGAAATGTCCAAATATAGACTGAGAGGCAGAATGATATAATGGTTAGGAAAGTAGATTCTGGAACCAGTAATTTTGGTTTGAATGCTGGCTCCACCACCTACTAACTATGGGTTGGTTGTTGAATCTTTCTGTGCCTCAGTTTATTCATGTATAAAAAGGGGATAAAAGTAGAACCTATAGCTATTTATGCATAGGCACACACACATATATACACACATATATATAAACATATATATGTTGTCTTAGAACACACTCCCTCTTATAATTAAGTTCTATTATTACCAGTTATGTGAAGGGGTAGAGCCCTCTTCAAACACATTTCCCAGTGTTTTCATTTGCAAAATGGGTTAAGAGGAGTGGTATAAGTAATAGTAATGATAATAAGTAATATTAAGTGCTTTATGTATGCCAGGTTCCGTGTTAAGCACTAGACATGAACCTTAATTATTAGCAACAGTAGAGAAGGGTACTAAGTTCTTTTTATCCCCATTCTACAGATGGAAAAACCAAGATTCAGAGAAATGAAGTGATGAGCCCAGAGTCACCAGACTATTTGATCTGTCTTCCTCTAAGAAACTGGGCTAGGCACAGAGGACAGGGGTCTCTAGAGGATAGACTGCAAGCCTCTTAAGAGCAGAAATGCCCTGCTTCTCATTCCAGGGGGAGTCAAGGTTGCCAGGCTATTCAAAAGACCAGGCCAAAAGCAAAGTCCAGGACTTGTTTTAGCCAGGGACCTACCTCACCTGGTCCCCTTGCCCTGGCCAATAAACAGCAGCTGACCTTGTGGCAGGGGTGTGGCAGGGGAGTGATGTCAGCCAGCGGGAGGCAACCCTTGGAATGTAGGGGAGGATGCTGGGGCTCATGAGTCATGGTTCCCCCACCCCTTGCCACAGCTCTGCATGTAATGTATTATCTTTGTCACTGGGATTTCTGCTCCTGGTTGGCTGGGAGTTGGTGGAACAATCATCCCTAAAAGGAAATTAGTGTGTTAGCAAGTCCCATCTCTCCCTGCCAAGTGACCTGGAGGCACCAGGAGGAACACTGGCAAAGGCCCAGCTGCCTCCTGGCCTGGAGGGGCCCACGGGGCAGGGAGGCCTATACTGGGCCACTGAACACTGAGCAGACCTCCGCTTAGAAATGCTCTTCTGTGACCTCCTCCTCCCAGTAGAGATCTGGGCCTTCTGCATCAAAGAGCGAGCCTTCCAGCAGAGTGTGAAGCTTCTAAATATTTATCCTGAAAGTTGAAGGAGGAAAATAAAATGCCTTCCCCCGGAAAATGGAAACAGAGGGCCTGGGAGAGGATAGATGGTGAAGAATACATGGGATTTTGCCTTGAACTCCAGAACATTCTGATGGCACCAAGTGTGAAAGGCAGGAGCCTACAAATTTCTTGGCTAAAAATGTGAAGTTGAGGAGAAGCAGCACTTCCTACAAAATTAGAGATCAGGATAACTTTGAGTTTCTAGCCCACTTTAAGACTGAATTCTTTTTTTGGTGGGGGAGGGGACTGGGGATTGAACCCAGGGTTGCTTTACCACTGAGCTACATCCCCAGCATTTTTTATTTTTATTTTGAGACAGGGTCTCACTAAATTGTCGAGACTGATCTGAAACTTGTGACCCTCCAGCCTCAGCCTCCTGAGCTACTGGGATTACAGGCATGCACCAAGCCTGTAATCTTAACAAGAAATAGGTGTTTAAAAATTTGCTCAAGCCTGAATTCTTAACAAGAAATAAGTGTTTAAAAATTTAAATCGGGCCTTTTCTTCCCTTGAATTTCCTTTTTTTGGAGACCAATTCGGTAATACCCAGCAAAGTTCAGACCTAATAAATTTTTGACTCAGTAATTCTGCCTCTAAGAATTTATTGTACAGATGAAATGGGTCAGAATGTTTTGCTTGGCTGAACGCATGATTGATGCAGCATTGTTTGGAGTAGCCAAACATTTCAAAAAATGTAAATGTTCATGGAACGGGAACTGGCTAAACACCCTTATACAGAGTGGTACATCCACGCAATGCAGAAAGCAGCTTTAAAAAGAAGGCAAGCTAGGTGAAGTGGCGCATGCCTGTAATCCCAGCAGCTCAGGAGGCTGAGGCAGGAGGATCACAAGTTCAAAGCCAGCCTCAGCAATAGAGAGGCACTATGCAACTCAGTGAGATCCTGTCTCTAAATAAAAAATACAAAATAGGGCTGGGGATGTAGCTCAGTGGTTGAGTGCCCCTCAGTTCAATCCCTGATACCCCTTCCCCTCCCCCCAAAAAAAAAAAATCCCCAATACCCCTTCCCCCCCAAGTATATACACTTGCAATGCAGAGCTTTTCTGACACAGGGCACTCTTTGTCTCTAAGCCTGGGAATGAGGCAGCCCAAGGGCTCCTGACTTTTCGGTTTATATTTCTGGCCTCTTAGCATTTTTTTCTTTTTAACCATGAACAGTTTTAGCTAGCTTAATCACCATATAAGTAATAGTACTGACCAGCTAAAGGTGCTATGAATAAGAGGAAAGTTCCACAGGACCAGACACAGCACCTGGGTGGGTGGAGCAGAGGTAAGTATTGCTGAAATGCCCCCGAGGGCCAGCACTGGGCAGGGACCAGTTCCTTTCAAGAGGACCTTGTGAGGTGGGTGCTAGGGAGGCCCCATGCTGCAGATGAGGAGATTGAAGCAGAGATAAGATGATGAACTTGCCCCAGGTTGCAGAGCCACTGTTTCCTGGGACCAGAAACATCCCTCCCAGACTTGTTTCTCAAACTATAAAAACTGCCAACACTTTTAAAGACTGTAAATTATTCAATAGTTACTATTGATTTACCATTGCTCATTATTATTGATGAATGAACACATGCTAATCAGAAAGGCCAGTGATGTCATAGTGGGCAAAGAGTTCGACTTCAGTTTCAGTGAAGAAACTGAGATCCTTGTTCTACCATTTAATAGCAAAGAGGCCTTGAGCAAATTCACTTCAACCCTGAGCCTCAGTTTCCTTAAATGAGGATGACAGGACCTCCCAGGGTTCCTGGAGGGATTAAATGTGATACTGTATAGGAAAACCCTGAGGTGATTGACATATGTTGGACACGTGCACAGAAGGCAAAAGATGCTGGGGATGGAGCAAAATTACACCCAGAATGTGACCGGGCAGACCCCTCCATTTTGCACCTGCTGTATTTTAAAAGTGAACTGAAAAACTTACATTCCCACATATTCCAATGATCTGGATGGGAAAGCAGAGTTTTAATTGTTCTGACCCTGCCTCTAGAATATTGATTTAAAACATTTAATACCATCTCCAAATGCCAGGCTTCATTTGCATCGGGTTGGAAGCCAGGCTGCTGAGCACCACTGTGGATTTTCATCAGAGACTAGAGAGGGCCAGCGGCCCACCTTCCTCCTGGCCCTCAGCCAGTTGTGAGCTGGCTTCACCTAGGACTCAGGAGAACTGGCCCGCGGAGGGGCAGCCTCCAATGGATTTCACTGCTTAATTAAAGTGCAGCTGGGGCCTGGGCCACACTGTACCTTTCAGCAAGATATTTGTCACAGGTTGCACAGCTAGCTTTGCTGAGGCCATGTGGCCAGAGCCAGTGCCTCGACTTTGGCTGGTCTCCCCCTTGCCAAAGAAGCTCGTGCTTCTACCTCTGGGAGGCTCCAGGGCTCACCTTTAGGAGCCTAATTCTCCAGGCACTAAGTGCTTCCTCCTGGAGGATCTCAGAATCGGAATTCAAAAAGTGGCCAGTGGCTCACCCAGAGTCCCCGAAGACCTGCTGGACAAAGCTGCTGACCCTCAGTGCTCAGGGCCCTGAGCCTCCCATCACTGCATTTATTACAGGAGCCACACAAAAGTCTGCCTTCATCATTCACTAAAGTCTTCTTTTTTTATCATAATTAAAATGGAAAATTTCAAATGTATACCAAAGAAGAAAGTACAACCATCCTCCACACACCACTCCTCTCTACAACCACCACTCCCGCTTCCATGAAGGCCTCAACCCCCTACTCTGCACTGTTTGAAGCAAATCCTAGATATTTTATTATGTCATCCACAAACATTTCGGTAAGTGTCTCAAAAAGATAAGGAATTTTCTTTCTTTTTTTTCATTTTTTTTAAATTATTCTTTTACATGACTGTAGACTTTATTTTGAAATGTTATACACACACAGAATAAGCATAATTTGTTCAGTTAGAATCCCATTACTGTGGTTGTACATGATGTGGAGTTACACGGGTCGTGTATTTATGTACGAGAATAGAAAAGTTATATCCAATTCATTCTGCTCTCTTTGCAATTACTGTCCCACCTCCCTTCCCTTTATTCCCCTTTGTCTAGTCCAATGATTTTCTAATCTTCCCCTCCTTTGTTGTGGGTTAGCATCCACATATCAAAGAGAATATTCGGCATTTGGTTTTTGGGGATTTGCTTATTTCACTTAGCATGATAGCCTCCAGTTCCATCCATTTGCTGGCAAATGCCATTATTTCATTCTTCTTTATGGCTGAGTAATATTCTATTGCGTGTATGTGTGTGTGTGTGTGTGTGTGTGTGTGTGTGTGTGACACACACACACACACACACACACACACCACATTTTCTTTATCCTTTCATCTGTTGAAGGGCACCTAGGTTGGTTCCATAGCTTGGCTATTGTGAATTGAAATGCTATAAACATCAATGTGGCTGCATCACTGTAGTACGCTGATTTTAAGTCCTTTGGCTATAAACTGAGGAGTGGGATAACAGGATGGCTCCATTCCAAGTTTTCTAAGGAATTTCCATACTGTTTTCCAGAGTGTCTGTACCAGCAATATATAAGCGAACCTCTTTCTCCACATCCTTGGCTAATATTTTTATTGTTGCTTATACAAAACAGACATGAATACTAATGGAGGAGATTAGAAGATACAGATTCAAACCCACATAAATACAGTTTTCTCATACTAGACAAAGGTGCCACACACATACATTGCAGAAAAGATAGCCTCTTCAGTAAATGGTGCTGGGAAAACTGGAAATCGATATGTAGTAGAATGAAATTGAACCTCTATTTCTCACCGCACACAAAACTCAACTCAAAATGGATCAAGGACTTATGCATTAGACTACAGACTCTGCCTACTAGAAGAAAAAGTAGGCCCAACATTCCTCTATGTCAGCTTAGGAACTGACTTCCTCAATAAAACTCCTGGTGCATAAGAAATAAGATCAAGATTCAATAAATGGGATGGCATCAAACTAAAAATCTTCACAGGAAAGGAATTTTTGATATAACCACTGCATCATTTCACACCTTAAGTTAACAAGGGTCCTTTCATATCATCAGATCTCCCATGAGTCTTTACATTTTCCTGACTGTCTCAAAAATTCCTTGTAGACATGGATTTGTTTGAAGGGGACCCAAACAAGGTTCAGGCTACATTTTGGATTGCAACCACAGTGACTCTGCCTCGTCTTTCAATCCTATGTCCAAACCAGTGACACCTCTTAATAATGTGAATTTGGACATGGAACAAAACTCTCTGCCTTAGCTTCCTCTCCTGAAAATAAACAATGGGCACTCAAAAGGTTTCAGATTTTGAAGCATTTCAGATTTCAGAATGAAATCCTTGCAAATATTTCAAAATCCACAACACTCCCAAACCTGAGACATTTGCTGGTTCCATGCATTTCAAATAAGGGATACTCAACTATTATTATATGGAGGTACCGTGAGGATTAAATGAAATAGAACATGTAAAAATGCTCAGAACAGTGCCTGGCAAACATTCAATTTATAGTAGTTCTTACTGTTATTTTCTTTTTGAAACTCAGTGACTTCAATGGCATCCAGGCAACCAAATACAGTTACATGTGGAAAGAAAACTCAGGAGAACCCTATGCCCCTCTCTGTGTTCTTCGAGCCATTCATCACAGTGAGGTAGGAGAGTATGCTGGTTAGCAGCAAGCCTGGGGCCAGGCTGCCTGGGTTCAAATCCCATCCTGTTCCACTTGCCAACAACAGCAAAGAGATGCACATAGGAATTACCTTTCTCAGCCTTTCTGGCCCTGAAGGGCAGTCACATAGTTGAGTTCTGGCCAGTGGTAAGGGGCAAAAGTGATATGCACCACACCCAGGGCTGGCTCCCAAAACCTTGCCCTGCAGTCCTTGATCCCTTTTTCACCCACTGGCTGAGTGGAGAGCACTAAAAAGAATCTAGAAGGTGGGAGAGCCATAAGATGAAAGAGTGCTGGGTCCCAGAATGACCATGTGGAGGGCAATCCAATCAAGAACAATGCCATAGGTTCTGCTGGAAATAAGAAGTAAACTTTTATTGCATTAAGCTTTGGAGTTGGGGGGCTTATCTGTTAACAGCAGGTGGTATTGCCTTAATTAGGACACTAGCCTTGACCTTGGTAAGTTACCTGACCTCTCTGTACTTTAGTTTCTTCATCTGTAGAGGGGATAATACATTTTTCATGGGGTTATCAGGAAAATTGAATAAGTTAATGTATGTAAGGCACGTATACAGTTCCTGGCTCATCACACCACTGTATACATGCTTACACTGGACGCATTTGTGTTATTTTGCTTCCAGGCCATGAAATGAGCTATTTGTTCTGTCACATGCTCCCCACCATTGCCATCTGGTACCCCCACCAACAGCCCAAAGCAATGGGCCTACACCATCTTAGACATGAACCCTCAAAACTATGAGAAAAAAATAAACTTTAAAAAAAATAAATGTATCAGGTCAGGTATTTTGTTAGAGTAACAGGAAATTAACAGAGTATCAGAGTACATTATCAAAATTTTCCACATGTCACAAATTTTAAGCCTTTGGTATTTTCCTGATATGACTTTTTTGCCTTTTTTTAAACTTTTTTCTTTTTTATACTTTTTTCTTTTTAATAATTTGGGGCAACAAATTGCATTCTAGGCAATTTCCAGTGGTATATGAGGACTTTACAAAAAATAAAAGAAAGAGATAGCCTCAATATGCATCTTTCTGGGTTAATAGTCCAAGAGACATAAAAATCAGGATACAGATGTGCACTGAACCCTATGGTTAGATTACAAATGGCCAAAAGGCACTTGAAAAGATGCTCAAGGTTGGCCATCAGAGAAATACAATAAGAAGCAAAATGAGATATACTTAACCCACACTAGGATGGCTATTATCAGACAGGCAGGCAATAACAAGTGTTGGTGAAGATGTGAAGAAATTGGACCCGTTGTGCATTGCTGGTGAGCATGTAGACTGGTGCAGCTGCTTTAGAACACAGTGTGACAGCTCCTCAGAATGTCAAACATAGACTTACCATATGGCCCTGTATGGTCACTCCTAGACATCTTTACACATGAGAAATGAAAACACATGTGCACACAAAAACATACATGAAAATTCATAGTGCTTATTAGTAATAGCTAATTACTAATAATCTAAATGCCCATAAACGAATGAATGGATAAGCCAAATATCTATCTAACAGAATATTTTTCAGCCATAAAAAGACATAAGTACTGACACATGCTACAACCTGGATGAACCTTGAAAGTATTATGCTAAGTGAAAGAGGCCAGATATACAGAAGATCCCATATATTATGAGATTCCATTTATACAAAATGTCTAGAATAGGCAAATCCATAGAGACTGAAAGTATATTAGTGGTTATTTAGGATTAGAGAATGGGTAGGGAAAGGGAAGTTAATGGATACGTGGTTTCTTTCTGTTGGATTACAAAAATGTTCCAAAATTGATTATGGTAATGTTTGCACACTGTGAACATATTAAATATCACTAAATTATGCCATTTAAATAGATGGATTATATCTCAATAAAGCTACTGCATTAAAAAAAAAAGTGCCCACTCCTCCGTATGGATCAGATCACCTTTCCTCTGGTCTTAAGCTTCCATCAGAAACCAGAGCACAATCCCATCTCATCAAAAGCCCTTGTGAACTACATGCCCTGTTAAAATCTGGATCCATCTCTGAGTACAAGTGACAATGCCAAGACCCACATATGGCTAATGAGTCTGAAGTCAAAGCAAGAGGTCATGGCTGAGGTGCACCCATGAGCTATCAGTGCACCACGTAGGCTCCCTTGAAAACTGGTAACCCACTGATACCAATCCTGCATAAGCAATCTTCCAGTCCCAGGCATCCAACCAGGGCTGTTTTTTTTTTTTTTTTTTCCCCACACAGGAGCATACGCTAGACCATGAATCATATTTCCCAGAACTAGTAATGCTGAAAGGGCCAGGTAGTTAGGAGCCCGAATTACTTAAATTGATGTCACAGCATTTGAAAAGCTGACATTCAGGCCTTACAAACTGAATGGCAATTGCCATCCATGCAATTCATGGCCCTGGACTCCTGTTTCCCACCTGCTCTAACACCAATTTAAGCAATTCTGAACTTTGATCTCCGTGGCAGAATGTCTCAGATTTATTGAAGTGTCAGGTCTCAATTGTGCTAACATCCACCCCTGACAGGGCCATTACAAGGTGTGAAATCTGGGTGCCCATCACCCCAGCCAGGTTCAGCACAGCAACAATCAGAAGGAACAAATCAATCTGCCTCTCCATAGTCATCATGGGAGCCTTGCAATTTGCCACAATGACAGCCATGGAGGAAATGCAGGGGCAGTATCATTCCATTCCACGGGACTTTGGGCTTGTGCTAAAAGTGCTACAGAGCCCAGTAAGACAGACCTGACCATCCTCAGCCAAGAGGCAGCTATAACTCCTTGGAAGGGGAGATTTCAGGACTTGCCTGTATTCTGAGAGTTGTTTTAAAATGGAATTGTGTTACTCTCCTCCTGTGTTATGCAAACAGCATCAAAACTGTCAGTTCCTGTTGCCCAGGCTTCTTACATGTCATTATTAACTACCTGTCATCTGCCGATCTGCCCTACCAGGGCTGGAAGCCGGGGGTAGATAGGCCTTATGGGTAAGTGGGAAAATTCTTCGTAAGTGAGAGCTACGTTTATTTCCAAGTTGGAAATACAGGAAAATGGGGTGAGAAGGTCCAGAACCAGGGTCCCTCCATGAGCATCAACCTCCCCACCCACCTCTACTCTGTGCAGCCAGAAAGTCCTGATTCCACAGTGAGACTGCAGCTGCCCTGCTCCTCACCTACTCAGTGAGGGTCCTAACCTGCCTACTAACTTCTGTCCCCACAATTCAACCTGAGACGCCACCCTGTACAAAGATAAGTATCCCTGATTCAGGACTCAGGCACTACAGATGCCAATAATTCTCTGTCCAGAATCTCTGTACCTTGGCAACTTGGTGCCTACCTCAACGAACCTGATGTACACTACCCCCTAAATTTGGGAGTGGGACTACAGACTCCTCTTGGACTCCTCTCTCCTTCCCCCTCCTTACCAGAGCTCCCAGCAGGCCTTATAGCCAACGCCATTCTGGCCAAGACAAAAACCTCATGTGGAATAATTATTTTGAATTGAAAAGTCAATGTAAAACTGCTACAATGGGCAGATTAATTATTCTATAAGTAATGTATTCTGGAAAGTCTCTACTGAGCTACTTGGAGTTACTGGGAGCGCTGTGACCCAGGCTCTTGTCACTGTGGTAGCAGAAAGAGGCATCAGACTTGACCCTTTATAGCCCAACATCATCGCCCTCAAGAACTAAACTGCGATTTCCTGCAGAGCTTCTTCATTCAGGTCTCCTGGGAGTCAGGCTGTTTTCCACAGCCAAGAAGAAGGGAGTTGCCCCTGGATCTTAAAAAAGATAAGGGAATGAGTGAAGGATGGAATGATTCACAATGGAACAAACGCCCTCCTCTCACACACATCCCTCCCAGGGAGAATGTCTGCCTCCAGAGTGGCTCCCAGTGGCTCTGGGGAAGCAGACCTGGAGGGGTGGGGTGTGGCAGGGAGGACTCCAGCTGACTCAACTCCATCCTGCAAAGAACCGAGACAAGCTGATGACTGACTGGGGCTGCAGGTCAAAGAAACTGAGCCCTGAGGCACCAGCCCTACCAATTCTGTCAAAAGCCAACTGCAATCCAGCAGGCT
Source organism: Marmota flaviventris (assembly GCF_047511675.1). Classification (NCBI taxonomy): domain Eukaryota; kingdom Metazoa; phylum Chordata; class Mammalia; order Rodentia; family Sciuridae; genus Marmota; species Marmota flaviventris. The sequence continues at coordinate 50,870,863 of NC_092506.1, forward strand.
CTCTTCCTAAGCCTGTCCCGTCCCTTGTGTCCTCAGGGTCCAGAGGGGGCCCTCCTCTGGCTTCCAGACCCAGCCTAAAGCACCAGTTTGCCTGTGGGTTTCGCCCCAGCATGGTCCTAAATATGATAAGATCGCCTTTTCTACAGCAGACTGGTCGACTGTCCTGGGATTACCTCACATGTAACTGCAGTTACCAGGGTGGGAAGGCCAACAGTTCTGGTGTTGGGAGATGGAGAGGAAGTAAGCAAGAGAAAGAGGGACTTCTAGACCAAATCTCACGTGGGCATAGCCCACACCACCAGACTCACAGGACAGGGCATGGTGGCTGCAGCTCTAAGGGTAGCCTCCTGGTTGCCTCTTCCCAAGGCAGCCACACCCTGGGCTCTGTCAGAAGGGAGTGGACACCAGGGCAATACCTAGGGCCACAAACAAACGGAAGGATGGCCATAAGAGAAGGTTCTAAACTTAAGGGCTGCCTGTACTAGAGCCCTACGCTGAGCATGTTCCTGGCCAGGCTGGATATTCCCTGTCCCCTGACCTGTCACCCTCCCGCCTCATCTTCGGTGACTTGGTCCTGCCAGCCAATTGGAAACAAATTTCAGCCTAAGACCCTACCACAGACATCGCCAGACCCAATAGCAGTAGTTTCTCCTGATGATCATTTCTAACTATTGATGTAAACAAGCCAACTGTAATCCCTTGGCCTTCCAATTGCATCCCTGGAGTTCTATCCAAAGGAAATTATTCTGAATTTTTTAAAAACGTTTTAGGCAGCATTATTTCTAGGAAGGAAAAAAAAAAAAAAGAGAGAGGACCAAAAGAAATGGTTAATAAGCCAGTCACTTAATGGAATATTAGGTGCCTCTAACAATTTTAATAAGATTTATGATAACAAAAAATTAAATTATAATAATAAAAGAAAAACAACGATAAAGAATTTTTATCTATAAAACATATATAGAATAATCACAACTTTAAATAGGAGGAAAGCTAAAATAAAGAAAAAAAAGAAAGAAGTCAAAATCTACTAGTGCTTGCCTTTGGGATCAGAACTTGGTATGATTATTTTGTCTACTTTTCCATAAATGCCATAACCATGCTTTAATTTTATAATGAGGAAGAACAAACTTTAAGTAAAGAAATCAGATGCTAAGGTATTTGGTTTATTTTTTCTTTCTTCCAAGAGAATGTGCAATAACTAAGAATATTTCTGTGCAAACTGATAAAGTTCACTGTTTGTTCCACCCACGATGTAACATTTTCCAAGATGAAAAGTGCAATGACATTGGTCACTGAGTTGGTTTACCAAGGCTTTGGCAGCCTGGCCTATTCCAAACATATAGAATTACCACTTAGTAAATGCCAACAGAACTAGATTTTAGGGTGAGTTCCTCAGTGAGTGACAGACACTTTTTGCAAACATTTATCCGAGGCCCGAAAGAAAATTACACAGCTGCAATTAACAAATTCAAGGTGAAGCTCATGGGAAGGGTGGTATTGAGCCAGTCTCTCATTTTAGTTAGTTTCCTTGGGGGGGGGGGGCAGTTGTTTTTGTTTTGTCTTTTGTTTTCTGTGTTTGGGGCAGGAGGGGCTTTCTTGCTGAACAGTGATGTCTGATCCTGCTTCTGGCTGACTTTCAATGGCCTTAGTTGTGCACTTTAGGACACAAGGTGAGATGAGCAGGGCGGGGAGGGTAGGGAGGATTCAGGGAGTTTCAAGGAATTCTGAATCCCTCTAGTAGAGTGTTGGTCTGCACATGTCTCCTATCTCTGCCAAACCTTGCCAGTGAGCTGTTTCATCTTCAACCTTCTTTATTTAAGCTGTCCATCATGAATTTGTGTGAAGCCATTTCTGCAAAGCAAGCTTTCTGGCCTCTATATACCATCTCATCCCCACCCAGACCAGAGGCCCCCTTGCAGATTCGCTGCCATTGGCTACTCAATCAGCACCCACAGATTCTCAAACCCAAATCTCTTGTCCCAGTGGCCCTTGTGTGTTAGCCAAATTAATGCTTGGCTGATGATGTCTTTCCATATGAAGAAAAGATATTCCTGGATGGTAGGAGGAGGCATTCTTATAAGTTATATAACACACACACACACACATACACACTCAGGGGAGGTTGGCAACAGTTGAGACCCAAATGGAGGCCAATGACCAGAAGAGCCACCTGAAATCAGAACAGAGTTTGGAGTAACCTGGGAGTTTGGAGTCCCTCAATGAGACTAAGACACCTACGGATGATCCAGGCAGTCAATCAAGAAACATTTTACAGAGTACTTGTTAAGTACCAGGTGCTAAACTAGGCATGTGGGATACAAATGTGGGCACAGTAAACACAACTCCTGCCCCCACAGCATCTGCAGGGGAAATGAAAGGGAAGGCTGAGGTTCAGGGCACCAGCCAAGGACACTTGTCTTTAAGCAAAGCCCTCATTTGGATTTCCTATTGATTTCAGGATGTCAATAGTGAAAACTTTACATCTATTTTTAAAGTGTTTTACTTTTATTTCTTAAAGTGTTTTATTGTTGGAATTGTTATAGGGCTTTCCCCAAATGTTGCTTTTTTCCAAGAGAGTGAGTGGAGATCTTAGATGCTTACAAATGTTTACATGAGGATTTCATCTCTCCTCCTGCCTAATGGCTAAAACATAATTATGAACTGTGCTTGTTAACCAAATAGAGATATTCCACGAGACAAGGAGACCAATTCCTAATATGGAGGTGTCCTTGGGCCAGGGCCCACTTATCCTGGTATCCATCTCCTCCACCCGACACAGAGGTGCCTTCATTAGTGGAGGAAAGAAAGAGGTCTTTGTGATGATGTAATTCCCAGACCACCCTACATGGACAATAAAACTAAATTTGAGAGAAGCCTGGTGAAACAACAGCTCAGAAATCATAGAAGAGCAGGGCTGCAAGGGCCCCAAGAGGTTATTTAACCTAATCCCCTAATATTAGAAATGGGTAAATAACAGCAGAAAGGGGAAGAGACTTGTCTAAAATTATGTGCACTATTTCCACCAAGACAAATATGGGAAATACACCCCATAGAAATTTCTGTGTGTGTGTGTGTGTGTGTGTTAAATATCATGGTAGGCAGGAGGGGTCCAGAAGTCTCCCCACGGCATGTGACATGTACAGTGACAAGTGACTGTACTGCAATGTGGCCAGTGCCACTACCAGAGTAGGCACAAGGTGCTGTGGGTCACAGAGAAGGAAGCATCCCACCCTTCCTGGGGACCCTATAGAAGACAGTATGCAGAAGGGGAGATCTGGGTTGGGTCTTAATGAAATAACAGAGTTTGTTTAACAGAGAAAGGAAGAAGGTCTAGCAATGGGGAAGAACAGGATGTTTGGGGGATACATGGTGATTTGTTGGTGAACATGGAGATTTCTTAGAAGGAAAACAGAGGAGACAAGACACACAATGTAAAAGAGTAGTTGTGAAGGCCTTGAATGCTATGCCAAGAAGCCCATCTTGGGGAGATGTAAACTTTGTTTTAAAAAACAACATATTGGCAAAAGGCTGAAGGGCCAGGTTGAACAACTGTGGACCAGAGACAGGGAAACCAGGTGGTGATACTGCAATACTTCAGGTAGAAAATGAAGAGGGTAGAATTTTAAAAATAAACAAGTAATCTAAAAGAAGACAAAGGGCACTTATGAGGCCTGAATTGAAACAGCGATATGTAGAAGGCAGAGTCAGCAAGACTTCACGAGAGATGGCCGGATGTGGGAGATGAAGTGGAGCTAACCCCTGCCCCGGGGCCACGTCCAGCCTGCTGTCCGCTTTACACAGCCCCAGCCCAAGGATGGCTTTCCCAGTTTCTAAATGGCTGGAAAAAAACCAAAGGAGACACATGAAAATCATGTGAAATTCAAATTTAAGTGTCCATAATTACACTTGGTTGGTGTGTCTGTCATCCAGGGTGACAAGGCAGCACTGGATGGCTGTAACTGAGGACATTAAGAAAGTTTGTGACCTCCTAAATAGAAGATGTCCACAACGTGTCAGCCTTAGGCTGACAGCAAAAGAGCTGGAGCAGATTTGGGCAAGTGGGACAAATTATAATTCCACTGAAGGCATGCTGAGTTTAGAATCCCATGACACATCTGAGACTGTGGGAAGATGTACTAGGGCAGTGGGTGAAAGGTCAAGATCTGAGGCGAGGATTTGGGAACTGTCAATGGGAAGATTGTGGTGAGGCTGTGGGAGCAGGTGGGACAGCCCAGGGAGAAAACCAGAGGGAGGGCAGGCAGGGTAGGCAGAAAGCCAGGAAATACAGCCAAGCGGCAAATAGGAGAAAAGAGGGGGATACAGGGAACAAATTCACGGTGGAAAAAGTCAAGAGATGAGATGATTCTTTTTTTTTTTTGAATTGCTAAAGATGCTTTTAAGGAAAAGAGGAGGTTGCCAAATGCCTTCATGAGCCCAAGTAGAATCAGGGTTGAAAAGGAGACAGGATTTTGGAGACCTCAACCAGAAGTCACTTCAATAGTGGCACTGAATCGCTTCTCCAGTTGCCTTCCACACTCCACATTCTCCCCATTCTCCTCCTATCACTCTGACTTCTGTCCTCTTGGATCTCTCTCACTAGTTCCTGCTCATCTATCAGCTTTTAAATGGAGAAAAGTTACCTGGTTCACTCCTTAGACACCTTCTATTCCCCCGCCCCTCACTGGGGATGGCACCCAGGGACACTCTGTCACTGAACTACACCTCCATTTCCTTTTATTATTATTCTATTTTTTAAACTTTGAGACCAGGTCTCTCCAGGTTGCCGAGGTTGGCCTACAACTCCTGCCTCAATCTCCCCAGCAGCTGGGATTACAGACATGCACGATCGCACCCTGCAAAACCCCTTCTATTTTCTAATCATGCTCAATGGTCCCAGTGTTAGGGGTTTAAATACAGGTATGCACACCTATATCTCCAGACCCTCCCCTGATTTGCAGGACCAACTGCAAACTCATCACCTGGGCTTCGAAGTACAACAGGCCCCTAACCAGATAGATCTAAAATCCAGCTCCATCTCTTCCTCCCCAAACCAGCCTGTCCGGCAGGATTCTCCATCACAGTTAAAATTAATTCCATCTTTCTGGGTGTTCAAACTCAAACCCCTGGAATCATTTTGATTCCACTCTCTCATTTTCCACCCAATCTTTCAGTAACTTCTATCTTCAGAATCTTCAAACTACTTCCAGAATTCAACGCTCACCCCTTCCACAGCTACCACCCTGCTCTAGACCACCACTTTTGAGCCCGCTGACTCATCTCCCTGCTTCCACCTCCGCTTGCTTTCAGTCACTGAACACTATCAGTGAGAGCCTGCTGAAACAGAAGCGAGGCCATGTCACTACTGTGTGAACTCTCCTAAGCCTTCCCATCTCCCTCTGAGCAGGGTCCCACGCTGGCCTCCAGGGCCCTGCCCAATCTCACCCTCATTCGCTGGGGACCTCTCTGCCTTCCACAAGTGTGCTTTCTCTCTCCTCTAGTCACGCTGATCTCCTTGCTGATCCTTGATAACACACCAGGGCCACTCTTGGCTCAGGATCTTTTGAATCTGCCACTCTTTCCAACTGCAAGGTTCATATCTACAATGCAAAGACTCTCCCTCAATCCTGCAGGATTTGACTCAGGCACACCACTCCCAGGGAGGCCTTTGCAAGCCATCCTATTTCAAACCCCCAACCACCCCTCTTCCCACAGCAATATTTCCTTTTTCCTGCCTTATTTTGTTCTAGAACACCAATCACCACTCTGACAAAATACGCACATTTTACCAACTTATTGGGTTTTTTTTTTTACAACGTTATTTTATTTATGCAGTGCTGAGGACCGAACTCAATGTGTCACACGTGCTAGGCAAGTGCTCTACCTCTGAGCCACAACCCCAGCCCTACCAACTTGTTATTATGTCTTTTCCATTAGAACGTAAGCTCCACAACAGGCATTTGTGTCTGTTTTCCTTTTCGCACCCAACACAGTGCCTGGCAGAAGTAACTGGAGGGGAAAAAAATGGGAATACTGGATTGAAAAGTGATTAGGAGATGAGAAAGGAGAAGCAAGAACAGACAACCCTTTAGAGATCTCTGAGGTTTACTTGAAGAGGAAGCCAACATCAGGTTTTCTCTGAATGGGAAAGCAAGTTAACAAAATCAAATGTTAGAGAGAGCAACAAGAAAAAGACTGGGGATATGAGAAATGGGACATCTGGCTATCCCCAGTCTGGGAGAAGGCTAAAAGGAAAGGAGAAGGGACCTCCTCAGAAGGGTCTGGGACAGGAAGAAAGCATGAAAGCAGAGCTGTAGATCTGGGTAGCACTGGACAGAGTGAAGGGAACATGAAGTCACTCAAACCTGACCCTCAATATTCTGTCTCAAAGTCCAGGGAAGGACTTGAATGACAAGGCCCTGGAGAAGGCACTTTGGAAAATGAGAGTGAAGTTGAGCAGGAAAGAAGCATAGACTGCTGTGCAGTGCTGGGGACTTGCTCGTTCTACAGACCAAACATCCATTGCGCGAATCAGGGAGTTTCCTCAGCAACGCTGGCCAGCCAGTCAGAATCCAGGGGTAGATGCTAGTATTATTAAAAGAATTACGACTTTAAGGCTGGAGGTGTGGTTCAGGGCTTGCTTAGTACATGTGAGGCCTAGGTTTGATCCCAGAACTGAAATAAAATTTATTATTATCATTATTATAATTACATTAAAGCCCTCATTAGGTACTGAGCAAAATGCAAAACTCTTAAGAACATACTAAATGGGTAAAGACAGTGCCCACAGCTGCTGACCTAATTTGGGATACATTCAGCTGGCACTTAAGTCAAGATGATGTCCTGAAAGAGCAAGTATTAGGGACACATCTGGAGGAAGAAAGATGAAAAGTGGCCCTCTGGCAAGTTGAGTCCAAGTGATCAGTCCAGGCACCAACAGATGGAGACTGGAAACCCAGAGGAGAAGATCCATAGAAGAAAAACTAAAGCCACCTCCCACAACTCAGGAGAGTGGGCCTGGATCCTCTGAAATGCCAGAATGTGACACCTTGGCTAAGGGGAGGATCTGATTTGCAAAAAAAGGCCCCTTTGTCTCTAAAGGGACCAAATAGTGCCACAAGAGGTTCCTCACAGTCTCGGGCTACTTGGCTATTTATAGAATTTATAAACCTTTCTGCAGTCCACAGTAAAAAGACTATTTCAAATTCCAAAGACTCTTTAAAAGTGAGTTCTCAATTTTATAAGCTACCATTATTTGTGCCACGCAATGTACATTACATGTTCTATCTCATTCTAGCCCAAACAACTTCCATGTAAAGATGCAATTTTTATTTTCATGTCACAGGTGAAGAAACAGAAGTTAAGAGATTTGATGGAACTTGTCCTAAGTTACAGCAATCAATAAGAGGCTAGAGCAGAAATCAACCCCAACACGTCTGATCTTAAAGACTATGCTTTGAATTACCAATTCTTTCTTGCCTAACACTACTTTTTCTTACCAAAATGCAAGAATCAGTATTTGTTTAAGGTATTTTTATATGAAGGTTGGGGATGTAGTTCAGTGATAAAGTGCTTGCCTAGCATGGGCAAGGCCCTGGGTTCCATTCCCAGCCCTGAAAAAATAAAGAAATTAAAAATAAAAATAGAGAAATAATGTATTCTTACAAGTCATAATTACTTTATGATATATGTATTAAATATCTATGGAAACATATATTTTATGTGAAATTATGGACCTAAAGAGCCTAACATGTATTATGTCTTTCCACTCTTTGTTTCTTATACTGAGGGAACACAGTAGGCATCAAATGAGTGAAAGGGAGTTGTTGGGCCCAGGAGAATCCTATGTCAAAGCACTGGGATAACTTGCAGACATACGGATATCAGTGATCTTGAGGAATTGTGAAGAATGAGAGGTTCTAGAACACTATGGGGAAAGTGGAAGAAGGCATAGTCATCAAAGCATAGATCTGTGAGCTTATGCAGGATGCCAAGCAAGAGCCAGCCTTACTGTTACTGCAGTGATGTTAGTGGGCCCTTGACAGGGGAAGCCCTGATCACAGAGACCCAGCCCACACTAAGAACAGTCATTTCCCACCAGCCCCACTAATTTCTTGGACTGACTCATAGACCCACCCCCAGGCAGCAGCAAGCAGCCACAGCTGGGTGGTGGCCAGCCCCATTAGAAGCTGTGAGCTCTCCCATTCACCTATGTAAGGCTTCTATATTACCTAAAAGGCTGAATGACAGAATCAGGACATTACAGTTAAGTATAACAGGGAACAACACCAAGAAATAGGTATTATTGGACTGGAGATGTGGCTCAGTGGTAGAGCACTTGTCTAGCATGCATTAGACCCTGAGTTCAACCTTCAATATTAAAAAGTAAAACAAAACAACAAAATGAAAAGAAAAAAAAAGTATAACAGGGATAAAACAAAGACTTTGCACTTGGTTTCAAAAACCTAATTGAGTGAATCCATGATAGGGAAGGGCATGGTTAAGAAGCAACAAATATAAAAATCCCTTTGACTAAGCTGATAACAAGTTCGATAAGAGATTGTGTGATATAGTTCCCAGAGTAAAGAAAAAGCACCCTTGGCTGCCTTAATAGAATATTGTCTATGTTAGAATAAGGGAGGCGACAGCCCTGTTCCATTTGGAGCCGGGTGGCTTTGACTACTGTACTATGTAGACTTCTGGGCAGCTCACTCTGACAGGGTCTGCTAGGTATTCACCATCTCCCTCCACTTCCCTCTGTGGTCTATTCTTTGCTTATGAATACGCAGGAGCTGGCCCCTACAAATTGCTGCACCCAAATTCCCTTGCCCTGGCAGCTTCCTACTAGGTTCAGCCTTGAATAGATTCAAGAGCAAGAAGAAAGAAAACATGCCTTTTTTTGTACCAGTCTCTCCCTCTTTCTGGCAGTAGCTATGTCCTTTTGCTATGACAGTCCTAGTGAACGACCTCTCTTCCACAGCTCCAGCTTCTCACAGTTTCCAGTTTGCTTCCCTCGTCCCTTCAGGCTTTGAGGTGGTAACAGCTTCCTCCTATTGCTAGCCCCTCAGCATCTCAGCATCCCTTTTGCTTCCTTTAACCTTCCCACAGCTCTATAAATAATCCCTTCACTAATTATTTTCAAAATCCCAACTAAGTCGGCCTTCTGTTTCCTGCAGGGACCTTGAATGCAACTGAAGGGACAGGATGCCAGAAAGCCTTAAGGTCATGTCTATGCAGAACAGCTCCAATAGGGAGGAGATGCCTGGCCTGGCCAAGGGAAGACTCCAGAAAGCGCAGTCTATTTAAGAAGGTTAACTGGACACTGTCAAACTTACTCTCCTGGTCCACAGACAGTAGCAGGTATAGAAAAAACACGTTTTGGCTAAATGGAAACTTTTCCCATAGTTGCTAAAGGTAGGGTGAGTCCTCAGTAATTCTGAGTTGCCCAGTCTGAAGCTGGATGAGCCCCTATTAGGAACCCTGTAAGAAAACATTAGAAATGCAGCCTAGAAAAGGGCTTTCCAAGCCAAGATTTTATGACTTGCCACCAACTGTACACTAATAAAAGGTCTGCCAAAACACAGCATTCCCTGCTGATCCTTAGTTTCACTTTCTGTGGTTTTAGTTACCTGTGGTCCACTTCAGTTAGAAAATGTTAAATGGAAAATTCCGGAAATAGTTCATAAATTTTAAATTGCACACCATGAGTGGAAAATTCCAACTACACAACTCATACGTTTGAAACTGTACACCATTCCAAATAGCATGATGACATCTTGTGCCTGACCCCACCCCACCCCTGCCTGGGACATGAATCATCCCTTTGTTCAGCGTATCCACACTGCATATGCTACCCACCATTCCTCACTTAGTAGTCACCTTGGTTACTGGCTGAATTATTAGATCCACTGTCACAGTATTGCAGGACCTGTATTAAATTAATCCCCACCTAGTAGTCTAACTAAATCACGATGCCTATGTGACTGGTCTCACTTCATCTCATCACATGGACAGTGTATCTTCTCACACCATCATAAGAAGGGCAGGTAAATACAATAAGACTTTTTGAGAAAGGCCACATTCATATAACTTGTATTACAATATAAATAACTGTTCTATTTTAGTCATTATTGTTAACATCTTACTGTGCCTAGCCTATAAACTTTGTCATATATATATATATATATATATATATATATATATGAAAGACCAGTTGATATAGAGTTTGGTACTATCAATTATTTCAGGCATCTACTGGGGGTCTTGGAACACACCACCTGTGGATAAGGGAGAAAATGATAAAATTGAGGAAAATTTGGGGAATGTGTTTTGCTGCTGCTTATGTTTACCTAGGGAACAGAGGTCTAGTTTTTGGGTCCAGCTAATTCTCAACACCGAAATTGGTTTTTATGCTTTAAAAAAAGTTAAGGAACATAACTCATTTTACATCTCAACGTCACAGCTTTCAGAAGGATTATTTCCAGTCCACTGAGCAATGTATTCAAAACTTTTTAACCCGGCAACCTCTACCCACGCATCTGTCAATCACTAGAATGCTTCTAGAGAAATGCGGCCTCATCTTCCAAATCAAAACCCAGGATGCAAATTCTACCCACAGGACAAAATTATCTTACATCCTGGGGAGGGGGAGAAGATCACCTTAATTTCACCACGGTGGGGGAAAAAGAAAATGTGGTTTGTAAAGTCCCTGAATGTCTGAGTTCACAGCAGGGTCACGGCTCATGATGCCAAGTTTGTATCTAACCCGGGTATTCTAGAGTCAGAGTTTCAAGTTTATCATTTACTACCCCCGCGGTACCGCTAGGACAGCCAGTTCTTCACTCATTCATTCAATAAACTTTTGATATTGATCAACTCCATTAACAGAGCCCTGGGGATGTAGAAAACAGCCCAAGAGGCCAACGCTGCTTCGCTGCTACAAGGACTTCAGTAAGTCCAAACGACCTGATTTTAAAGACCAATGAAGGCAAAGAGAGAGAATGACGGCGCCCGGAAAGTTTCAGTAGAAACTTGGTCAATGCCAGCCCTCGGGCGCTGGGAGGGCGGGGACACGGGCCCACTGGAGGACGCTGCCTACGGGATGGGGCTGGGTCCCGGCCCGAGCTCTGGGTCCGGCCGCCTCCCGAGGCCACGCGGCTCCCGCCCTCGGCCCAGCGGAGGCGTCCGCCTGGCCCCAGGCCCTGGAGAGCAGAATCCGGGAGGCGCCGGGAAGAGCGGCCTCCGAGACCCACCCGCGCAGGGCCGCCAGTGCGGGGTGCGTCTAGCTCCCGCCGACTTCCAGGCAGCGCGCGCACGCCTCGCTGCGCGCCCAACCGCGCCGGGCACCCGCCGCGCGCTCCCGCCCAGCCCCGGCGCCCCGGCCCCCAGGCCCCCGGCCCCTGCAGGCCGTCGGGCTCCGCCGCACCTACCTTCCTTGGCTTTCTTCCTCCGGGCCAGGGTCCCTCCGAGTTTCCCCAAGAAGGAGTCATCTTTCTTGCGGGACGGGGGCGACTTGGGAGTGGGGGACTTGGGGACCGAGGGCGACTTCTGCGGGGAGGTAGCCATGGCGGCGGAGCGGGCAGCCGCGGGCCGAGCGGGACGCCGAGCTGGAGCTGGGCGGACGCGGCGGGCGGCGGCGGGACTGAGGCTGCGGCTTTCCAAACGGAAGCGGAATTATTCCAAGCATTTGAGGCAGCTCACGCTCGCCTTTCCCTTCCCTCGCTCCCTCCCTCGCGCCGCCCTCCGCCCTGGAAGGAGCTGTGCGCTGGGGCCCGCACCCCGGCCCGGCCTGCGCCCCTAGGCTGGCCGAGGATCCCCTGAATCTGCCCCATGCCGCAGGACATGTGGCCTTATCAGTTTGGGTGTATGTGTAACTCTCCTGGCTGGAAGTGCTGGAACCTAGAAGACTGCACCCATTACACATCCTAGCACAAACCAGGATCTGAACCAAACCAACTCTGTTACTCTGTCTCCCAGCTGCTTGGAGGCGCTTGTTCTTCTCCTGAATTGCTTCTTATAAAATTAGCCCAAGTCTTGACTTAATGAAACAAAGCCAGCTAGGTCCTGGAGAAATATCTGGAGTGGACCAAAATGTGTTTGGGCCCCATCAAACTGGGCATCACCAGTGTTACCTGGATTTATCCAGGGCCATCATCCTTCTCTTCTCCCATCCAAGAGAAGTTGGAAGTACATGAAGGTAGGGCCCAGGCTTATTCTTGCAGGACAACCATGTTTCTAGCAGCTCAATGGCTTGTACAAAGGAGGATCTTAAATGTTGGTGGGAACTGGCATGGGGAAAGCGCAACCATGGGCTCCTCAGACACCATCTCCCTTGGGGCAACTGATCCTGCCAAAGTAAAAGTGGTAGGGTGACCACCATGCTCACTTGAATAACAGGGTAGTAGTCACACAAATATGTTTCAAGAACTCGTACTGGAAATGATCCAAAGGCACACTGTATTGCATATGCCCACCTTAAGTTCTCATTTGGGCTCTTGTTTTTGCCTCTCACAAACACACTTGGCAGCTGTGTTTCCTCCCCAGCCCTCAAGCTACAGTTGATTAAACCTGGGCCATCTCACCAAGAGCTCTAGGCTGCATAAACTGAATCAAGACTCTAAACAGGATCAACTGCTGTCAGAAATTGAAAATTGGCAGGTGATCGTACAGTCTAAAGTGGGGTGCAGGTTTTTAGCCAATGGCATGCTAATGAGTGGACAGAATGAAGGGAGCAAAGAAAAGTGTTCCTGAGGCCCTTGGGTCTGAGTGACCACCTGGATCTAAATCTCTCCCCAGCCCCCAGATGCAGTCCCTGCAGATCCAGCTGTTTTTCCTTCTCAAGAGGCTTAGTGAAGCCTTCTAATAGCATACCCATTTAACCTGGCCTAATCAGCAAAGTGACAAGCAGCAATTCCTGAATAGAACAAATATCTAACAAACCAGATGATCAGTAGAGCCTCAGCAGAGTATAGGTTCATTTTATTTTTGTTTGAGAGTCATAATTTTACCTTTTTTGAAAATTACATTTTAATTGGTACCTCTTACCTAACAGAAAGCAACAGAGTCAGGATGTCTGCTGACCTGGGAAAATGTCTACATCCCCTCCCTACAATCTTAGAGATGGTGGGAAGCTGCAATGAAATTGTATTTTGATTACATCATTAAGCGTTTTTGTCCAGATTATCAGATACATAAGGACATCTTCGAAATCTGATCTCTATCCCCGGAAGCACTTCTTATTACAAGACATGCAGCACAATAGCTGTGTGGTCTTGGAAAAGTCCATTCCCTTTTCTGATCCTGCATTTCTTCCTCTATGGAATGAAGTGATTGGGACAGAATAGTGACTCTCAAACCTGACTGGACCTCACAATGCTCTGGGAGTTTACTATGAACATTAAAAAGTCCATCTCCAGAAATTCTGATTCAATAAATCTGAGGATAAATCAAAGGATAAGTATTTTAAAAAATAGATCACAGGGTTATTTCAGCGCAGCTGGGATACTTCTGGTTCTAACATTCTATGGTTCTCTTTCACAGATTGCTGATATCTGCATGCAGGGCTTAGGTCCTAAATATGGCATAATCAAGATTATCCACGGAGATCCCTTAAGTTGCTCACCAGTGCTCTTATGTATACAACTTTCCTAGCTAATTGTTATGATTTTCACTAAACTTTGAAAACCACAGAGAAAAACTGAAAGGAAGAACAGAGTGTTGACTGTTGAAACCTGGCTCCCAGAAAATAACCTGTAAAACAAGCTGTGGAGAAGGCTGAGCTGTACTTCCTGTGCACCGTGATAAGGGGAGATCCTCCTTGGCAGACTACACAGCAACCAGAAAGGAAGACAAATTGGGATATGCATCAGGTTTCAAAACTGGCCTTGCAATGGGTTTGGCCAAGGATCATGATAAGATTGTTTAGGATCAGTGGACACAAGGTGAAGCTTTCAAAGAGTCTTAGAGAGTAAACAGTCGTTTTAATGGTATCTATTGAAAAGTTTATGGATTTTATGTTGATTTCAGTGAGAACTGGGGGGAAGTTCTTAACAATCAAATTATTTGCAAATTTTATCTCTCTGGTCAAGAGGTTTTTGGAATAAAGACAGAGGAATGATAAAGTCTATAAATGTAGGCAGTAAACTCCACGGATGTTAGTGGTTTCCCAGGTCTCAATATTATGCATATATCTTGCTTTCTAAAACATTTCTGCCTCTAAGATAATTATTAATCTCTTGAAAGGCTGATGGGGAATGGATGGTGAATTGTAAATCTGTTTTATTTGAAGTGCAGTCCATAAACCAATGTTGATCCAGATCCTGTTATTGGTCTGCAAATATATAAATACAGAAATTGTGGTTTTAGAAACTTTGAGAGCAACTTAACAATGCAATTCTATGTCTGTTTAATCTAAGAATTTAAAACTGGAAGCTTACATTCTGAAAATCTTCATTTTATTTTCTAATAATCCTTTTTTTATGGCATTTTACAAAAATATTTGTTTTTGCCAGATTGGACCTTTACCATACATCCTTTGATATGCACTGTTCTAAGTTGCTCCTGTTTGCTTAGAGTTCTTATACTCTCTTTGGACATATGCCTTTAGAATCTTTATGGATATGACTTGATGTGGGTTTGGTGCAGAAGATAAAGTGAAATAATACATGGCAAAGTGCCTTACCCAGGGCCTGGTACCAAATCTAAATCTTGCTTAATTAGAGACACACACCACACATTGTTCTTCCATAAGATGCAGAGGAGAACTTGCACGGGTTCCCTTCATCTAAATAAGTGTTTCCAATTATGGCCCCACCAGTCAGCTGGTTGTTGGTTTTGTCCCACCCAAGGGACTCTGAATCTCAAAGGCCAACCTCTTCTTGAAGCCTAGGCCTAGACAAATTGCACTGGGTGAGAATAATCCCAGGTTCTGATCCTAGTTCAATAACTAGGAGATCTGGAATATACCTCTTCCCTTTCTGCACTTTTCTTTCCATCATTGGTAAGAGGAAACCAAGGCAGTAACTGCTAAAGCTGAACTTTGGGGGCCTAGGGATGTAGCCCAGCAGTAGAACAATTGTCTTGCATGTGCCCTGCTGTGGGTTGGATTCCCAGCGCATGCGTACGTGCGAACACATGTACGAAATGTAAATCTGAACATCACACGTTCCTTGTGAGCAACAATTTCAATCCTAGGTTATAGACATAAAAATGAGTCTATTAATGAACCCAGATACGTGTTTTAGAAAGTTCATAGTAACACCATTCAAATACTTACTAACAGCTGAATGACGGTGATAGTCACAGTAATGAGAATGAATAATTTGCAGCAATAGAATGTATCTTACAATATAATGTTGAGTGAAAACAAAACTAACACAAAAGAACACAAACTATCATTTTATTCATAAATTCTTAAATGGGCAAAACAAATTTACGTTGGAAGTTGAGATAGTGATGGAGTGCAGGGCACACGGGAGGCTATGGGAGCTCATGTTCCTTGGTCTGACTACTGGTTGCAGGGATATATTCTAAAATTAATGGATACACATTTGATAATTTGAGCAAATTTCTGCATGCATATTGTAATTTAATAAAAATTTACTAATATATCACACAAAACAATATTAAAAAATGAAGCCCCGTATGATATGCCCCATAGGATCCCTATTAAATTCCCTTTTCTAACTTCTGTCACTCAAAAGTCCACAGGTCTTAACCTAGGCCAGTCCTGTCACCAGTTCTTCCTTTAGGAGATATGTTTCTAGCTAGCTTTTGCTGCCTTCAGCCACCAAGCAATGTTCCTATCCTGGTCCTGACATCTTCCCTCAATAATTCCAACAGCCAGGCTTTGTGACTCATAAGGCAAGATCATGTGGTGGTAATGGATATGGGTTAATTCTGCAGCTGAATATCTATATACACTTGTGCAAGTTCCTTAACCTCTTTATAGCTCAGTTTTCTAATCATAAAATGAATACCTCATAAGGTTGTTGGGTGGACCAAGAGATTTAGTGTAAATAAATTACTTAGCTCAATGCCTAGCAGATAAATCTGAACTCAATAGATATTGGTCACAAGTATCTCACTTAAGACTCATAAATGATACTATCATCATCTCCATTTTATGGACAAGTAATCTGAAACTTGGAGAGTTTAAATAACTTGTGAGAGGCCACACATAGCCAGTAACTGAAATACTAATACTATGGCCCCTAGGATCTGCCTTCCCAAATATCCATACAATCCACAAATTTTAATTAAGATGCTAGTCTCCTATTGTATTAGACTAAAGACTATGTTTTCCAGCTAGGTTTAGTCACATGACCACCTTCTTACCAATAGGATGCAAGCAAAAAGTGTTGCATGGCAGCTTCCAGAGATAGTCCTAAGCAGATGGATGGGAAATGGATATTCAACTTCTGAATTATCAGACTGTTACACAGACCAACTGGCCCACTGAGAATAACTGGAAGAACTGAACAACATGTAAAATAAATCAATTTGAGAGCATTGGAAAGCAATAAAATGTTCAGGGCCAAGGGGGAACCCTGGAGAGATGAACCCATCATATGAGGACAGTTTCCCCAGGACCATCTACCAACTTAAGGAGAGAAACAGAGAGGTTGAGCAGGGCAGCTGCCACTCTCACCAAATAGGCAAAACTTCAAGTACTGCCAAGCTGAAGGGGCTCCCAGGAAGTTCCCTCTCACTTTACTTTTGGACTCTTAAAAAAGAGTGTAGATGAAGGGAAAATTAGGGACATTTTCAGTTAAAAAAAATACTGATAAAAATTGTTAACAGCTGACCCAAACAAAAGGAAACACTAAAGCATATGACAGAAGGAAAATCATGGCAGGTGGAAGCTTGGTGACACAGGCAAGAGTAAAAAACAAATGAAAGGATAACACATGGGCAAATCTAAAAGCATAGTAACTATGTGAAATAATAAAAATACAGTCTTATTTGGTTTTTAAATACATAAATCAAATTAAAATACACAAAAACAGAAGCATTCAAATAAATGAGTAATGGAATTAAGTGTTTTAAGGTCCAGGCATTGTCCGGGAAGACATGAAAGAACAATTAATATTGGACTTTGATAAATCAAGAATCATGCTGCAATCTCTAGGGTAACCATTAAAGAAGTAGTAAAAGACAGTTAGTATCAAGATAATGGAGAGAAAATTGGCATGTAGTTGCTCCATTTAGGCAGGTTTCATAATGTGTATGTAGTTGCTATTTGTCATGTATCTGACAACTTTTCTTTGGCATTCTGTTTTTATTTGACTGTGATTTTGATGTTGTTGTGTAGTTAAAAGCTAAGGATAGAGGTAAAACAATTCTCTCAAAACAAATTAAGGTACAACTCAAACTGAAAGAGGCTTTCACTTTAGGAAAAGTATCTTTTCTGAATTTGAATACTTCTGTTATGAGTTAAATTGTGTCCCCTAAAAAGAATGAGTTAAGTCCTAACTCCTGTACTTTAGAGTAAAACCTTATTCAGAAACAGTATCATTGAAGGTGTAATTACTCAAAACAATAACAAGTCAGGTCATACTGAAATATGGTGAACACTGGACCCAATAAGACTGGTGTTCTTAGGAGCAGAAAATTTGGACACAGACATGCACAGAGGGAAGATAACGGGAAGCCATACGGGAAGGAGATGGCCACTGGAGTTATGTAGCCACAAGCCAAGGAAATGCTTAGAAGGGGCAGGGTAGGATCCTTCCCTGGAGTCTTGAGGAAATACGGCTCAGTAGACACCTGGGTTTTGGACTTCTAGCCTCCAGAACTGTGAGAAAATTAATTTCTGCTGTTTGAAGACACCTAGTTTGTGTCCTTTGTTACAGCAGCCATAGGAAACTAACACTAACATCTAAGGGACAAGATGGGATCCCTACATTATGAGGGTTTTACAAAAGCTCTAGATCCCAATCAATAATCAGAGGTTGTTGGACCACATCAAAGCAGGAAGGGGAGAGAGAAGCCTGGCGGAGCCTCCTGGGGACCTCTTTGATCACTGAAAGCAAGGTGTGCTCTCAGGATGAAAGCAGTGTGAGAGATGAAAGGCCCTGGACTGGAGGGGTCTTCAGTGAGAAGCCTCACAGCACATTCCCCTTGGGGACTCTGGAATATTAGTAATGGCCTTTGAAGGGCGGTCAGTGAGTATGCCCTACAGGAGTCCTACTTGCCTAGGCGAAGGCAGCCTGGATGGTGAGGTTGGGGTGGAAGAGCAAGGGCTTCTCTTGGTGGGAAAGGAAGGCATGGGGCAGGAGGAAATCAGAAGACTTTAGTTTAGTTGGCAGCACAGTGGACGGAGAGTGGGATTTTTTTGGAGGGGGATGTGTTTGAGGGTCACACAGGATGATGCAAGACAGCCTCTGATCCAGCCATGAAGGGATGCGTCCCAAGTACTTTGAAACCGATGACCTGCTTACCTACCCTTTAAGAGTCTCCTAATGAACTGCAGTTGTCAGTAGAAGGATTCCTTCCTGTGAGTACGACAGCTGAGTACCAGCCATAGAGGCAAAGCCTCCGGATCAATACCTGAGTATCATCTAGCAGAGAAATGGAGAACACACCAGGGAACAGCAACAGTGCCACCCAGGGAGCAGTTGCCCAGCTGGCTGAGATTTTAGGGACAGAAGGATGCATGTGTGACTCACTTCAGACCCAGCCAGGCACAGAGGAACCCCTTGAGCCCCAGTGATTCTATTGGTGTGTGGTTCCTGCCACTGGCCACTGAGATCACCCCTGAGGTCTTGATTGTCCTCTCCCCTGAGCCTTCCCAGGTCAATGTGATCTGGGAGCCAGGTCTTCTTAACGGCTTATCATATCAACCTTCCTCTCCAGACTTATGTGACCAGCAAGATTCTACACTCCCATCTTTGCTGGGCAGATACTAAAGCTATTCAGACGTCAGATGGTTTCTTTAAGAGAAGAAAGTTACAAGTATGACCTCTAGCAATCAAGTGGAACCAAGACTTGAAGACTTGAAACACTCTTGGTCAGTGGGCATGCAAGAGACTGGACACCTGGTCAACAGAGGCCAGTTCAGAGAGACGGTCCCCAGAGAGATTCACGTGCAGATTGGTGCATTGGGTGACATCATAGAGAACACAGCACTGAAGAAGTGGCACCTGTTGGCCTGGCTTACCACTTAAATCTCCTCCAGTAGAAACTGCCCATTCTGACCTGATCCACCGAGATTGGAAGTGTCATTTTCTGTTTCTGCTGTTGGGAGTTGACTCACCACAGCTATTCCAATTACAACTCTAGCCATTCCCATTTTAAAATTGGAGCCAACATACAGCAGACTGCCTCTCTTGAGGAACCCTTGAGAGAGGGCAGGACTGTGGAGGAGGGCAGGACCAGCCCCCTTTCACAGCTAAAGACTCTGAAGCTCCACTGAGATGTTGAGATGTCCAGTGCCACCCAGGGAGTAATTGCCCAGCTGCACTGAGAGTCCTGGGTTATTAACATGATTAGCCAGGGTTACTGTTTAGAATGAGCATACTTGTTGATTTTTTCCCCCTAGAGCTATTGATTTATTTTCAAACTACACACTTATTTTGTTTACATTTACTTCCCCAAATTATTATGGACTCATTCTGTATTCTGGGGATGGGAAGGGAATCAAAGTCTTATGCCACTGGTGTTTGGGAACAGATGCCCAGTATCAGGCTATTTTCTCTAGGGTCACAGCAGATCTGGAGGGCTGTTTCCCAATGACTGCTGCCCTGCCCTGACCCTCCCGGCTCCTCTTCCCCCTCTGCATAGTCCCCTAAAGACCTGCAAAACCACCTCACCTCACTCTCAGCTGATGCCCCAAACTCTCCCTTCACTCCTTTCCTCTCTCACACCCTTTGCCCTATGTTCTTGGCCTTGGGACTTGGGACTGTGTCTTAATTTTAGCCTGAGGTATCCCCAAGGCTCATGACTGGGCCCAGAGTACTAGTGATCACCTAAAAGGCATCTCCATGGAATATGGTGTTTATTGAAAGATTTTTTTTTTGAGAGTTGGCAGAGTTAGGTAACTTTATGTTTTGAGTTATTATTTCCATGTTCAAGAGTATATAAATATGGCATAGAAGGTAAAACAAAATACCACGTGAAATGACAGGTTTGGCTTCTATTCCCATATTTACCCTGAGTAGACTGGGCACTAGTATGCTGGGGTGGGGGTGGAGTGGTGACGGGAACCTAAGTGGTGACAGGAAGGAGCAGGTAAGCACAAGGCATTGAGTCTAGGTGGGGACACAGCAAAACCGTGCAGCCTGGTGGACAAAAGGGTTCAGGCTCCAGAGGCTGATAGCTGGTTCCAGTCGCCACTTTGGAGTCTGACTACCTTACATAGGTGCCTGGACATCTTTGTGTCTGTCTTATCCTCTAAAAAAATGGGGATAATGCCTATCTTAAAGATTTTGCTTTCAGGATTAGATGGGATAAATGCACTTGCAGAATTTATTACAGCACCCATAGGCGAGAAGTGCTGAATTCTCTGTAGCTATTGCTATGATCAAGATCCAGGGGCTTCCTGGAGGAGCCGTGATGCCACTGTTTTTGTTTTGTTTTTTGGGGGGGTACCAGGGATTGAACCCAGGGGTGCTTAGCCACTCAGCCATATCCCCAAACCCACACACACACCCACACACATAAGGAAGGCTCTACCATGTGGCGGGGGGGGGGGGGGTATTTTTACTTAGAGACAGGATCTTGCTGAGTTGATTAGGGCCTCGATAAGTTGCTGAGGCTGGCTTTGAACTTGCGATCCTCCCGCCTCAGCCTCTTGAGTTGCTGGAATTACAGGCTTCAGCCATCACGCCTGGCCATGCCACTGGTTTTATTTTTCTTCCTTCCCTCCTTCCCTTCCTCCCTCCCTTCTTTCTTTACTGCCAGTTTCTGGAACGGAACCCAGTGCCTCATTCATGCCTACTTTTCTTCATTTCTAGACGTGAGCTAGAAAAGGTATGAGCATGAAATTACCCAGCATGTCCGACAGGCTCAGGGGTGATCAGCTGCTGCTTCAGCTGTAGAAACCTGAGCCTCTGTAGCTCCTGAGCAGAAAGCGGGCAGATGAGCCCCAAGGAAACTTATAAAGTCACATCAAAGGTGATAAGAGGTCAGTGTTTACGAAACAAGAGCAACTGTGTACATTTTCCATTGATATCCAATGGAAAAGTGAATCCCATCCAATATTTAATCAAAAGCTTGCAAGCAGTGGAGGGGAGCTTAGTGTGGAATACCAAGGGAGCTCCGGGGACTAACCCCTTGAGCGACTGATGTAGTGATTCTGGTGCATTATCTGCCCACCCTCTATAAACGTGCTGGGATTAAGAAAAAAAAACAAAACAGAAGAAAACCAAACAAACTTGGTCCTGAAAGAGTAGGAGTTAAATGTTGGGGCCAGCTCTGCAGAAGGGAATGTTCCTGATGAGTGAGTGGAATTTAAAACCAGGCTCTACCAGGTAAGGAGATGAGAGGGACAGGGAGGCTAGCGAGGACAGGCCCCAGCCCGCAGAATAGCTTTCTTTGTTGAGAGAATGTACCAGAGGCGAGCCACTTTGCTCCTCCTCCCATTCCAGTCCAATGGGAAGGGACTCAGGTTAAGTCCTTCCAGGTGCCCAGTGTAATCAAACTTCCAACATTAATTCATAGACTCCCACACGGGATCAAAGCTTTGTCCAGGTTCTTTCACTAAGAAAAGAAAGAGATGAAATGGATGCTGCCCGCAGAGGGGCCAGACCCAGGCTACATGAACATGTTTTGATTCCTGAGACACAAAAATCATTTATTTTTGGTTCACTTCAGTATTTAAAGCAGCGCACATATAACACATTTCCATCCACATGAATAGTTCCCGATTGTTGGAGCAAATTAATCTTCTACAAGCCACTCAGCAGTGAGGTAAGAAGATAAACAGTAGGTGAAATTGTACACTTTCCCCTGTACGTGAACCTACTGTTGACAATCAGCCCCTCCATTTGAGCTCTCCACATCCAGGGACAGCCACTTTCTCTGTTCATGTGGCGGCCCCAGCTGCCCCCTGCCATCTCTGCCCTGCGAAGGTCGTTCTCTGAACAACCACCTGGGTGGGGCATGCTGCCATTTTCAGTTTGGAAGGAAAAGCCTGTAAATCTGCTTCCTGGGAAGAGAGAGACATTGCTGAATTGTCATTTGCCTCCAGAATGCAGAAAACATCAATTTCATTGTAGCTCATCAGAGTTGGAAACACCTGCCACTTCCTGTCTCAGTTGCAATTAACGTGCTGCATCTCGGCATTGATTGATTCCAAGCAGCCTAACACTGCCCAAGTCAAGGTTTAAAGGAAACAGTACAACCTGATATTATTTTTCACAGTTTTAGAAACACGAACTTATTTTTATTGCCAAAGAAGCACTACAATAGTGGTGGATGTAAACCCCCCCCCCCTTTTTTTTTTTGAGATAAATATGTGTAGAATAGATTGGTGCTTATAAAAAAAAAATAGTTCTTTGTATTTGGGGGTGGTAGATATTTCCTGATCTTTGTATTTATTTGGAGGTAGAGAGGGGGATTAATATTTTTTTTGTATCTTTGCATTTAGCACAGGGCTGCAGAACCCCATGGGCATTCATTCAGAGAATGTTAAATAAGTCGGTCAATAAATGAATGGTTTGGGAGTCCGAGGTGTAGCTCAGTCATAGAGCACTAGGCTAGTATGTGTCTGGCCTTGGGTTTGATTCCTAGCACCACAAAGAATTTTTTAAAATTAAAAATAAATAAATGAGTGTTTTGGAAGAGTATAACTAAAAACTGTCTTCTTGATCCAACTTACATAAAATTCTGAGCTTATAACTATTGTAGAGTCTTTGGCTTAATTTAGAAGCTGTGGGAGATTGACTGTGAAATATATCCTAAGGCTGGGGCTTGACTGTTCAGCCTTGACATCTTCACCAGTGCTCTTTTATAGGGCAGTGAGTTCTGTGCATTTTCAAAATGACCCTGCTCATGTTACATTAAAGACACTGCCTTCACAATGTACAACACTTTACATTTTTAGGGTCTTAGAACATTCTCTTTTGTGAGTAAGGAATGGAATTACTTTAAGTAGTTCAACAGCCACAATAGTTGTGTCCTTTTGGAAATGGAATTGGAATGGAGAGAGGCAGCCTAAGTAGAAAACTGTTTGCTATGAGTTTTGTGTCTTAAACTGGGCCGGATAAGATTAAGCCATAAACCACAGAACGTGGGAGTCTGTGGAAAAAAGTGAACAACTTGCTGTTTCCATAATTGGACCAGGAACCACCTTTGCTAGCCCTCTTGGGAGAATCTTGCTTTAAGATGGAACTATAGCAAATTAAAATACTTAATTCTTTTGCATAACAACACATTTGGGTGCTCTCTGTTACATGTATGCAGGCATCAAATTGTACATTTTTATCTAACTGACAGAAAAGATGTTACTTGAGTATTTCTGCACATTCTAGAATGAAAACAGAAAGTAGACATTTTTCTTAAAATGAGTAAACATTCCTGTGCATCCATATTCTTATCTCTAAATGCCTAATGACTGAAAATATTATTTTGATGATCTCCTCATGCCTTTAATACTATACAACTCATTGCCCCAAATATCTGGGTTATTTGTATATTAAGTAGCTTATATACTAATAGCTTAGTACTAATAGGTCTTCTCCAAATTATAACACAAGAAAACCATAATTATGAGGAAATTATATTATGTTTTAACTAAATATATAAATAAATACAATAGATAAATAGCCAGAAGTAATACAGTTTTGATAGGAATAGTATATAGAAAGATACCTCCACATATTTCCTAATAATAGAATTCAAGACACTAGAAGACCTGATTCTTAAAAAAAAAAAAAAAAGAAAGAAAGAAAAGGAAAGAAAAAAAAGAAAAAGAAAGGAAGGAAAGAAGAAGAAAGAACTACAGCATTTGGAATTTGGTATACCATGGAAAAATTGCATTTAAATACCACCCAAAATGTTGGCTGACTCAGGAAGTCTGTACACATTTCATTTATGGTTGTCAGCTGGCCATATTGGTGTGCACAGACAGCAACTCAGACAGAAGTGGTTCGAGGGTCAGCTTATGTTGAGAAGAATCTGGTCTCGAGACAGAGCCAACTATTGCAAAGCACCTTGTGTCTAATGACACCTTAAACACTCCAGAAGCCAGTGGCTAGAAATATAACAGTTTCTCAGTCTCTGTCTTGTCAATAGCAGTCTAAATCTTTAAAGAGTTCCACTGAGGGAAAACAACCAAATATTTCATGACACATTACCATTTTAAGCCTCCCCTTCTTTGGTTCCCATATGTACTGTCAAAATGCCCCAGGAATCCCAGCATGGTGGTGCATAAACCACCTACCAGCTTTTTGAAAATGTTTATATATATATATATATATATATATATATATATATATATATATATATATATATATATTTTTTTTTTTTTTTTTAATATATATATACTTAAAAATCCGTGACCTAATTTGGGATTGGATAAATGAAGTCACTGCCCTCAGTTCTACCTGGAAGTATCTGGAAGAGCTCTTGGGCAATCCCTGAGAGAATCAAAAACACTCCACTGTTTGGACCCAAGACAGCCCCCATTGAGAAGCATGCCTATCCTGCTACCACTACTAGTGTATATTTAGTAGCAGTACCAACTTCACCAATGTTTTATCAGCAAACGGGTTCTCCTGTTTGCCATTACCAACCCTTATTTAAAAGGCACTTCAAAAATCACCCATTTCCTAAAAGTGCTTATCATTATGTCCCAGGGGCCATGAGCAGAGAGGACTGGGGGAATGAAAAGCTTTTCTAAGCCAACAGGATTTGGTGAAAACTAACCATCTTGCTGGCATGAAGTTAAAGTTCTATTTCCTTTTATAAAAAATAAAATTAAAGCTCAAATGTTCTATTAAACTCTCATTGCTTATGTATATTATATTAAGGCTTATAAATATACCTGGTAAATTAAATTCGCCCTGGATTGAATTAACACCTGCTTTATGAGTTATTTGCTTTTTGTAATCAGTAATCTCAAGGTTTCTTCTCCTTCTCTGGAAACACAATTTAAATATTAACCTAATCTTTAAACTGCTGCTGCTTCTTTCTGACATTTGGAAACCAGTCATCCATGCAAAAAAGGGCAAATATGGACGTATTAATGAAGGGCAGCTTCTTAAAAGTCTTAAAACATGTAACTCAATGAATTGGGAGAAAAATGATAAAAGCAGCTAGAAACTCAGGTTTTTGTGTCACTTTTTAGGGAAAACAATACTGGTCATCCGCCAAGAATACCTCCAGTCAGAGCCTGGCTGACGCTGACTGCCAGTTTCAAAAGTCTGTTTTGTTTTGTTTTCCATTATCGTCTCTGGAAAAGCCTTGGGAAGCTGTAGTTCATATGAGAGAATTTTAATTAAAAGAAAAAAAAATGCAGTAGACTTTTAACTTTGAATCCAGGATGAGAAAGTGTGGTGGTCTGGGCTGGCTTTAGGGAGAGAGGTTTGGTGCCTCACGTCCTGCTCAGCTGACAGCCCCTGGAGGAGATGAAGCTTTCAAAGTGCTGGTCTTCCGCCTTCTCTTTGACACGCTGTTCCTCTAAGGAGTCCACGAGTTTGTCCCTTTGCTCAATCACTTGCATCATCTCGGTGAGTATTTTTTGTTCCTCATTGCGATCATTCTCATCTTTCTGGCTCTCTACAGAAAAAAAGAAAACCGTCGGGCCTCAGGTAAGATTGGACTCTGGAAAGCTCTTGGCATGAACATTCACGATTGTTATAGACTTGTTCTGCCCTTTCATTTCAATAATGGAGAAAACAAGGAAACAAATTTAATACCAAAAAACTGCCCTTAAAGCCACAGATTAGAAAGACTGGTGCTTTGTGCAAGGTAGCCAGCTCAGATTTCATCTTGAGGGTATATTCGTGGCCCAGGGAAATACCCTTTGTGAAAAAAAAGCAGTTAATGTGCCTTGCCCCATCAAGTCCCCAAACTTCCTCTCCTGCCTAAAAAAGAAACCAACAAAACAATGACAGGTCTGTTTTTCATAAACATATCTGAGCCACAGCAAGGAAATCTGTGAGAGAAGTCTCTTCATGAACAGTGTGTGTCAGTGTCTGCTGTTTCTTTCAGAGATGACAATCCTTTTGTCCTTTGCACTTTATGACAAGTTGCAGCCTTTTGAGCAGACACCACACAGAAGCCAAGTAAGATTTGACTGTCCTGACTGTCCTAGGATCAGGTTTCCAGATGGACTCTGCTTTCTCCTGCAGCCTTTCCGAGTGACAACCTTGTCCCTAATTGGCACGAAGCATCCAATCCCCAGGGGAGACAGGATTGTTAGAGAAGAGAGCAAGTTAAGAAGCAGGTGGTAATGACTTTCTGACACTCAACAGAGGATTTTAAAGCCAGATTTAAAACTTGCCAACTAGATTATTGCCACAGGAGAAGCCTTTCTAAATTCCTTCAGCCCTTCCCACTTATGCATTTAGGACGAGGAGGAGTCCCATCCCAGGTGGAGAAAGTGCCACTGTCTCTCGTGGGGCTTAGTGCTGGGTCAGGGAGCAGGCAGATGCAATGAGAGGGAAGTAGAGAAGTACTATTCCCTTGTGCCTCATGTTCTAAGGGAAGGAGAAGAGACAGAAAAGGCGGAAGGTGAGAGCTCTGTGTCCCCATCTCTCCATTCTGGGACCTGGAAGCCCCACGGGGGGCAGAGAATGTCTTTTGCTGGAACACTGGGGTGGAAGGACTCTTGTCCTGCCCCTCGGTCCACTCTGCTCAGAAGGTGCCGCTGTGGATAAACACAGGGCACAGGAAGTGTCTGAGTGTGGCTCCCAGATCTCTATCTGCTATGTGTGGTGTAAGCAGAGTGGTGGAGCAGAGAAGCAACTGCGTACCCTAAAGTGGCCCAAGATAGCTGGCCAGTGGGTCTGCCACAGGTTCCCCCAGCAGAGAGAAAAGTGACTTGACAAAGAGACTATGGGAGGCTGTCTGACCACCCTGGATGGAGGATATGCCCAGGTGAGGCCCAGTGAGCCAGGGAATGCCACCAAATTCCAGAGCATACCCAGAGAATGGCCAAGCTGTGGGTGACAACAGCCCTACAGCTTAACTGCAAGTGCCAGCAGGAGAGCGGCACCTGATGACAGGACACAGCTCTGTGAGGACTTAGAGTACCCCACACAGATGCTTATGACACCAGGGCACAAAGCTGCCTCTTCCTTAATGACAGCACTGACCCTGCGGAGAAACCCAGGAGGAAGGGGAAGCCATCGGAAGACTTAGCATTTCATCCCAGAGAGACTGAGCATTTTCTACAAGGATCGTTTAAAGACTCCATCAGACCTAGTTTATCAGAGAGGGATAAGAGCTCTCATTTCATTTCTTTTGTGGAAAATGAGTCAGCTATGGACAAAATCAAGAGTCTACTTTTTGGGGGGTATAAGTAAATATCAGAGGAGTGAGAAAATGCCTGACTTTCACTTCTTTTTTAAAATGTTTCATTTTGAGAGAGGGTCTCACTAAGTTACTGAGGCTGTCTCAGATTTGCCATCCTCTTGCTTCTCCTCCTGAGTCGTGGGGATTATGACCTTCATTTCTTTTCTTTTTTAAATTTTTTTTTAGTTATAGTTGGACACAATGCCTTTATTTTATTTATTTTTATGTGGTGCTGAGGATCGAACCCAGCACCTCACACGTGCTAGGCGAGCGCTCTGCCACTGAGCCACAACCCCAGCCCCCTCTGACCTTCATTTCTTAGTAAGATAAAGAAAAAGGCATCAAAGGTGGCTAATGAGGCTTTGGCAGTATTTGTTTTACTAGCCTGAAACAGAAAAATCGAAAAATTTTAGCAGATGTATAAATCAGATTCACTCTGGCATGTTAACTTAGTATTTCATGTGTTGATATTCCTTTTTTAAGAAACAACATAGAAAAATAAAATAATTCCTCTCAGCTGAAGCTTGTCTTGGACATATCTGAGCTCTTGTGACAAAAAAGATAGTATATACATTTTTTTTTTTTTTTTTTTGCTGTGTATCATGTCAATTGAGTTTATTTCAACTCCCCCTCCTTCAGGGTAGAATGGTTTCCTCACGGGCAATGCCTTAGCCTGGCCCATGCTGAGGGATTGTTTCCTTTACCATTTCTAGGCCCTGGCAGGACAAGTCCCACCTTCCTCTGTGCTCCCAAAGCACCTGCTGTGGCTCCTTCTGCATTATCCTGCACAGTAGTAACGGGTCTGGACATTGGCCTCCCCAGTGAGCTCACAAACTCCTAGAGTATGGGAGTTGCTCTCACCATGTGCCAGGTCCACACGAGGTTCTCAGTACATGTTTGCTAAGTGGGTGGGTGGACATGTGAACAAAGAGGTGAATGAATGACTTTGTTCCTATAGGCATGTGGCATGGGGAAATGCCTCCTTCTCAGCCTAGCTGGATGAAGCCCAATGGGGATTTGCTCTGGGGGGTGTGGGGTGGACACAAGGTGGGGCTGGTTTTGCACTCTCCTCTGCCTCTCAGGCTGCATGGTCGTGCAGGACAGGGAGAGCACTCTACTCTGGGGATTGCAGTGTTCTTGGTGTACTTGATGTCCTTCAAGGGACAAAATGTCTTTAATAAGGGCCCAAAACATATCACCATACTCACCCTCCTTGAACATTTTCTCTCTTAGTTTCTGCTCCAGTCTGCTTTGGTGATCTTCTAATTCCAGTTCTTGGGCCCTGGGTAGGTATGAAAAAAATGTTCAGGTAGTAAAGACAGGGAATTTGTGTATAAAAACTGACTAAAACACTCATTGACAACAGCTACTGCAATTAACCTTATTAAAATGGGGGTCTTTGAATATCTCTAAATTGGAATTCTGGCTGCTGCTAGGATCACCAGAGGTGTTCAGAAGGGTTTAGAGATATGCTGGACCCAAGAGACACAGGGAGTAGCTGAAAGCTGTGATAGATTCTCAGGATGCTCTTGGAAGGCCATCAGTCTACCCTGTAGGAAGGACAGGAGACAGAACAGTGAAACGGTGCCTAGAAGAGTCCAGGGGAGGAGCGGTGACTATTGGGAACTCTTTGTCTTCTTTAGGTGTAATATGTTTTCAAGAATCACCTCCAACAACTTTCAAGTCTCTGACTGTGGTCAACAAGAAAACCGAAAGAAATAAGCAGTGAGATATTGGGTCCAGGTGGAGGAGATCAAACTTAGGCAGCTAAAGAAGAGTCAGTGAGGCTTTGCAGTGGCCATGCTAGAGTGCTGGGAACTCAGTCTCTCCACTGCAACAACAGCAAAACCCAGAAGCTGACAGTGTCTTGGTGAAGCCAGTTGGGATTTTTCAGTGCCTGGGATCACCCTACTGATAGCAGAGTGGTTGTGAAGGTCCCCACATATGAGAGAGGCTGCTGCTGCTCTAGAGCTCTCAGGAGAATTGAGGACCCAGACAAATGTGACAATGCTAACAGATCCTAGTTGAAGTCATACGATCCCTAGAGACTATAGAGAAAGAAGAGTTGAGGGTTCTCAGTTCTCTTTTAAGCTCAGCCTGTTCAGCAAACATGTGTTCTCAGTTTCTCTGAGCCTTGCAACTTTCTCAACCTCGACACTATTGACATTGTAGGATGGATAATTCTTTGTTGGTAGGGGGACGGGCTGTCTTGTGCCTTGTAGGCTGTTTAGCATCCTTGTCTTCTACTCACACGGTATCAGTAACAACCTCCAGCAGTGACAACCAAAAATGTCTCCAGACATTGCCTTTGGAGATAATATCACCCCTGGTTGAGATCCCAGGGTCAAGGATAAAAGCCTTCCCCCTAAGGAGTAAACAAGTCCACTGACTTTTGTGATCAGGTAGATAGATATGTCTAATGCTGGAGTTTGGTTAGTATAATGGGTTGAATGGGGGACCCCCCCCCAAAGATGTATTCATATCCTGAACCCTGGAAGCTCTGAATGTGCCCTTGTTTGACACACGGTCTTTGCAGATGTACTTAAAATGAGTACCCTCTGGATTATCCCAGTGAGTCCCAAACCTAAGGACAATTCTCCCTTTAAGAGGCAGAAGAGAAGACCCAGACACACCAAGAAGGCCTTGTGAAGACAGAAACAGATAGTGTGGAGGTGCAGCCACAGGCTAGGAATGCCTGGAGCTGCAAGAGGTGAGAAAGGCAAGGAAGAGTTCTCTCCTAGAGGCTTTGGAGGGAACATGGCCCCATCAATGCCTCCATTTGGACTTGTGGCTTCCAGAACGGTGAGAGAATAAGTTTCTATTGTTGTCAGCCCTCTGCTTTGTGAGAATTTACTACTGTGGCCCTAATAAAGTTACAAACTCATCTGGGCTCTCGTGCTTGGCCACACTAGCCATTGATAGAAGGTGATATTTTGATGTTCCATCCATTGACTCTATTGTTTATTTCTCACCTGGTTCAGAACGCAGGCAGGGAAGAGTGGTAGTGCTTATTAGGCCCCCCAAGAAGTCCCCCTAGTGACCTCTCAGCGTAGAGGTAAAAATGAAACCAGATGGCACAGATGAAAGCTCCTATGCCACTTGTGGTGCTCCAGCACAGGTGTGTGACAGCTCTTTTAACTTAGGTGTGGGGGACAGGGCTGGGGTGAATGACCTCCAGCTCCTTACTGGAGGAAGAAATCTATTTCAGCCATAGGACACCACAGGAAGAACAGACAACGGAAGATTCTTTACACTAATGCCAGCATGATATGCAAGACATAAAATATCAATTTGCCTCAATCACTACTCTTTATGCACAAAGAGAAAAAATCCCGGGACTTCCACTAAGGAGAGTGAGCCACCCCCCAGCCCTCTGCTTTTCGGACTCGCTGTTATCAATGTTGCCTTACTTACATGATCAGCAGCTCCGACTCATATCGCATTAATTTATTCTTCTCCAGAACCAGCTTAAACCATTCCTGCAAAAGCTGTGCTTCATCCTGTGTCCCTGAATCTGCTTAAGAAATCAATGGCAAATGGGTTAGATTGGCGTTTCTCTCCCCATGAGCAAACTGCTTTGGAGCCACTTTAGCAGGCCATGTTTGTAGCAAGAAGGGCTCTGCAGGTAGCAAGCTCCCTGGCACCCTGTTGATGCCTCGAGGTCATGGGCATAACAAATAAAACCCACTTGTGCAGGCTCTGGGGGGAGGTCCCCTTGAACATTAGGGCATGACCACTTTAGCTTCCAAGGTCATGTCCTTGATAAGGTCTTCCCACCACAAAGGACACTTCTCCTGCCTACTCTCCCCTCCTCCCTAAAACTGATGTATGTGTGTACATCACACCTCCACTAGAGACCCCTAGTGCCGGTTGCTGTCTGCTCTTCTCTTCTTCCCCCAAATCAACTGCCTTCTGAGTGCCCAGGTGGTGTGTGGCTCCCTTCACGAGGCAGGGAAACTCACATCACGTTTGATTGTTGAAGTGGTGATTGGCATTTTGATTTTTTTTTTTGTCCAAAGAAAAGCTAATGATGAAAAAATATTAATTTTGATTCTTATATGGAGAAAATTAGATCCATACATTCTGACCACTTAAACTATGACCTATGACCTTCCTTCAACAGAAGAATAATTAGGTCAGCATTGCTTCTTAGACTCTCAATGTTGGATACTAAATGTTGAGATATTGCAGTGTTAGAAGCTGACCAGGGTTGAGAAGTAGCTTTTCAATCTTGCTCCCTGAAATGAGGACACACACTGTATGGCAAAACTCATGGCTATTCTAGGATTTATAATGGAGGGTCCCATCGGCTAAGGGGAAAACAATGCAGATGGAGGGTTTGGGCGTGTTGTTCCACATCTTGGAGCCTCTGCTTCTCCCTTAGCTAAACTGGAATAATAAGATGCATGTGTAGTTTAATAATAATGAGCTGCTATTTATCCTGTAGCGAGAATGGCCACCGTACTGGCAGCATCTCATTCAACCCTCCTGATGAACTCAGCAGTGGAGACTCTCAGCATCACCATTTGGATAGCCAAAGAAACAGAGGTTCAGAAGACTAAGGCAAGCTGCCCAAGTTCATAGTCAGTAGGTGACAGAGCTAGGTCTTGTACACAAATGAATCTTAACCTAAGCCCAGGCTTTTCACTGCTATGTATGTCCCTGTCTCCTTCCCCCGAAGTCATGTGCCCCTAGCACACTGCCCTGCCCACAGCAAGCAATTCATGAAAAATGGTTCCCTTTTCTCCTTGTCTTTTTGACCACTTTCTTACTTATAAGGACACTGGGGCCCCAAGAGATTTATATGCGATACGCAAAGCCCCAAATTATTCATTTTAGGGACAAACTGGAGCTAGGATGCAAAACTTGATTTCTGGTCTGTCCATCCATCCATCCACCCACCCATCCATCCATCTACACCTGTTTGTCAGGTATCTTTTATATGTCAGGTTCTGTCTTGAGGACTGGGGATTCAGTGATATGCTATGTGTCACAAGAAGTTTGGAGCCACTAAGGCATAATGCCTACCAAAAAACACTTGTTAGACAATCTTTTGGACCAGATGACCTCAAAGAACTAGAATAAAGTAGAATACTAGGAAACAGTCACAACAAAGCAATAAAAGGCATTCTGAACATATAGGCAGGGCCATCCTAGTCAGGGGATGAGCTGGGGTCTCAACTGGCATTACTTTGGGGAGGAAATAATGAGGATAGAAGAGAGCATTTTCAAGAAGAGGGAACAGCATGGGGAAACACAAAGGGGAAAAGAAAGAAGATGGAGAAGATGTGGATCGGAGAGGGTAAGACAGTTTTATGGTGGTCTGTAGTACACCAAGGGACACTGAAGGTGGTGGAGTAAAAGAACGTTGTGTGGAGCTTTATCCAGGAAGGATTAAAGGGGAGAAAGAGAGGAGGGACGGAAATATGATGTTATTCTTTCTAAGGTATCTTGAGTGAATGAACAAAATTAGACACATAGTAAATACCAATATCTCCTGGGCATTATTTGTGGTACTTGGAGATAAGAATGAATAAATATTGGATCCAGATCTTTGGAAAATGGAGAGCTTTCAGTTCATGGAGAAAACTAACACTACATATCCAAGTCGATGTCACCTGCTCCTTGCTATGGGAACATAGGGGGAAGTGGTATCTTGTATGGAAGAAGTGAGAGAAGGCTTCAGAGAGGACATAGCCAGTAGGCTCAGTCTAAATGAGTAAGAATTTACCAGATAAAGAAGAAGATGGAGAACAGGGCATTCAAGGGCAGTGTCAATCAAAGAATGAAGTGCACAAAGCAGAGATCATATATAACCTAAAAGTTAAGAGCATTTACTTTTAGACTCAGATGTGGGGTCAAACTTTTATTCTCCTACCTACCACTGTGTGGACTTGAGTAATTATTATAGCCTCCCTGAGTCTCAGTTTGTGAAGCTGCAGCAGGATTATGCACACAAAGCCCTTGACCCAGTTCTGGCATGTACAATAAGCTCAATAAATGGCAACAGAAATTGTTCAATCATAAAATGCACATAGTAAAAAAAAAATGTTCATGACCACTCAGGTTCAGGTGGTCCAGCCAAGGAACTGATATCTATTTCCTTCTACCCACTTTCTGGAAGGTGATCACTTCATTGTCTACTATGGTTCTCCATAAGACGAGGGAGTTCCAGGCTATCCAGGGAGCTCACTGCATGACTATGTAGGTAAGTGCTGAAAGCTTCCTTCTACTGGCCTTTAATGGGTTGGCTCCTAGTTACTGATACCAGTTTTTCCATTTGGAGAACTATACAGACACAAAACTACATATTTTACATGAAAGACCTTCAGTTATTTGAACACAGGTCTCACAATTCACTGAAGTTGGCTTTATTTCATAGCTGGTACCTCTGGATTATTATTTTGTCATTTGAGGATAGCCCACATAATTTTCCTTCTAATTTTGTAGGATATATCTTTTAAATGTGTGTGTGTGTGTGTGTGTATTTTCGTTGTTGATGGACCTTCATTTTATTTATTTATTTATTTATTGGGAATACCTTCATTTTTTTTAAAATTCTACATAGAAAATGAAATGACATTTGCTTCTCATAGCTTCTCTGTAAATTACCATGGTTCCAAATAATCTCTAATTTTTTTCTAAAGCCTCACAAATTTCTTTAATAATCTTTTCTAGAATTTTGATAAGGAACAGAGTTCATTTTTTTTTTTTTTGACATGAAGAGTGGAAAATGTACTTATCTCTAGTCTTTTGGTTTTGGGATTCTCTATAAGTTTGAAAATCTTAGGCTACATCTGTAATTTATTTCCATAGCAGGAGCTAAATTTGGTTTATCCAGAAAATTCTAATTGGACAATACTACATCTAGACACTTGTCTACATGAACCATCATTTACCTGGGCTTGGGGAACCAAATTCACGGTCTCTGGTTTCATCATCTATCCAGATTCAATTCCTTCTTCTAGATATTTGTTTAATGTTTCTAGATTAAGAACCATTTTCTTTGACAGAGAAAACAGAAAAGCTGAGAAGTGAAAATTCTGCCTTTTCTCATCATCTAACATGATACCATCTGCCACAATCCTGGGCCTATACTTTTCCTTGTGCTCAATCCAAAAGAAACAGCTTTGAAGGACTATTTTACCATCTTTAGAGTACTTTTTGTTGTTATTTTTCACATTCAGCCTCTTTGCGGCATTATACCCACCAGTTCTAGCCAGACTTTTTATCCTGGATTACACAGTCCCTTTTTCAATCTTATGCATCCTTCTAAAATCTGGTGCATTAGAAAGTGCCCTGTACTGCTCACCGACTTCCAATGACACTGTACTGAACAAACCCAAGTTGAATTGAATTGCTCAAATTAATTTTCCTTTATCAATAGAATAGTTTGCAATTTTATTGGCTGTACTTCATTTTTTAGCGTTTTTCTTTCTTCAGTAGTCAAAATCACTGAGAGATCTTTGGACATGGAATCCTGTGCAGGACTCCAGGGAATCTGCCTTCCCAAAGCACTGGATACGGGAGGGTCTTGCTCTTAATTCCAACAAAGCACAGAGCCATCCCTCCATGATTTCCTTCAACTCATTGTCACCCATCGGGTTCTGTCCTTGTGAGTCCTGATGAAGTCTAGATAGCATTGCCTCTCGCTAGAGATACAGTAGAGTGAGGAGGCCATGGGCTTTGAGATCAGTTAGGCCTGGTCCTGCCACTTAGGAATGTGTGACATTGGGCAAAGAACCTCATGCCTCTTGGCCTTGGTCTCCCCTGGTGGAAAATGAGCATGTTGATAGTACTATCTCATACTTTGGTTAGGAGTATTAAATGACGTAATATATGCAAAATGTTTAGCATAGTGCTGCTTGGCACATAGTAAACCTTCAGCCAATTGTGCCATTTTTATTACCACCTTGTTATTTCTTCCAGTTTTGTAGTTCCATAAAAATTACTTTCTGTTCACCTTTAAAACTCAGCTAGAAGGCAGCCCTTTATTTGGTAATACATGGCTAAACCTTGTCTTGTGACAACTTGAGGTTAACAAAAAAAATCTTAAATAATAACCTGGGACAGTGGTGCATGCCTATAATCTCAGTGACTCAGGAGGCTGAGGCAGGAGGATTACAAATTTGAGGCAGCCTCAGCAACTCAGCAAGAACCTCAGCAACATAACAAGACCCTGTCTCAAAATAAAAAATAAAAAGGCCTGGGGATGTAGCTCAGTGGTAAAGTACCTAGGGTTAGATTTCTAGTACCAAAATAATGATGATGATGATGATGATGATGATGATGATGATGATGATAACAATGCTGTTTTTGGCCTCATGTAAATGAAAAGGTCACATGACTGAGTAGACCATCAACACTGCTGGACAAGGCTTCAGTCCCCTGTGCCCATGCAGATTCCTTTCTCACCCATATTTCCAACTGGTCCCATGGCTGCTATTGTGGCATTGAGTGTCCTTTCAGAGCAGGACTATGACTCCTTCATCAAGGAATCAGGTTGCAGCTCTAACAGTGTCACCAGAAGGCAAGTGGCCTCTGGCTAAGAATAAGATGGCCCAGGGATCCAACCCTTCCTCTTGCCCTCTGATCTCCAGTGCAGGGTGCTGCTAACTGTCCACCTGCTGTTCATTTGCTCCTGGGCCCTCATGTCATGTCTCTTCCTGGACAAAATGTCAGTATTCTATTTCGTATGGCAAAATAATCAAAACTCAACACAAAACCATTTTTTATTATTAGCAGAGTCATTTAGATTGATCCACTTTTGCCCAAGAGTGCTCTCAAAAATGCAAAGCAAATCATGTCATTCCCTACTGAAAAATTTCTCCAATAACTCTCCACAATCAAGTTAAATCACCAAGCCTGGCACTTCTCAGTCCCTGCTTACGTTAGGTGATTGGCATGAATGATCAATAACTTTTTTTCCTGAATGAATAATACCAGAACAGATGGGCAATCTAGTCTTTAAAGTCATGATTTTTAAAACCATTTTCTTTCATAGGTATTGCTGAGTATTTCTCTGATTGGGTGTTGGTATGTGGTTTTCCAAATTGAATCTTGTTTGCTGTCTGGTTTGTAACTCTCAAATTCTTTGGAAGTGATTTGTCTACCTCCTTAGCATCTATGAGAAGTTCTAATTCAGTGTTTACTGCAATTTTGTTATAATGCACCTGGCATTCTTACTGAAGATGGGAATCAGGAAGTGGGAGGCAGGGTGCACTGGAGTCATAGTAGCCAGGACCCTCAGTCACCTGATCAGGGCATTTCCCTCGAGACTGGCTGGGGTTCAGCCCCTGCCTTTTGGTCAGCTCTTAGCTCATCTGAGGGCTTATTTTATTGAAATCTGCAATAGACTTCAGGACCCAGAGCTCTGGGAACATCTGCCCTGCAGGCTCCTTACATATAATGATAACCCCGGGAAGCCAGGTTGTGGGTCTGGTCTGATTTAGTTTTGACAAACCCAAGAAGCTACTACCTAGCTCATGATTCCACTCTTGGGGCTTTCAGTGAAAAACAATTCTAATCCTCCCTCCTTAAACTACTTTTTAGGGTTTTTTTTTTTTAATTTTTAAACTATATTTCAATTTATCATTTTAAAATGTAGTTTTTCTTGCTACTAATCATGAAATGATACCACACTATATGTAGTCTTCTCTACCTTGCCCATTTTTTTTCTTTTTTGGGGGTGTACTAGGAATTGAACTCAGGGGCACTCAGCCACAGAGCCATATCCCCAGCCCTATTTTGTATTTTATTTAGAGACAGAGTCTCACTGAGTTGCTTAATGCCTCGCCATTGCTGAGGCTGATTTTCAACTCGCAATCCTCCTGTCTCAGCCTCACGAGCTGCTGGGATTATAGGTGTGTGCCACCACCACCCCCGCTGACCAATTTGCTCATTTTAAATTCAATATTACTTTGCACAAATGTACCTATGTTGTTCATTCATTTTTACTGCTCTATGTATACTGTTCACACAATGCCACAAATGATCCATTTCCCTGTTAATAGATATGTAGGTTGCCCTTAGACTTCTGCTCCTAGGAATGATGTCACTATGAATATTTGTACATATCTTCTGGTCCATGTGGCAAGAGTTTCTCTGGAAGACGCACTTAGGAATGAAATTCTGGAATTGCAGGGTATGCACATGTTCAGCTTAACAGCACAAAGCTGACTCATCTTCCAAAATGTGACAATTTATGCTGACATTGAATAAAAGCATCTTTATGCCTCATCTTTTTCTAATTTCAATATCATCAGATTTTTTTAAGTTGGATACTTTATTAGTTTAAAATAGTTTATTGTAGACCGAATTTGTATTTTCCTAAATACTTACAATATCTGCGTCTTTTTCTTGTGTTTATTGCCCATTAACTGTTCTTCTGTTGTGAAATGTATATTTATCTCATTTGTCTATTTTCATGTTGGGTTGTGTGCCTATTTCTTATTCATATGCAAGAACTTGAGAATTGGGTTAGTTAACTTTTGGTCGCTATGACCAAAATACCTGACAAGAAAAATAACTTTGAAAAGGAAAAGTTAATTTTGGCTCATGGGTTCAGAGGTCAGCTGACTCCATTGCTCTGGCCCTGAGATGGGGAAGAACATGATAGTGAAAGGGTGTGGCGGATCAAAGCTGCTCAGCTCATGGCAGCCAGAAAACAGAGAGAGAGAGAGAGAGAGAGAGAGAGAGAGACCACACAAGCACGCACACATACAAGGAGCAGGGACAAAATATAATTCCCAAAGGCACACCCCCTCAACAGTGACCTACTTCCTTCAGCCACACCCCATCTGCCTAGAGTTACTACTCAGTGAGCCATTCAAATGATTGATCCATCAAATGGATCAACCCACTGATTAGGTTGCAGCTCTCATAATCTAATCATTTCACCTCTGAACATCACTTCATGGTCTATCATGTGAGGTTATTGGGGGATACCTCCTATCCAAACCATAACAAGAATATACTAGAATACTAATTTTTTCCCTTTGGTTTAAATATGTTTGGCTGCAAACATATTTTCTGCATTAGTGGTTTTTCTTTCATTTCCTTTATAGTGTCTATTAACTACCAGTGTGAGGTCAAGAGAGATTTTTCTTAACTTCTCAAATTTCGTTTTCAAATTAAAGTTATAATCTATATGGAATTGATATGCATATATGATATAAGACCTAATTTCAATTTTTTTTCCTATATGGAAAACCAATTGTCTTAGAGTCATTTGTTTCTTGTAATGTCCAACCCCACTGCTGGTTTATATCAAGTTTTTAGATATGTGGGATTATGCTTGGTTCCTTTGGTGACTTTCAGTAAAGCATTAAAATTGGCTCCATAAAGGTGGTACACATTTTTTGTTGGATTTATTCCCAAGTACCTTATTGTTTTTGATGTTACTGTAATTGATCTCATCTTTGTTATTTCATTTTTTTAGGTGCTTGATGAGGAGATATAGAAATGCAATTGATCTTACCAGTTTGATCTTACATCTATGGACTATGATATTGGATCTTATTATTTTTAATAATTTCTTTGGTATGCCCATTTGGGTTTTCCATGTGGGCAATCTGAAAACAATAAAAATGTGTCTCTTCCTTTCCAAACTTTATGTTGCCCCCACCCCCCACCCCTTGCCTTACTGAACTGGCTAGAAAAGCATGTACCAAGCTGAATAGAAGATGTCATGGTAGGCAACCTCATCTATTACCGATTTTGAAAAGAATGCTTCTATTCAACAATGTTGCTGCAGGGGTTTGGAAGAGACTCTTCAAATTAAGAAAGTTCTATTGCTTCTTTTGCCAAAAGTTATTTTTTTTTTGTATCCCAAATAGATGTTCAATTTTGTCATATGATTTTCCTTATTGTATTGAAAAGCTCATACAGCTTTTCTCTTTAATCTTTAAATATGGAGACTGTCAAATCACACTTAGATTGCCAGAATTTAAAATAATGGGATTAGTGTTCATGGGATTCTTTTGTCTCTTTGAATTTTTACTGTATCTTTGGTCTAGTCTGTCCTTTTTGTTCTTTATTTCTGTCAATTATTTTTAAAAAATCAGTTTAAGAGGGTTGTCTTTGGTCTTTACAGTCAACTTTTGGCCTATAAAGAGGACACTGACTTTTTCCAGGGCCCACCCAATAGATGGATTGTGGATATTTGTCGAGCAGGGCAGTCTTCCATGGACTGTGAACATCCTTGCACGTCTTCACTGAGTGTGTCAAACTGCAAGGTCTAGCCAGCCTCTGACCTTGAGCCATTCCTGAAACTAGCCAGGTAGATAATTCTGAGAAGTAGGTCGGCATGCCCTAGGATGACCACTGCACAATGACCTGCTTCCTGGAAAAGAGCTACAGGCCCACTTAGCATTTGCTCCAGAGTTGTTGAGTTCTTCACCCGGGGATCCTTAGCTGTGGTACACACCTTGGTGTGCACAGGTGCCATCCAGGCCTATTATGTCATACCCTGGGACTTGGCACAGGCCACTTGTGCCACCATGCTGATGTTCCTGCTGTACATTGTGCTATGGATAATAAACTCCCTTCCTGTGATTCACTAAATTTCACTGGAAGGATCCAGAACCTATAAAGCTAAGGCAAACCAACTCAAATTCCTTGCTTCATTAACTCTGGATTCTTGTTACTCTTGCATTCTCAATAGTTTGAGTCCTTTTTCTGACCATATCCTATTTTATTCTGTGGTGAAATATTATCTGTGGTTCCATTTTTATGCTTACCTCTATTCAAACAGTCAGACTCCTTGAACATGGAGGGTCCTCAACACTTCCCTGTTCTGCTGACTTTTACAAGCACAGTAACCGGACATGTGTATAACCTTGAGTTGACCGCCTTTGGGTACATTTAGAGAACAAATAGTTCTGGAAGGTTTCCTAAACGATATCCGGTCCCCAGATCCATTCCCAAGTGATGGCTGGCTATCAGAGAGGCAGGCTTTAGAACCACAGTGTTCTGCTCTCATTGTTGAACTGCTTTTATGGAATCAGTGGAGTTTTGTTGGGGCACAACAATGAATCTGCAATGAGATTCTCACTTGGACAAAACATGTGAACTGCATGTATTTTTTTGTATTTATAGAAACCAGCTTAAATCTCTTCTAGGGAATATAGTTATAAGTGAACAGAGTGAATAAATAAGCAAATGAACACAATTTGAGAAAACTGCATTTTCAAGTGATGGGGATATAAAAGGAAGGAGAAGGAATGAATCTTTTTGGAACACCCATTATATGCCAGGCTCCTTTTCAGATGATTTACCAACATCATATTATTTAATGTTTTCTTTTTACAACCCCAGTAGGTGGAGATTATTAGTCCCATTTTACAGAGGAGAAAATTTGTCAGAGAGGTATTTGCTTTATAATGGCAACACCAAGATTCAAACTCAGGAGCGTCTAATACCTGTTTTGTTTTTTTCCCCCTCAGGACTCATGTTTACATTATTTAGGAAAATATTATTCCTTCTTTTCCTCAGCTGTAGTCAAGATGAAAACCACAGAGTATAAACCAAACTACTTCCCTCTTCCTGTCTAAATCATCCTTGAAGTTTCTCCTTATAATGTGTGCTCCTGCTGCCACCTGCTGGCAGCCTCACTCATCATACTTGTCTTTGTGAACCCCTTAATAAAGGAGAAACCATCTGAAAACCATCCAAAAAAGGCAAGAAGCCGAATGCAGACAACCAGCTGATAAAGTGAGTTAAACAATAAGGGAGGAATAAATTGTCCACTTTCCCTTCAGATAAATCCTTTCTCCTTTGAAGCTGCTCAGTTTTCCTCAGATTTCACCTCTTTCCAGATATGGAGAGAAAGCTCAGATTCAGACATCTGGGCCACTTAGGTTTGAAGGGTGGTCTCTTGATAAATGGGGGTATCCCGGGGCCCCTGTGGGCAACACTGACCACCATGTTGGCCACCAACAAACCAGTGGATAGCAAACAGTGCCTCCACCGAGAAGGGGCTTAGTGGCCGGCCGAGTCAGGGTGGCCTTCCCACCGAGGGCAGCCCCCAGGAATGAGGGCACCGCTAGTCCTGTCCACCACCTGTGCAGACAGGACCATGGGGGGATGCCATCGCC
The DNA here is from genome assembly GCF_047511675.1 of Marmota flaviventris. NCBI lineage: Eukaryota > Metazoa > Chordata > Mammalia > Rodentia > Sciuridae > Marmota > Marmota flaviventris. The sequence continues at coordinate 50,912,415 of NC_092506.1, forward strand.
TTTGTCAAAGACAGACAGACACAGACATGTCCTGCAAATCATCATGATTTGTCATCTAGGGTGGATGGGTCAGATTTCTGTTTTTCTTTGTTTCCCTTTTCTCCACAAAATGGGGAAAAATCCATCCCGGGGGAGTGGAGGAGCTCATTTCTGATTGATGGGGAAGAAGAAAGCAGGAATTGTTGTCAGGACAATTAGGAGCTCATCAAAGCCTCATTTTGCTCATCAGCCATCATGGCCCTTGTCCTGTACCCCCGCACGGTCCTCTAATTCAACGCCCCCCTAATGAATAACTCCCAGGAACAAAAGGCCCTTTCAGGCTGCCGCACATAATTATTAGAGGAGCCTGGCCTGACTGTCGCAGGGTACTCCTGTTTTCAGGCCTGTCTCTAAATTTGGTTATTCACAACCTTTACAGCTCAATATTATTGCCTAACTGTGATCATTTTCTAATTATCCTAATAATACCTATTAAATAATTCCCATTAAATCACTTGAACCAGAGCAGCAGAGGCCAGCTCAAATACAACTTAACCTAATAAGCATTGGTCATTCATTAAGCAACAGGGCAATCTCTTAAAGGGACTGGATAGAATACTGAACTGCAAAGGAATATTATTATTACACAAATGTTATTATGAGTTACAGTGTATTAATTCTGATGGCCTGGCTTACAACTCTTCCTGTGGGTCTCCAGGAAGGCCATGCTCCATGACTTGACTCTTTTTTGTCTCCACCCCCGCCCCTTGTTGATCTGTATCTGTCACCCCCACAAGGATATTCAAGGACAAAAGGCCCATAAACTTAACAGGGGAATTAAATTAACAAGGACATAGAGGGAATGAATGGAATCCATCTTCTGACGGGCTTGGCACGCCTTTGAAAACACTATCCACTGGCCGGATTTCTTTAGGTGAAATTCAAAATAGCTAGCTAGCTAGCTTGCTTTTCTTTTTCTTTTTCTTTCTTTCTTTCTTTTTTTTTACAACTGGTATGAGGGAAATTTTCAAAAGAAGCTTTAGAAATTTGGTATCTATGATTTAAATTTCAAACAGTCAAGATTAGAAAGACAGTTCTTTAAACGTATATGTGTGTGGAGACTTAATATTTTGCAAAATAAGATTAGGTAGTGTTTGTTGGATGCCAACACTCTAGTAGACACCCTGGTAGATGTTTGCCCATCAACTTCTTAATTCTCAAAATGACTTGACAATACAGGAATTATCATCTCCATCTTTCAGATAGGAATCTGGGGCCAGAGACATTAAGCAACTTTCCCAATTCTGCCCAGCCTAATGGGAGCAGAACCATGTCACATGTTGACCTGTGTTCCTACTGGCAAATGGACACAGGCCCCAGCTCTGCTGGTGTGTCCTTTTCACTTCCCAGGCTTTTTGCTGCAACCAAGAGATTCCTACAGATAAGTACTGATGAGGAGGTTCTCTTTACAAGGAAATCCAGTGTAAATTAGTAAGAAAAGAAAAAAAAAAAACTTGATTAATCATTCACTGGATGCCAGGCCCTGAGCGAGGGGTTTTGTGTGAGCTGTTTTAGCTAATCCTTGGTGCAAGCTCAAGAAGCAAGTCTGGTCATCACTCCCACTTAAGGAAACTGAGCCCTCACTGGTGAATTCCTGTTCTTCCTCCCGATTCTCATCTTGCACACCACCTTTCCCAAGGAGCGTGGCCTGATCACTCTCTCCCTCTAAGATCTTGGTTCACTGGCACGGCCCCCTCATGCTATTATAGCTCTCATACTGTACTGTGCTCCACCTGTTCACCTGTCTCTGTCCCTCAGTGGACAAATGGACTATAAACTTCTCAAGGCAGAAACGTTGTCATACCCATCACCGTAGCGTGATGGGTATGTGCCTTCATGTCCAGCACGTGGCAGGAGTTCAGGGATGGGCTCGATTTGAATGTAGGAGTCTGAAGCTCCGTGGGCCATTCCCATTTATTGCTTTTACCTAAGTCCAGGCAATGGGCTGATTCAATTCAGCATCATGTATAATTTCTTCTTTAATCATCATTTCAGTTTATAAGGCAGAAAAGCACTCGCATGTCAGTTTTCGATGAGAAAAAATGAAAGTTTATAAAGGTTTACAACGTGACTAGCCCCAGGTGATACAGAAGGAAAAGAGAGAAACCAGGACTTTAACTGAGCTTGGAATCACTTCCAAAAATTGCTCAAATTCCCAAATATTTCCCCTGCATGTATCTTAAACCCTGAATTGCAAAGGACATTCATGCTAGCCAGAATAGAGGCTGCGTGTCTCAAAGAGCAGTGACAAGGTCCACCAGCTGACCAATGCCCAGAGGAACTTCATATTGAACCACCAGGTAGGTTTTTCTTCCCCTCCCCCGTGCTTGCTTTCTTTTTTTAATTCTGAAACGGTCTTGCTAAGTTTCTCAGCATCTCACTAAGTTGTTGAGACTGTCCTCAAATTTGGAATCCTCCTGCCAAGTTGCTGGGATTATAGGCATGCACCTCCAAGCACAGCCACTATGGGATTTTTAAAGTGTGAAGCAGGAATGTGAACTTAGGATATAGAAAAACTAGACAAAAGGAGGGAAGTTAGTGTAAACGATATATACCTTTAGGTGTTAGTAAGAGAAATAAATTTAGCCTTTTGTTTTCTATTTTCTAGTCAGGCATGCAAAGGAAAAATATTAGTGTAAAATGGGATGATTTCCAGCATACCCTAGTGACACAGCCACATGAATGTTGATAGCAGCTCAATTCACAATAGCTAAGCTATGGAACCAACCTAGGTGCCCTTCAACAGAGGAATGGACTTAAAAAATGCGGTATATACACACAATGGAATATTACTCAGCTATAGAGAAGAATGAAATTATGGCATTTAACAGTAAATGGATGGAACTGGAGATTATCATGATATGTAAAATAAACCAATCCCCCCCAAACCAAAGGTTAAATTTCTCTCTGATATTCGGATGCAAACACACAATAAGAGAAGGAGGGAAGAACAGAAGTTCATTGGCTTCAACAAAGAGAAATGAAGGGAAGGGACGGGGAATGAGTATAGGAAAGACAGTAGAATGAATCAGACATAAATTTTCCACGTTCCTATATGAATACACGACCAGTATAACTCCATACCATGTACAACCACAAGAATGGGAAGTTATGCTTCATTATGTAAAAATGTCAAAATGTGTTCTATTGTCATGTATACAAATAAAAATAAGTTATTTTTTTTAAAAAAAAAAAGCTTAAAAAAAAGTGTGAAGCAGATGTGGACTCAGCACTACTTGTCCACGTTGACAGATCTCTGGGGGGACGGGACATGTTCTCTTTGTTTTGCCCCTAGGATAGGACCAGCACCATTCTCAAACCGTAGACTAAGACCCGCACCCCGTTGCTTGGGTGCCGTACCTGCTTCTCCTCGCAGTGCCTTCTCCAGCCTCACGCCCTGGATCTCGGAAGCCCTCTGCCGCTCCTCCACCTCCTCCAGCTGCCTCTGGATGGCCTGCAACACCAGGATCACACATCACGAGGGAGCACTGGACACACATCAAGGGGGCTGATTGTGCCACTGGCTCTCCAGGAGGAAGAGGCGCTGTCGCGAGTGACCTTACTGCCTTCATGTCCTGGCCAAGGGCCTCGGAATTCCCAGACCAGCAGACCTTAATGTTCCCCGTGTTTTCCATCTGCTGCCAAGTACATTATCAAAACAGTCCCCTGACAAGGTCAGGCACACTGGAGTCCTCCAGGATGGGACTGCAGGGATTGTAGGTGGTGCTCGTGGTTCCTGGGTTCCTTGGAGCCCACAGCCTCTGACTATGGCCATAGCATAATGATCCGGGCTGCAGAATACGAGCTCAGAGAAGTATGTCCAGGTTCTATTTTCTCAAGGAGAGCCAGCAGACACTTCTCCAGAATATGATATGGGCAGGAGACCTGCTCAGCTTCTGGGGTTCAGGATTATCCTGCTACTGTCCTTAGCCACCAATGGCACCTACACTTTTCTTGCACCTCAGGCTGATGCCCAGGGTTCTGTCACTGTAGAAGTGTACTGTGGCTTTGTGACAAGCAAGTTATTAAGACAAGACACATGATGTTTATTTAACACATTAAGGGACAACTCATACTCTCCTCAGACTCTCCATAGCACCTATTAAGGTTTGGGGTCACGACTGGGCTGGCATTAATACATTTATTTTCCCTGCTAGCTATTATTCCTTGAAGTCTGTTGGGAAGGAGAGCTAGGGAAAGCCTTTCCTATATAATTTTCTTTATCCTCATCAATTTTCTCTGCTTTCTCACACCAGACCCATGCTGCCCAAAGGGACATCCTTCGGCAAAATGGATTTTGCACCTGTCAGAAGAGAAACGTTGAAGGAACTGTCAGCTGTCTGGGCAGGCAGGACACCTGCATTCTTTTTCTATTGGACTTCTGCACTGTCTCATTCCTTCCTCCTTAACCCACATGCTTTTCCTTCTCCCCTGGAACCACGGGCACAATAGCCAAGGCATCATTGATCCCGTGAAGAGACCCAACCAGGGGGTGGGTTCTGAGCAGCCCCCTGGCTCTCTTGTCCCAGCTACGAGTATTCAAGTTCAAAACATAAAGTCTGACATAGACAGAGATTCTGTCTATAATTACTTATAATTTCATGCCCTCTTCCTTTCTGTCTGTCCTTTAATGACATTATTGTACCTTTATAAATCCATCTCTTGCAAGTGTGCTGTAGAATTACTAAGAAGGGAAGCTGTTAAATGACTTTATTACTGATGCCTGTGCAGTACAGCTATATGATTGTTAGGGACTAAATTCTGTTTTCCCCAAATTCATAGTTGAGGCCCTAAGTCCCAGTGGGGCTGTATTTGGAGACAGGGTCTAGAAGGAGCCAGTAATGGTCACGTGAGGTCACAAGGATGGGGCCCTGATCTGATAGGTCTGTCCTTATAAGAAGAGGAAGAGACAACAGAGGTCTCTCTCTCCACATGTGCACTTGCAGAAGATCATGTGTGGACCCAGCCAGGGCAGCTGTCTGCCAGCCAGGAAGAGACTTCACCACTCTCCAAGCTGAATGGCACCTTGATGTTAGACTTGCAGCCTCCAGAAGGGTGGGAAGACCCATGTCTGTTGTTTAAGCCCCGCCAGTCTGTGGCATTTGGTGATGGCAGCCCAAGCAGACCTACGCAGTGGTGAGTCTTTAAAAAGAAGGGTGAACTCAGAGATCAAAGAGGGCCACCAAGGGTGCTAGCAGGTTAGGACTCAAAAGACCATTGTAATTCTTCTTACTGCCTGAAGTGAGAAATTGCAAGACCTGCCAATCAGTGTCATATAAACATGTCTTGCTCTTAGAAGGACAAGTGGAAACATTTTTAAGGCGACCTGTTTTAGAAGTTGAGAGCAGAAAGAGGGGAATTTATAGAGTCATTCCTGTCCAGGATGTGGAAGTGGTCCTGAGTCAATTACTGAGAAAGATCATGGAAGCTGGTAAAAGGACTCATTCTTGACAGGAGCTATTTAAGGATGCTGTAGTTTGGATCTGTAATTTTCCCCAAAGGCCTACATATTAAAGGCTCGGTCCCCAGCCCATGGTGCTATTTGGAGGTGGTGAAACCTCTAGGAGGTGGGGCCTACTGGAAGGAAATTATATCATTGAGATGTGCCCTTGAAGGGGATATTGGGATTCCAGCTCCTCTTCTGTCTCTCTCTTTGCTTCCCAGCCACCATGAGGTGAGCAGGTTGCTCCAGTACACATTCCCACCATGACGACTGTGTCACCACAGGCTCAAAGGAACAGGACCACTAATCATGAACTAGGCTCTCTGAAACTATGAACCAAAATAAACCCTTTTTCTTTTTCAGTTGATTATCTCAGGTATTTTGTTACAGTAACAGGAAGCTGACTAACACACAGGGTTACATGACTAGATAAAAGGAAAAAGTGAGGGAAGGGTACATGAATTAACATGACTGGTCATTCTAAGTCCTTATATCCTCAAATCCAGCTATTCTTCAAGACATGGCTTGGGGTCTTCAGGAAGATGGAGGATGCCTAGACTTTCTGTTTTATTTTGCCTGTTGGCAATGACCTTGGGCAGAAATGTTTGGAGTAAACCATCAGGCCAGGAAATCTGTATTGGAGTGCTGGATACAGATGCTTTCAACAAATCCTGAAATAGAGACAGCTCCCATTAGCTGTCATCTTAGCAAAGACATTCAGGGAGTTGATGGAAGATATGTGTCCTCAGAGGACAAAGCCAAGGTCACTGTTATAAGGCAGTCAGGGTTCAGGGTGATTCCCAAGGCCATATGCAGATTCTTGTCTCAGCTTTGCTTTGCAGAACACACGTCTGCAGATGGAAAGGTGGCTGGGAGTAGGCCAGCTCAGCACCTGGCCCAAAGTCCCACTAGGGACTGGGCCAAGGCCTTTAGAAAGCCACACACCTGGTCCCTCAGAGAAGAGACCGGCCTTTCCCAGAAAGCCCACCTCCCCAACACAGTACAGACCCCGAGGGGCCTTCCCATGCAGCCCCAGGCCCACTTGCTCATCTCATGTCTATTTTCTGACCTGAGCTTTATAAAGTCTTTTCAACTCTTCTTGCTTAACCAATTGCCTTGTTGCTTTTTCCAGTTTTCTCCTTCTTCTGAGTATCTTCTCTTCCTAAGGAAAACAATAGAGAAGGAAAAATAAGACTGCTAAAAGCAGGACTGAAATTTACAAATTGTCTTCACAGTCTTCCACCCTTCCACAGCTCCCAGCCATTGGCTTAGCTTCTAGGATGATGGCATCCTCTATCACTTCCGGCAGAGATGGAAATAAGCTGTATCCGTGCTGTATAAAATATGGCCCTCTGTGCCTATCAGACACTGGAAATGAGACGAATGTGAAGAAGAAATTGAATTTTAAATTTAATTTTAATGAATTTAAGTGACCACACATGGCTAGTGGGTGTCAGAATGTAAGTGTGTGTGTGTGGGGGGGGAGAGGATAGGTGGGAGAGGCTTTAATCAAGTACTAACTAGGTTTAGCTCAGTTGAAGAATGAAATAATAGAATAATTAGACTTATATGGGTGCTTCCACCCTGCCCAGGGATGATGGCCCCAGGCAGGCAGGCAGGCATACACACACACACACACACACACACACACACACAATGAACACCAGTTGAAAACTTTAAACAGTACTAAAGTTGGGTCTACAATATATAAATAAACTTATAAACAGGAGAATGTATCTACATAATTCAAAGTAAAGTGTTTCTTGGCTTTGAAACACTTGGCATAAGGTTATTTCCCATCCGTACCTCACTTTGCTTGTACAAATACAGCGTTATCATCATGGGTTTTGTGTATGCCTGGACTTGTTCAAAGACAGAAAGAGGGGGAAAAAAGAATATCCAGTATTGATCCATGTAAAACAGATGTCTGGCTCTCGATGGTGCCACTCCCAAGGTTTTAGATACCAAGGAAAGAAGAAGTGGTGGTGTGGCACTTCTACCAACTGGAGATTTTCCTGATCAGAGAAGCAGCAGAGCAATGGCCCCGACCTGGGCCAAGAAAAGCTGCCATCAATTCCCAGAGGAGCTGTGTGAACTTCAGAAGATTCCTCAGCTTTCTGAATGCCAGAGTCCTCTTCCAAGTGATGAGGAGGATTCAATGCCCACCTCGAAGGGATACAACAAGGGCAAAGCGAGATGATGTGGGCAAGCGCTTTGCAGAAGGCTCAGAAAAAGAGATCAGACTATAATCAATAACATGATTTTCACTACCAGCATATTATTTTGTATTATAAATCAACATGATTATGTTCTACTAAAATCTATTACTTTTTGGGTGTAGGAGTATGTTTTAAACCACACACACACACACACCCGGTATAGTTAAGATAAATGTTCAAATTGGGCTAGTTTTACTGTGAGTTTACCTTCTCTGAACAAACACATCAACTTTATACATATTAGAATGAGGATTATAACATGCTAGACCTTACTTTTCAATACTGGAAGAAACAAATATGGAACTTATTTTTTATATTTTAATTGACATGTAGTGACTATACATATTTATGGGGTCTAGTGAGATACTTTAATGCATTTATAAAATGTGCAATGATCATATCAGGGGAACTGGCATATCTATTATCTCAGAAAACAAATAGGGAATTTAAAAATTGCTGCAACTAGCTTCATATCCGGGCACTCAAAGACTGTGATGATTATTTTCTCATTCAATGATTGTCAATCCATAAATGGGGAATAGAGATTTAAAGACCTACTGCCAGGGCAATCTGGGTCCAAACCAGAGGTCAGAGACTATTCTTTGAAAGCACTTATGCTTCAGGGCCTTGTGGTTCTCTCTGTCACCTCCTTGGCTACGGATGGAGAAACCATCACGAGCATCCAGTTTGAAGCCTTCGGAAGCTTTGCCCATTATCAGTGGAAACATTCACTTTAAAAATGAGATTTGATTTTCTTGAATTCTCCTTAGGACCTAAATCCTGAAGCTATTCATGCTGGGAAAAAATATTTTGGCTCTCAGAACCCAATTTTTCTTATATTACATCATCTTTGTTTCTTTGGGAATCCTTCCAGATGACTATCAATCAGCCTGAAGAGGGGTTTCAGGCCTTTTGCATGGGGAACCCTTCAGTTGGTAGCTAGGATCTTTGAGGAGAGGCTGGTGCAGGGAGAGAGGTGGTAGGGATCAACAAGCTGCAATCCAGAGAAGACCAACTCAACCTGTATGGAAAATAAATTCATTGACTTAACAAATATCTCTGGAGTGGCCATCCTACTGACCAACATGATAAATCCTAACAGGTATTGAGTGCTACATGCCATACTGAACTCATTACTTCACATGTATCATCTCATTTATTCCTCAGATTGTATTTATTCTGTAAATGTAGAAATAAAAAAATCAGAGTGGTTAAATAATTTCCCCAAACTGACACAATTAGTAATGGGGAGAGGTAGGAGTTAAGCCTAGACAGGCTGAATCCAATATCTTCATTTCCATCCAGTCTACATTGCCTTTCCTCTTGCCATAAACTGTTGGGGCACATCAAGGACCCCTGCTCTATGGTGGATCTTATAGAAATTAAGTGCCAATATTTCCCTTTAAAGGGAGACCATTTAATCCAACTCCTGGGAAAGGCAGAGCAGTGGGGATGGGGGTGTGGCCTCAACAGCCCCGTGTGGTCTTAGTGTTTCCCAGCAGTAAAACATCAAGCCCTGACTGCTTTATCGAGAGTCACCAAACAGAACCTGGGAGAGGAAATAGTTAGTGATTATCTCTTACCAAAAAGGTATTGAGCAAGGCTCAGTGGCGCATGCCTATAATCTCAGCGGCTCAGGAGTCTGAGGCAGGAGGATTGCGAGTTCAAAGCCAGCCTCAGCAACTTAGCAAAGCGCTAAGCAACTTGGTGAGACCCTGTCTCTAAATAAAATACAAAATTGGGATGGGGGTGTGGCTCAGTGGTTAAGCACTCCTGGGTTCAATTCTTGGTATCAAAAAAAAAAAAAAAGATGATGTTGATGTAGAAAGGAAGTCTGCTTTAAGAACAAGCATTCCCATGGCTTTATTATATGCCAGGCTCAGTTTTTCTATTCTCAATAGAGAGACAATGCAGAGAGGCGAGGGGAGAGGCTGAGGGCTAGGGAAGGAAAGAGACAGTAGAGGAAAAGGGAGAAAGCTGGCCGAACCACATGGTTTCCTGTCTGTCTCAGATCCAGGTGTGGGTCTGGGCGGAAAGGCAAAGGTGGGGCAGGTGGGAGCAAAAGGAAGAGGCAGAGGGGACATATCCAGTCTCCAGTTTCCTGTACAGAGGGTCATTTGAGCTGCCTGGGCTTTATACCACCTGGCTGGGGACACACCGACACGGGACAGAAGAAATGAGGAAACTAGAAGACAAACACTTCCCCTTGTTCCTTCAGTGTGAGTGAGTCCTTATGAGTAAGGGATCCTGCTGCCAGTTTCCCTTCCTGTAAGAGCAGGATGCCTCAGAAGCCAGGCAAAGCAGGCATGCTTTTGCCACCCGGGCAGCATAAGTGACAACTAGCTCTGTGCTGGGCCAGCAGGAGGACAAGGAACTATTTGTAAGGCTGGCCCTTAAAAACATCATCTTGCTACTTCCATGTGTTTTGGCCACTCCAATCTTTTATTCTCCTTGAGTGTGGAAGCCGTCAAAGCTGGGATTTCTGTCTCATTTGAACACAGAATTAACTTAGGGTCCCTCAAGGGGATAACGGGGCAGAAAGGAAACTCCAGAATCACAATGCACAATCCATTGTGTTGAGCATTAAGCTAATCAGAGAAGCCGCACGTTTAAAAATGAGAAATCCATACAAGCTCTCTCTCCATCTCCCCTCCCCCCGCCCGTCTCTCTCTCTCTCTCTTGTCCCAGCCCCCTTCTGACTGTTCCAAGCTAAACCATGGGGAATTGGAACCCCCGAGTGACTTGAGGTGATGCCAAAGCTCCCAATGCCAGATATGGAAAAGTTGAGTCTCAGTAAATAAATTTGGGTCTCTTCCTCCCTCCCCAACACTGCTCCAAAAAATAAACACCACCAGAGCAGTGAACTGCTTCTCTGTCCACCCGGGAAACATTTTAGGTCCAGATATCTATCACCCCTCCCTGGTCCCAGTGGAAAGGCTCCAGCCCCAGTGGATAAAGAAAACACCAGTGGGTTTTGGTTTTGGATGCTTGTCCCTGAGTCTGTGACAGACAGAAACATCTACAGCTTTCTCTATGGGCACGAGAGTTGTTTAAAGTATTCTCTAGAAGTATTAATGTTCCCTAAATGAAGAAGACTGCTGCCTCCCCCGCAGGCACATGGCTAGCCCCTTCTGTTGTAGGATCCTCAGAGTGTCCCGTGTCTAGATGCATTTCATAGTTCTGATTAGAATAAACATCACATTTTCCATGCAATCTGCCTCTAGTGCTTCTTAAATGAAGTTGTGCTTCCCTCGGGGAAATATGCATCTGCTTGGTGTAATTTTTTCAATGGTTTGCTTGTTGGACCACATATTAAACCAGCTTTTAAGAGCTGCAGTTACCAAATGGTTTCAAGTAAATATGCCTCTTTTTTTCCCTTTCCCAATTAGAGTCCCTGAGAAAGGTTGTTTTTTTTTCTTTTTTTCTTTTTTATGGAGGTAGTTTTTGGGGTATTCCAAGTAAGAAGAAGGGCTGCTTCGGAGGCAAAGCACCATGGTCCTCCTAATGGATTCACTGCTGCTAAGAGCCCACACTGGGTCTGAAACCTGAGGCTGACCAACACCTTGTTTGGTTTTCCAAATGAAGTTACCTTTGACCTCCAGGAAAATGGGGAATCGTATTCTTCATCTGCTGAAGAGGAGGAGGTGGCCGAGGAAGATGGAGAGGCAGCCTCTGTCACCTGGGCTCCAACAGGGATGTGCTTGGAGCCTGAAATGGGAAGAGAAGAACTTACTGAACTGTTAGCTTCTTCTTTTTTTTTTGCTCTGTGCACCAAAGCTGCCTCTCCCTCCTTGCACTTACCCCATGTCCTCCCTCCCTGCCTTTCCCGAGCTGCACCTGCCAGGAGCTTGGGGAAGCAGTACCTAAGGGCAACTGAAAATTTGGCCCTCTACGTTAATTACATTTCTGGATCCCTGCCAAGAGTTTTGCAGCTCTCTTCTCATATTAAAAAAAAAAAAGCCAAGAAAACCAAAAAGCAAGGTATTATGCAGAAATCAATTAATTCCTTAAACACCATTTATACGGTATGTTGCTTACAATGCATTCAGAGATGAGATCTATTATTAAAATGCATGTCTGAAGTTAGCTGAGTTACCTAAACACTTGTGTAAGGTTCTTTCTACAGAGTAATTGAATGCAAAAAAGTCGGAGCCAGCTCTTAAACAAATCGCCCTTCTGCGGCTCACAGCATCTGGCACCCATTTTTACTACATGACATCTGCTCAGTGTAAAAGAGCTGGCGTCAGAATGTCTGGTCACAGAAAAAAAAAATCCCAAATGTAATCAGAAGCACAAGGACTCTAAGCCTAAGGTTTTATCACATAGTCTCATGCAACATAAATATTTCATTAATTATAGCTAAACAAATGCCACTTTTATTTTCCCAACTTGCAGATATTATCACATCATCGAAGTGATGATTCAAATGCCAGGAAAGGCAGTTCAAGATAGGGATGGCTCAACAACACAGGGCCCACGGACAGCCCAAGCCACGGGCCACGCCAGCCTCTGCACAAGAGGTTGGCAGCCACCATGTGCCCGTGTTAACCAGAATCTCTTTGTGACCCTGCTGGGCACCAGGTGTGATAAGGGTTTCCAGGTGCAACAGGAAGCTTTCATTCTTCTCAGCAAGAACATCTGCCCCTACGTATCAACCTGGCACACAGGCATTAATATTTGGATTAACCCGCTCTGGACACCAAACATCAGAACCAGCTAGTACTCCACGATGGGAAACTTCTCTTCACTCTGCTAATGGCAGCTTGTGTCTGAACACGACTATGTATGGGTGGGCAGAAAGGAGGAAAAGCAATTCCAAGCCAGTTAACATTCTCTCCAGCCTGCCTTCTCCTCCCCATAATTTTCAACTATTCACCCTAGTGGAATAGGCCAAGTTTTACAAAATAAGGGTAATTTTAATCTCCAGGAGCACATTTACATATGCTGTTATTCAGATCAAAATAATGCAAAACATGTATATAATAACACAGCCTCTCTGGGGAGGGAGTTCACTGTTTTCCACTTTAATTTGCCAGATGGGAAAGCTCAGGTAAAGATAGAATCAGAGAGCAGCATGATACGAAGGAGGCATTGTTAGAGGTGAGCAGAGATTGTTTCCCAGTTCCAGCCACTAATTTACCATGGAGTAATTCAGTCACTGGGCATTTAGTTCCTAGCGTGTGAACTTGAGGAACTAACTTAACTTCCTTGAGTCTCTCAAGAGTAAAATTAATCAATGCAAAGTGCCCCAACACAGTGCCTGGTACTGACTGGAGGTGCTTAAGTTAATGTAGTCAGTATTATAAGCAGCAGCAGCTGCCCCTTCATCATCACTGATCCAAATTAACAATACTTCGGTATTTGCAAAACTGCCTAATTAATAGTCATTTATGGGAAGAGCATAAATTTAAAGTTGGAACTTTTTCTAACTTGCAAAAAATAAGTATTTCCATTAAATTCCATTTTGAAATGGAGGCAAAAATGCTTCCAAATAAAATGCATTTCTTAAACTCTAGCAAGAAAGAAGCTATAGAGTTGTCTCCGAGTCTCCCTCTTCACCCCCTCCATCCATTGTAGAAGGAGGCATTCTGGAGTTCACTTATCATTTGCAGAGTTTTAAAATCTTTGCAGCATTGTTCCACTCTGGCTGTGTTAGAGTAAGCGACTCTGGAATTGATTTCTCACCGCAAAGCACTAGAAATCAGGACAAAATACATGAAGCATCTGTTTCCAAAAATTGGACAACAAGTAGTGCAGAATTATGTTAAAGGCAAGGACAGATGCAAATGAGGAAAGCTCTGCTATCACAGCAGCTTTCTGCCTAAAGGTTCTTTCCAAATTACAGTGCAGATAGGAAGAGCCTAAACTCATAGACTTAATGAGTTGAAAAGACAGAAATCAGAGTCTGGACAGATTGAGGCAGCTGGAATGTACAGGACAGAGCACTAGAGAGAGGGAGATAAGGAAAAAAAAAAAGACTTCAGCAATAAGCACAGATGTCCCTTTGATCAATTGCTTAATAATGAACTATAGATGCATAGAGAGAAACTGCATGAGTTTGGGCAAATAGCTGCTAGAACTTTGTAGGCTAAGCAGTCTCTGGAGCTTTTATAGGAGAAACATGTTCAAGTTCTAACTAGCCAAGGTTGCACAGACCTTTGAGACATTTAGAGACCATAGAAGTCACAATTATTAATAGAAATAAATAAGCCTAAAGTAAATGTTATTATAGACTCACTTGAGCAAAGCTTAAAAACAAGTCTTGGTGGGAAAAAAGTGATCTGCAAGTTACTTTACTGCCCACCACACATTCTTTACTCCCTATTTAATATTATTTAACTAAAAAAAAATCTAGACACTCTACAAAGCAATATTCATAATGTTTAGCAGCTGGTAAACAATTACTAGGTATGTAAAAAAGCAGGGTAAATCAGATAAGAGAAAAATCAATCAATAAAAGCAGACCCAGAAATGACAGGTCTGCTGGAATCAAGAAACTATTATGATAAAATAGCTATTATGAAGGTGCTCAAGAATTTAAAAAAATAATTCTACCCCCCCAAAAGCTAATAAATCAATTTATCAAAATTGTAGGATACAAAATTTACAAATGAAAATCTATGAATTTTTAAAATATATCAACATCAAACTATCTGAAAAAGGAATTGTAGAAGCAGAGAGTAGAATGGTGAACACATACTAGAAGACAGGGAATAGGAGATATTGGTCAAAGGATTTAAATTTTCAGTTAAATTGAATAATTTTAAGAGATCTATCATCCAACACAGTGATAATAGTTAAATGTTTTATATTCTTGAAAATTGCTAAAAGAATAGATTTAAAGTATTCTCGCAAAATATTATAAGCATGTGAGATAATTCATACATTAATTAGTTCTATCAAGTCATTCCATAATGTGTGCATTGTAAAGCATCATGCTATACTGGACAAATCTATACAGATTTTGCCCATTAAAATAAACAATTAAGCTGGGCATGGAGGCACATGCCTGTAATCCCAGTGGCTCAGGAGGCTGAGGCAGGAGCATTGCGAGTTCAAAGCCAGCCTCAGAAAGAGTAAGGCGCTAAGCAACTCAGTGAGAATAAATACAAAATACCTATTTTGTATTTATTTAGAGACATGTGTATTTTGTATTTATTTAGAGACATGTGGCTCAGTGGTTGAGTACCCCTGAATTCAATCCCCAGTACTCCCTCCCCCCAAATTATAATAATCAACTAATTAATTTTTTTTAAATTTAAATGTAGCAAATGAATTCAATGAGAACAGAAGTTGAATGTATAAAAAAGAACCAAACAGAACCTATAAAATGAAAAATACAAAACTGAAATGAAAATTTCACTGGATCATTTTCACAGAAGATTAAGCATTGCAAAGAAAAAAAAAATCAGTGGAATTAACAACAGCAACAAAAACTATTCAAAATGAAGCACAAGGGAGAAAATTAACAAAATGAACTAAAAAGATGACCAAGAACCTCAGTGACAAAATCGAGTAGTCTAAAATACATGTTTACAGTGCCAGGAAACGGGAGAAATGGGAACCAAAAAGGTAGTTGATGCAATATTGTTGAAAACCATCCAAACTCAATGAAAATTATGAATCTACAGTTCCAAGAAGCTCAATAAACCACAATCAGGATAAACAGAAAGAAAATCACAGTAAGGTTCATGATAATAAAATTACTGAAAATCAGAGAGAGAGAAACCCTTAAAAGCACACAAAGAAAAATGTTACATTGCACACAGAGAAACAAGGATAAGGATGTTCACGTACATCCCATCAGGACCTAAACAGGTTGAAAGACAATACAACAATGTCATTAAAGAGCTGAAAAAAGAGGGCAGGGGTGCAGAACCTATCAATGAAGGCAAAGCTAAGGTTTTTAAAAAATCTTATTTCCTTTTTGAAGACAAAAGCTGGGATTTGTTGTTAGCAGATATGCATATAAAATGTGAAAAAATCTAGATGTTATATGAAATGAATAATTCCAGAAATAGTAAACATAAAGTTTTTTTTTTCTCTCTCTCTCTCTTTTTTTTTTTTTTTTTTTTTTTTACTATTTCAGGTAACTTAGATGGAAATATAGATAATAAGAAAGAAAGAAAGAAAGAAAGAAAGAAAGAAAGAAAGAAGATCCTTTTTAAAACATGCATTGAAGCAAAATGTAATACAAAAATAATAAAAATGGGGCTGGGGTCACAGCTCAGTGGTAGAGTGCTTGCCTCGCATATGGAGAGCACTGAGTTCAATCCCTAGCACCACATAAAAATAAAATAAAAGTACTGTGTCTATCTACAACTAAAAAAATATTTAAAAACAACAAAAATGTTGAAAGAAAAAACTATACAGTTGTCATATACTATACCTGCAGTGGCATAGTATTATTTTAGGTAGGCTATGATAAATCAGTAATTCAAATTATAAACCATAAACTACCTACTATAAATACACATATACCTCCCTTAAGCATATATAGATATAACTAATAAGCCAGTATCAGAAGCAAAATAATATGTTAGAAATCTCGATTGAACCAAAAGAAGGAATGGAAAGGAAATAAAATTAGATGACACAAATAAGAACAAATAGCAAAATAGTAGATTGAAAATCAACTATATTAGATATTCACTAAATGTAGATGGTCTAAGCTTTATTATTTTAAAAGTGGAGATTATCCGATTAGATTTTAATAAAGCAAGAACTTACTATATACTACTTACAGTAAATCTATCTTAAATATAAGGAGAAGCTAAAAGACAAAAGATAGAAAAACTGTAGTATGAAAACACTAATCGTAACAAAGCTCATGTGGTTATATCAAAGTAGTTTTAGGACAAGAAATAAGAACAGAAATAATATTCCATAATAAAAATGTAAATATGTCAAAAAGATAAGATATTAAATGCGGATGCACTAAATTACAGAGCTTCAAAATATATGAAGCAAAAATTGATTGTACTGAAAGGATAAATATATAATTCCAAAATTACAGTTAGGAGTATTAACTCTCCTCTCAGTAATTGATAGCGTAAGTAACATTAGAGTACATAGCTTGGGAGCACTACTGAACAACTTAACCTACTTCATATCGTGGAACACTACACCAAACAGCAGCAGATTCCTTACAAATGTACATGAAACATTCCCTAAGACAGACCTATGTTGAGCTATCACACCATCTTGATAAAGGAAATTGAAGTCACGAAAAATTCTCTTGACCACAAAGGAATTAAATTAGAAATTAGATCATCCATGAATCCACCAATTTAATATATGAGAAAATCTTGCTGGACTGCAATTACATACTTCTTAAGAGCATCATCCGGCCTATACCAGACTTACCATGGCCTACCACAGAGGTCAAGGGAGGTTAATGGAACACTGAAAATCAAACACAGTCTGTATCAACATCGCCACCCTAACCTAACTAGAATGAGGGTGGGATTTTAAAAAGTAAACCACAGAAACAAAGTAGAAGGAACAGAGAGAAAAGGAGTGAAGACAACAGTTGATAAGATTTATTGTAAAATTTGGAAAATGGAGAGAGGATAGATATGGGTTGAGAAAAGTGGAAGTAGGGGTGCTTACAGAGTAGAATTGCCATGAGTGGGCCATATCCCAGAAAAACTCAGGAACAGACACTTCAGCACTAAGGAATCAACAAATTAAGTGTGAGAATGAGGTATCATACTGAATATAGAGAAGAAACACAAAACCAAACAAAACAAAAAGATAGAAATAGATAATTAAAAGATACCTGGGAAAATCCCTAAGTATTTTTAAATTAGAGAACACTTTTATAATTAACTCATAGATCAAAGAAAAAAATCACAAAGAAAATTAAGAGCAATTTGAACTAAACAAAAATATCAAAATTTGTAGGATGCAGCTAAAGATGGGCTTAGAGGGAAATGTATGACTTTAAATATTTGTATTAAAAGAAAAGAAAGGCTGAAAGTCAATGACAAACTTATGTTGTAAGTGGCTCTGGAGGCTGAATCATGAGGATGAGAGTTGAAAGCCAACCTCAGCATTGGCAAGACACTTAGCAACTCAGTGAGACCCTGTCTCTAAATAAAATACAAAAATAGGGCTGGGGATGTGCCTCAGTGGTTGAGTGCCCCTGAGTTCAATCCCCAGTGCCAAAAAAAAAAAAAAAAAAAAAAAAAAAAAGTTGGAAAATATGACTATGTTCCCTAAAAACCTAGTGAAAGGTCTTTAGGTAAACAGAGCATGCCCTTGAAGGGAGATAGCAGGACCTCAGTTCCTTCCTCAACTCTTTTGTTCCCTGGTCTCATGATGAGCAGTTATCTCCCTGAACTGTCACCATGATACGCTGCTGTGCTGTAGGGCCAAAAGCAATGAGATCAGTCAATCATGGACTGAAACCTTAAAAACTTGAGTCAAAATAAACCTTATCTCTTTGTAACTCGATTATCTCAGGTATTTTGTTTTACAGTAATGGAAGGCTGACTAACACAAGGATATTATTTACAAATATAGAAATAATAACTGGAAATAATAATAATAAGCTGAAATAATTAAAAGCGAGTACCTGTAGAGGATGGTTGGGCCAGTGAGGAGAATGAGAGCAGGATCTCAGGTTTCATTATAAATCATTAGTAATATTTGATTTTTAATATTATTTAATATTTGACTTTGATAATTTGAAAATTTTAGAGCATAATTTGTTATAGCAGGTATCCTGCCCAAATTTGTAAAAGAAAATATTAATAATGAGCATGCATACAAACCTTCCATTTGTTCTCACCCCTGAAATAACCACACTGTTGTACCAGCACTTGTTTTTGCATACATTTCTCTGTATCTATTCAAATAAAAATTCACATAGAAAATATACACCTTATGTTCAAAGAAGGACAGATGATTATAAAACTGGCTTTCCATATAAACAATGGAATGATAGTATTAAATAATGAAAGATACTAACTCCCCCCCCACCAAAAAAAGATACTGACTTCCAATTTGTAATCTATATTCTGAAGAAATATCCTTTAGAAATAAAGGCAAAAGTTCAGAGAAATGAAACCTAAGAGTATTTCTCTTCACACTAAAAGAAATCCTAAAAGGGGGTTCTTTTGGGTGGCAGGGCTGGGTATACAAACAGGGTCTCACTGAGTTGCTTAGTGCCTCACCATTGCCGAGGCTGGCTTTGAACTTGAGATCCTCCTGCCTAAGCCTCCCAAGCCACTGGGATTAGAGGCATGCATCACTGCACCCAGCTAAAAAGGGGTTCTTTAAGAAAAGAAAATTCACTGTGTGCGTGTGTGTGTGTGTGTGTGTGTGTGTGTGTGTGTGAGAGAGAGAGAGAGAGAGAGATCTCCTTCCCAAAGAGAAAATAGGAACACTGATTGTTTAAAATTTAATTATAATCTCCATGGCCTTAAGATAGGTATAAAATTAAAATATATGACAGCAACATCATAAAAGTTGGAAGAAGATAAATGGAGTTTAAAGTTTTCTAAAGTTCTTAGGCTATTCAGGAACAGATAAGAAAATTAATTTAACATAGATTCATTTTAGTCATCAATTAACATTATAACCTCCTGGGTAACGACCAAAATATTAATGAACAAACTATGCATAATTATATGTACTATATATTACGATTACCATAACTATTAAATAAAAAAGAAACTGCATTCAAAAATGCAAAGAAAAGCAAAAGAAGCAAGAAAATATGAGATCAAACTAATGAAAACCAAATAGTAAGCTGAGATTTAAATCCACATATATCATAATAATGCTAACTGCAAGTGGACTAAATAACAAAATAAAAGGGAAAGACTATCAAATCAGATTTTAAAAAACTCAAACTATATGCTGCTTATAAGAAACTTTCAGAACAAAGTAAGTTTACAATGAGAGAAAAAGATATCATGTAAAAAAAAAATTACAAGAAAGCTAGCATAGCTACATTAAAAATCAGACAAAGTCTTGAAGGCCGAAAAATATTGCAAAAATAAGAGATGATGATCCCAGTGTCAATGTAAAAGTATACTATAGCAGTCAAATATGGATGCAGCTAATAGAATAGCCTCAAAATATATAAAGCAAAAATCTATTGAACTAAAACTAGAAAATAATCAAAACCTCAATCATTTTCAGATATTTTAAACATAGCTCTCTGATCAGGTGATAGAAAAATCAGACCAAAATATCAGTAAGGATATAGAGGATAGGAGCAAACACTACCATAAATTTGACCTAATTTCTAAGTATAGAGAACATCACATCCAAAAAGTAGAGAATATACATTTTTTTCCAAGCACATGCAGAACATTTACCAAGTTGACTTGATAAGCCAAATCATAAAGCAAGTATCAACAAATCTCAAAAGATTAATCCATATGTAGTATGTATTATGACAATTGTGAAATTAAGCTAGAAATCATAAAATGATGTAGAAATTAAACAATACTATTACACTAAAATTGACTGATGATAAAAGCAAGTCATAATGAAACAACTCTGATTCAGTTAAAGCAGTGACTAAAGGGAAATTCGGGGCTTTTAAGAAGGCATATATTAAGCAGACGAAAATTTGAGACTGAATGCTCTAAGATCCATCTCAAGAAGCTAAAAAGAGCCACGAATTGAACTTCAAGATAAAAGTAAGAAAACAATTAACAGAATTAATTGTGAAAGATAAACTAATAAAGCTCCTCTAAGTGTCTTGTCCAGTAGAAATATAAGCCGTGTATGTAATTTATACATTAAAAATGTAAAAAGAAATAGATGAACATAATTTTACCCCAAATTTCAAAAATATTATCATTTCAATTTGCAATTTATGCAAAAACTATGAATAAGTTATTTTACATTACTTCTTTCATACTAAATCTTCAAGAGTCGATGAATATTTTACATCTATAGCATATCGTAGTTCAGGTGCTAAGTTTTTAATGGCTAATATGAAATACAATCCTATCAAAACTAAAGGTGTATTTAACAGAAAAACATTATACACCACTTCCATTTTTAAAAAAATTCATTAAAATTAAAAAACTTAAAAATACACTTCCTCACTCACTCTAGCCATGTCTCAATTGTGAAATAGGGATTTCTATATTCGTTTAGTACATTTCTAGAAGGTGATGTAGAACATTAACATGACCTTGGAGTAGGGAAAGATTTCATAAACAAAAATGCAAAAATTAATAATAAAGGAAGATATTATAAATTTCACTTTATTAAAGTAGGTACTTCCAGTTTATCAAAAGATACATTTAGGGGCTGGGATTGTAGCTTAATGGCAGAGTGCTTGCCTAGCAAATGTGAAGCACTGGGTTTGATCCTCAAGACAACATAAAAAAGTGAATCAAAAAATGAGAGAAGATATTTGCAACACAGATATCTGACAAAGGACTGATTAACCAGAATCAACACAGATTAGGAATCAATAAAGAAAAGACTGACAACACATAAGAATATGAGCCAAAGATTTAAAGACTTCATACAAGAGAATACTTAAATAAACCTATGAAAAATACACAACACCATTATCAGGTAAATGCAAATCAAAGTAATGAGATGCTATCACACACCTACAAATACAGCAATATCAACAGGAAAACAAAACAAAACTGAGATTACCAAGTATGTGGAGCGAGGGGAGGTCTCCTGTCTGCTGGAGGGCCTATAGATTGTAACAACCACTTGGAGAAACTGACTATACTGCATCAATTAAATCAACTCTTCCACCTACTCCATGACCTAGCAATTCCACTGCTAGGTGGATGCTCACAAAGCTTCTCTCCTTGGCTGAACTCTGACCAGGATCCTCTGAACCCTCTTCTCCATTGGTCTTCAATCTCAGCCTATAAAAAGTTATAGACTCTCAACACAAATGATCGTTCACCCCCCCCACACACACACATATTAAAATACTTATATACTAATGTAGTTTCTGACAGCTCAAGATCATACCCTTAGGGATGATCCTTAGGTACCTGAGAAAGCTCAGTTGCCAAAAGACTTTCCTGTTTATTTTAGCCAACACCCAATGATATCCCCTGCCCTGTTCTTAGACTACTTACTAAAAAGGGTTCCCAAATGTAAATCCTTCCTCTGTCCCTTTGAGATGTCTATGTGTCTCCTTCAACTCAAGAGCATCTTTCTCAAGGACATGAAAGCCATTCTCTTAAAGTATAATCACCACAAAGGATAGGGTCACTGTCTCCCAGTCTCTGTTGGAAGACAGATTCTTTAACTGCCAGTTAATAGACACAGCTAGCTTAATCTGTCTTTATACAGATTAGCCTTTGTAAATTTTTACTTCCTTGACTCTACTGAGCCCCTTCCACCCTGCCTCATTCTCCCTGTAAGGCACCCCATTGACTTCTATAGAAATCAAAGTTGATTTCATATCATACTGGAACTTCTTCCTATTGCAATAGTATATTACTGATTAAAATTTGTCCTTACTACTTTAGTGTCTAGCTTCATTTATCTTTGGCAACATCTAACAGAAATGAGCACATGCATGCACCAAAGGTATGTATAAGCTTGCTTGAAGCAGCATCATTCATAATAAAAACAACTGAAAACAGCCTCAATACCTAGAAACAGAATGCACAAATAAATTGTGAAATATTCATACAATGGGATGAAATACAGAAACTAAAAAGAATAAACCAATTCTGCACATAACAACATGGATAAATCCACCACCCCCATAATGTTCAGTGAAGATAGGCAGGCACAAAAGAGTACATACTTGTCTGGCTTCCTACTGCACAACCAATTACCTAGCTTTACAATTACCTAGGTTTTATTATTTAAGGCTCAGTAGGTCAGAAGTCCAGGCATAACTCCACCAATACTCTGCCCAGAGTCTTACAAGGCTGACATCAAGGTGTCAGCTGAGCTGCAGTTCTCATCTGTAGCTCAATGTCCTCTTTCAAGCTCATTCAGTCTGTTGTCAAAATTCAGTTCCTATTGGTTGTAGGGCACAGGGTCCTTTTTCTCTGTGGCTGTCAATCTTAACTCCTAAAGGCCATCTGTTCATGGCCTTCTCACAATGTGACAGTTTACTGCTTCTTCTAGGCCAGCAAAATCATGTCTTTCAGGCTTAGAATCCAGTCTCTGACCTTGGAAAGTCCTTGTTAAGGGATTGCCTGATTAAGTTAGGCCTGCCCAGGATGATCTCCCTTTTGATTAACTCCAAGTTGATTGTTTTGGGACTTAATTATGTCCTTAAAATCCCCTAACCTAATCACAGGATGGAGTGAAATGTTCCCACCATACTCTAGGGGACAAGATTATGCATAATTCTTCCTACTACAATATCAAATTATTTTATTTTTTAAAGTGAAAAAATTAAAATGCTGCAAAAATAATCTAAGCTGATAGGAGTCAGGTGGCAATCCTTTTGTTGGGTGGGGTATACAGAGGGAGTAATGAATGAGGAGGCATCTGTGTTCAGCGAATGTTCTGTAGCTTAACCTCAGAGACAAAAACACAGTGGTGTACTTTGTAAAAACTCATCAGTTGTAGACATAATATTTAAAGACTTTAAAGATGTTATACTGCAATACGTTTATATAAACATAAAAAGGTTTTCAGGGGGCTTTCTTTAATTATACACAAGAATGATAGCTAGCATTAAAATTGTGTAAGATGGGCATTGGTAAGTACTTGAAATTAGTTTATGCCCCTAAGCCATTTAAATATCCAGATAAGTTTACATGTATCTTTAATTTGCTTAGAAAGTTTTCTTGTAAAAATAAGATAAATGCAGAGACAGCAGTGTCACTGTATGCATTTGCTGGAATGGACAGGAAATAGAAGACTGAAGGGCCTAATCTGATGGGATTGATAAAATCTTTACATCCTTAGCATATAATCTAGGAACACCTTTAAGAAACACAAGGATCTTCTAAGAGAGAGGCCCAGGCATTATTTGCAGAGCTGGCCAGTCCAGATCTAATTCCCTTCTCTACACTCCCATTCTGTTCTAAGCCAAGGAAGTCACACAATTTCATGTTGAATATACAGGAATACATCTCTCCATAAAAATCAGGAAAATATATTACCCAACTTATTGTAATCAATACTTACAGAAGTCACATAAATGTGATGTCAGTGAACTGTAGACCAATCTTAACTATATTAATGAAAAAATTAATAAAATTCCATAAAATTCAATGTTTTATTTAAGAATAAAACATTACTAAACAGACTTGGAAAGTATATTAAAATAAGAACTTAAGATTAAGTGGTTCACCAATGCAAGGATGGTTCAATAGCCCTAAATCTATTATCTAATTTATGATATCAAACTAAGGAGAAAAAAATCATACAAATATCTTAAAAGGTGCTGAAAGACATTTGATAGAATTCACCATTTATGTATGATTGAAAATATTTTTATTAGAATAGGAAGGTTTTGTCCATAAAAGGATAAGATATATCTCAGTCAACCCAGAAGCCAGTATCATGTTTAAATGGGAAAATACTAGTAGCATTTTCATTGAATTTAGGAATGTCATAAGGTTATCATTATTAATACTTTAATATTATTCTGGAGATTCTGTAACAAAAGAAACTAGGGGAACAAAATAAGAGATACATAATTTAAAAGCAGAAGGTAAAATGATTATTTGCTGATGTTGAGTGTAGATATAGAAATAACCTAGAGAAATCTTGACACAAGAAAAGAGAATGTAGTAAGATGAATGGGTATGAAATTAGTATACAGAAATCAATAACTTTTGTATAAACAAGAAGTAGGAATATAAACTGGAAAGATCTTGTTTACAGTAATAGCAAGAACAAATGTACCTAATAGTAAACTTAATAAATACTCAAGATTTATTTGATACAAAGATTAAAATGTTCCTGAGGGTCATGAAAAAGAAATGAACAGCTGAAAAGACAATTCATATCGTAAGTTTGTGATTTTTTATCAAAGTAAGTAGTTTATGAATTTAGCTCAATCGCATAAAAGCACTAACAGATTTTTTTTTGATACATAGACAAGCTGAAGTTAAATTCATAGAGACTATCAGATAAGCATGAAAAGTCAGGATATTGTAGAAAAAGAAGATCAGAATACTCTTCCTACTAATAGTAAAATATGTAAAAAATTATTAAGCACACACAAATAAAGTGAGATAATTAAAATAGTGTGGTATTGATACATGAAAGAACAACTCAAGGGAATATAGTAGGATGAAAATAAATACAAGTGCAGAATCCAATATTTGATAAATAGTTGCTGAGGATGGCCTAAAACCAGCAATCTTCTTGCCTTACATAAGAGAGGAAAAGATGGATTATTCACTAAATTATATCGGATAAGTAGGGAGACATCTAAAAAAAATAAGGTTGGAGCCATAATTGATATTTTATAGTAGTATAATTTCTTGATGTAAATATTTAAATGCAAAAAAAAAAGATCAAACAAAAATACTCAATGAAACTGTAAGAAAATTCTATAAACTTTAAAGAAGCTCTTTCTTCTTCCATAAAATAAAAAGTTATAATCACTATATAAAAATAAAAATTGAATGCAACAAAACCCATCATAAACGCTGGGTGTGGTGGTGCATGCCTGTAATCCCAGCAGCTAGGGAGGAGGATGGGGAGTTCAAAGCCAGATTCAGCAACAGCAAGATGCTAAGCAACTCAGTGAGACCCTGCCTCTAAATAAAATACAAAATAGGGATGGGGATGTGGCTCAGTGGTTGAGTGCCCCTGAGTTTAATTCCTAGCACTCCCTCTGCTCTGCCCCCCTCAAAAAAAAACATAAAAAAATTTAAGCACAAACAAGAAATTGGAAAAAGCATATTTGTAACAACATAAGAAATGTTCTTTCCTTTTAAATAGAGTTCCTACCTGTCATTAAGAAAATACTAACAAACCAACAAAAAACTGGACAAAGGACAGAACCAACAATACAAGGAAAAGAAACATGAACGTCTCTTTAACATATGAAAAGAGGCTCAATTACTTCATTGAAATTTCAACTTTTCTGAGTTTATTGGGTTGGGAAAGGTTAAAATTAGGAAGGCAGGGAACACATTGGTTACTCCACCTTGGCTGTTGGGAATGTGATCTGCACACCAGGATGGGGAATAACCGGGCAATCAATATGAAAGTTCCCAATTTACACATCCTTTGCTCAGGCATTTCCATTTCTGGAATTTATTATCCTACAGATAAATTCACGCATATGCCAAATGGATTAAGTTCTCAGTTAATCAGTGTAGCACTGCTGGTGATAACAAGATGTGAAATAACAATCCTTGCATCCTTGGGGACTGGCTGCATAAATTAAGGTACCCTGGAATACAGGGCAGCAATAAAACAAAGGAGAAAGTTCTCCCCACCCCACCCCCCGGGTAACTACCACCAAACTACATCCCCAGACACTGAACTACATCCCCAGACCTTTTTATTTATTTATTTTTCATTTTCAGACAAGGTCTCACTTAGTTGTGGAGGCTGGCCTCAAACCAGCGGTCTTCTTGCCTCAGCTTCCTGATTACAGGAGTGCACCAGCTTCACCTGACAGAGAAAGTTCTTTATGTACTAATATGGAATGATCTCCAAGACAAAATTAAAAGTACAAAAAGAAAAAAGAAATGTGTGTGCAGCATGCTACCATGCTACTACTTGTGTAAGAAAAAGAAAGCATATGTAAATTTTCTTTTAATGCATAAACTCTGCCTGGAAGAATGGCCAAGAAAGTGATAATAATATCTATCATCAAGATAGAGTCCAGATGCCTTACCGACAAGGATGGGAGGGAGGACTTTCACCTTGTGCCTTTTGTACCCTTTGATTTTAAACCATGTGACTATATTATCTACAAAATATTTGTGACACATGAACTTTTGATAGATGATGTAAAGGATAGAGTGATACCCTAACCTGATCTATGCTTATCCCAAACTTGACTTCAAATAAAGCCTCTTGTTAATATTATAGATATTTGATTGGGAAACAAAAGAAGATAAGTAATTTTGTTTTTACTTGAAAACTAAAGTTCCAAAATAAAAATTGTATAAGAAAATAAAAAAGTAAAAAAAAGAATAAAGAAAAACAGTCGCTTGACAATAGAAATAGTAAGATCATCATTTGTTTCAAGCAATCAACCAACAACTAAATTGTTGCTAAAGGAATATACTAAATCTTTGGCAAGTACAGAAGTGATGAGATAATAAATATAGTTTTTTTTTTTTAGATATTTCCATGTTGTTTGATTATAGTCCTTGATATATTAATTTATAATTTTAAAAAATCAGATTTAAACATAAAAAGTCTACATTTCCATTGGTAACCAAATATATAGAAAAGTGTTTAACCTAGTAATTCAAAAGAAACAAAAAGCTCTATGCATAAAAATTCATTCAACACCATACATGAAATATAAATATATTAATCTATAATTTATATATTCATGTATACCTATAAACAAAAGAAAATAATTCATTAAATGACAAGGTATCCACAAAACATTCTAGTCTATTCAATTACATTTATGTAAATCAGATGGTAATTGGCATAATACCTATGGCATAATGCTAATTTTTAAAAAGTTATATTTTATGTACAACTTAGTAAAAACAGTCAATGAGCAAGAAAGGGATGGAATTCTAGTTAACTCAACACTTTCAATGTCCTAATTTCAAAATTTTATTTTTTTAAAAAAATTTCAATTTCAAGTTTCTCTATTTTTGTGTTTAATTTGAGAAGCAAATTTAGAATTTAATTTGAGAAACAAACCAGAGTGATGATGCCTGTTTGCTAACCCAAGCAAGGATAACTAACTGACCATCAGGAACTGTCGACTTCTATACGGAAAGAGCCACTTACTTGCGTCTCCTCCTGGAGAAGGAAGATGGGCCACCTGTTCCAGGGAGGTGCTTCTGAAAGGCTGTGCCAGCTTCTCCAGGGATAGGACATTGTCCCTGCACAGCACCTTCCCATCAGGGCTGCTAAAGAGGTCCCTGATGTCCTTCCTTTGTTTAGATTCTTGAAGGAAACTTTCAAAAGATTTGTCTTTGAATTTGAGGGAGGAAAAAAGTGAGGCTCCTTTCTTTGGAACCCTAGCAGCATCTGGTAAGGTCTCTTGCAAACTCACTTTCTCCAGGAGTATGGGGACATCTTCCATCTTGCTGCAGGGTGGGGACGCTAGTGCAGGAAATCTCTTAGATGGCCGATTGGGCAAACTATGGGCGCAGAGGGCAGGGTCCGAAGGGCTAAGCCTCGAGAACTGAGCAGCCTGGGAACCCAGGGAGAAGAAAGCAGAGGCCCTGCTTGCCACATGTGTCCCACTGGACTGCTGGTCCCCCTCCTTGTTGGAACTGGTTTTCCGAAGGCTGAATGAGCAAGTACAGGTGTGTGGCTGATCTGTGGGCAAAGTTTTGGATTCTGACTTGGCCCAGGCCTTCTTTCCACCTTCGGAGTTGGGAAAGAAGTTTCCCAGGGACTTTCGGAGGGCATTGGCTATGAGCCGCAGGGGAGACTTAGGTGGGGCACCTTGCTCTGCCGGAGTCCGTACAGCTGGGGCCCGTGTCTCCTCCTGGGCCTCTCTCTGGGCTGGCAGTGTCTGTTTCCATGCCCGAGGGAGGGTCAAGGGGTGGACTGGCTTCAGCACACGGCCTGGTCTATCACCCCCAGGACTGTCCTGGGAAAGTGGTTCCTCAGCCCTGAGGTGCACAGTCTCAGGGATGGAGTCATTCCAATCCAGCAGCATGGTCTTCTGTTCCTGAGTGAGGACTAACTTCTTCAAGCCCGACTTCCTCTCCTCTGCCAGCTCTGACCTGCCCTCCTGCTGCCTCCTGGGTCTGATCCTCTCCTCTCTTGGTTCTTTTCCACCCACGAGAGATTGCTCTTGATGTGTGAGGCACCTGTCCTTCTGCCCAATGGGGTATGGGTCTTTGTGGAGGCTCTTGGTACCTCCAAGAGGGGCCTCTGCTTCCTCACAGTCCTCAGAAGCCATCTCCACAGGGCTTGTGACACTGTCTCCTCCGGGGCTCACCAGGCAGTATTCTGCCCGCTCCAGCACGGCACCATGAGGCAGATAGAGGGGAGTTTCCATGGGTGTTCCTTGGGCTCTGGCTCGTCTCAGAAAGATTGGGGTAGATGGACTGGAGTGACCTCTGGAGACCTGTGAATGGGGATTGTAAGCTGCCACCTAGAGGGGATGGGCAGAAATGGCAGTTAGCTAATAATTTACAGCATTTATTTATATGGAGGAGGCAAATCCCAACCTACACTCTACTTCCTTTTTTTTCTCCAGATCTCAGATACCAAAGTCAAAAATGGTTTTGCCTCAGAGGATTTCATGGGGCTGCTCTTTGTTCTAAGAGGGTTCTTGGAACCTGTTGAGATCTACCTGGAGCCCCTAAATCCACACTGATTAAAGGCCATTCTGGGTCCTAGATTGGGTGGGTAGGAAGCCAGAAGGGAAGACCAACGTGTGTCTGCTGCCCTTGATGAGCTCCTAGGCCAGTGAGCACAGGGATGGCTGGCTCCAAGGATGGCCAGGCACATGGCAGAAGGCGAGAACCCCGTCATCTCCAAAGGAGATGCCCAAACGTGGTCCTACCGAATGGCCTCCTTTACCAGGTATGTTCCTCTAACAATCACAAGACCAAGATTTCTTTGTTGGAGGCTTTTGAGGTGAGAAAGTGACAGTTACCTTTCTGCTGTGGTGGCAAAAGTGTGACCTTTAGTACCTTTCAGTGACCCTTCTAAATTTCACACCTTGTACCACCGAGAAAAGTAGCCACTTCCAGCATGGAGGAACTTGGCCCTTGGCAAAGGGAGAATATAAGTAGACTCTGCAATGAGTGGCTGTGCCTTGCAGTTCAGAGAACTGGGGCCTTCACAAGAGCACTCATTATTTCTGTCTTGTGCACTTGACTTCCTAGAACCTACAACAGGGCTGGCAGGCACAGAGGCTTGACAATTGCCTATGGAAAGAAAGAGTCCAGCCATGCTTGTCAAAAATGACATTTCCTATACAAGAAGGATGTTGCTTCCAAGGTCCTTAGATGCTAGCAAAGGCTCCCTCTGTGTCTGTTCCTTTAGTTGTGAGCTCCTTAATACCCTCTGTGAGTTCCCAAGGGCAGAGCACCTGTCCCAGCATCTCTGCATCCCATGGTGCAATACTTGGTACAAAGTCCACCCCTCAAGAGGTTTCTGAGGGAGGGTGTCTGTGTCCTTGGAGTGGATGAGCTTTCATGAAAGGCACTTGTGAAGAAGGCCTGGAGTGGACCGTTGACAAGTTTTTCTCTGGCCCTGGCCTTGCACTAGGGGGCACTTAAGAGCACACAGCATCCAGAGTCAAGTGTGGAAGGCAGGAGGAGCTCACCTTCCTAGGCCTGTGCGGGGGGGGGCCCTCGGCTGTACTCACCTGAGATGGGGAGGAGTCATCTGGGGTATGCCCAGGGACACTGGCTGAAGAAGAAGATGATGGTGGGGAAGATGAAGGAGAAGACCAGGAAGAAAGAGGAAGAGGAGAAGGCTCCTTTGGAGATGACAGGGTTCTTTTGTTCATTGACGGCAAATCTACCGAGGAAAGAACATTCTCTGTTACAGAGCTGTTGTGAAAGAGCTTGCAAAAAGACGAGGCTTGCAGTGAGGCTCCTGTTCTACAGGCAGAGCCAAGAAGAGGAAGGGTTGGAGACTGACTCAGAGGTTCCTGGTGGCCACATCTTGGGAATTGGAGGAATGGGACCCAGAAAGGCAGAGGAGCCCTGGGGACAAAGGGAACCCCAAGATGAAAAGTCAAAGGACCACCGTGTTTCAAACTCCTGAGGTTGTTCCCGAGGCAGGTGACCTAGACTTTTCAGAGTGCTTATTGGAAATAGACATCTACCCTTAAGTTTCCCTAAAGCTCTGATGGTTAAGAGCTGGGGCTACATTAAGTCATTCATCAATAAACCATCTGAGGTTTCTGCCCACGAGGTGCTGAAGCATTAGCCGTGGCACACACGGGGTAGACATTCACAACTAATGGAATGGCTCTTCCTCTCACGAGCACCCAAGGGGCTCTCAGACAGGTGGCCAGGCTGTGCCATCAAGGGAACACAAGGGAGGGAGGTTACAGCCATATCAAATCATCTGAAGCACACAGAGTGAGATCTATGCCAAGCTTCTGTTGGTCAGGGAACAAACAGGAAAGCAGTGTATCTGCTCAGAGATGCGTGAGAAAGGAGCATGGCTGGGCCCGGGGAGGAGCTTAATTCCCACTGTGGACAGCTGACATCATCTGGTCTCATGAGAGCAGATGGTGACAGTTGTGGCCTAGAAGTTCTTCCACGCTCACATGTGCTTCTCTCCCCCGCTACCCCCTTGAGGATAGTAGTCTTAAATCTGAAATCTCAAGTATTTTATCTCCATATTGAACTATTTCAGACAAGCTGCACTCAAATAGTTTCTGAATGCCACGCAGTCTGCCGATGTGCCCCTCATTACTGGGTTCTTACACACCCAGCTCTCCCATGAACCGTGGGAGCACATATGGGTGTCCCCCAGACACCCCCCAGGACTGCTGCCTACTGGTCACTCCCATGTCTCGCTGCCTGCTTATGGCTGCTCAGATGACCCATTGAGATTTCCCTCTGAGGTGTCCAGGCTTTGGATTTTAGCTCCCTTCTTAGCTCAACCCAAGGCCCAGTTTCCTCAAAGCTCTGGGTGAGAAGCTCCTCCTCAGGGACCCACACAGTCCAGGTCATACCTAACCACCCCCACGAGTTCCAGCCAGTCCCATTCTTACAGCAGAAGTGGCCACGGGGCTGAACGTTCAGTATTCTGCCCTTCTTTCCTCACACGTGAACGCAAGCATGTCAGATGGCGTACCCCAGATTTGGGTTCTGAAAAGATGGCTACCCCACTCACATGGTCGACAAGCCCCCAAAGGGGAGGCTTCCAAAAAGCTTCCAAGGGAACAGGTAACCCCAGGGGAGAGAGCTGATGTGAGGGTGGGCAAGAAGGAGCTGTTGGGAGACAGGCCATGGGCTGCCAGGCGGCTGGCCTGCCTCCCTTCACCGGCACCCCCACCTCAGCCCACAACGAGATGGTTCGAGCCTAAAAAGGCAAAAGTCGTGAGTCAGTTGTTGCCTTGCTTCCTGTCCTCAGCTTGCCAAATTCCTGCCAAATTCCTTCTCCCCCTCTCCCTCGCCCCCTCATTCTCCTCTCCCTGCCATCTTCTGAATCCAACTCCTTAATTTGTTTCAAAAGTTGTCTTGGCTCCACACACTGCCTTTTTGTTCCTCCATGGAGTCTCAGGGGACCTTATGACACACAGTCAGGGACACCTGGGGACACGAGCCCAGCAGAAAAGCCTTGGGGTTCACAAGGTCGTGACCTGGAAGCTGCTCCCCCCTCCTTTCTTTAATTCCCAGCCCACCTGGCCAGTGGGGTCTCTCTCCATTCATGGTCCTCACGCCCTGTATTAGAGGTAGAGCCTGGGGAGGGCTTGAGGAGTTGGGGAGCAGGGCTCCCGTGTAGGCCAACCCTGGTCCCTGGGCTGCCATTCAAGCCACAGTCTGGGAGGGGCAAGTGGAACCAGAGCCAAGCTGAGTGATGATGGGAAATGTCACCTGCTGGAGACTGGTTATGCCTTTGAGTTCACTCAGAACATGGTCAAGGGGAGCCTGGGACCTCACCCCTTCACACTCACAGCAGCTGCTGGACACTGACCCCCAGCTTCCTCAAGTCTAGCACTGCTTCAGGGGATGGTTGAGGGAATAAATGGGTCACAAAAAAGTGCCGAGCAGTATAGGACACAAATGCTTCATGTTAGCTACATATGAGTTCCATCCCCGTCCCCTTCTCTCATGCCTCAGATGGTGTCTTGTAAAGACATGGCTGAAGCCCTGGCCCTTTCCAGAGGGAGCCATGCACCCATCCCAGCCACAATTTCTCCAGCTCTTCATGTTTCCTCATTTGCCAATTCAGACCCCCCTCTCTGGTTCTTTCCTGGAATCTTGGCTCCCTTGCCCTCTGCAGATTCTTGGTCCTGGGTGCCACTGCCCCTTAGGGTCCCTTTGTGCAAAAGGGGTTGTTGAGCAAGCCAGAGCCTGAATCACAGCTTCTGACACCCTGGATCAAAAGCCACGTTACCTCCTCTTGAGCCCTCTGACCAGAGTGACCTTTTTCCGGAATCCTAGAGGACATTCTGGCATCATGGTCATCTGGGGAGAGTGTCCTATGTTTTTTTCCTATTACAAAAAAGATGGCTCTAGTGGCTTTCAGCTTGGGATTTTTTTTTTTTTTATGAGGACTGAGATTTCAGGGTGCAGCTTCCCAGAATTTGGAGGCTATGAATGCCTCAAATCCCTCTCAAAGTCTGGGAGCGCCCTCTAGGGGCTGCAGCCGGAAAAACCTGAAGCCCTGTGCTTTGCACTGAGTCTCACCAGCTCCATGGTTCATTCATTCATTCAGCAGGGCTGAGGGCATGGCTCAGTGGTGGGGTGCTTGCCTAGCATGTGCAAGGCCCTGGATTCCATCCCCAGAATCTTCCCCATGCAAAAAAAGCATCCATTCACTGAGAAAACAAGGAACAGGTATCTCTTCTGGGCCAGACCATATAATATATATACGCCCACCTAATAATTCCAACTCAAGTGCTTCCCTCAAACCAGCTTTTCTGTACACGAAAATCAGCACTTGATACTCTTCGGTTACTGACGATTGAGTCCCTAGGTCCATGCCAGGCACCTCGCTGCTGTGTGTCAGTCCTTTCTCTGTCCTGTGCCTCCTCCAGCACCTTGACACTGCTGTGTCTCCACCAGTCCCCTGGCTCTCACCCAGGCTAGGAACTCCTTGAGGGCACAACTGAGCCCCTCATAGTGGTGGCACTCAGAAGCATTGGAATGGACTCTACACCCATGTGGATCTGCCCAAGGGAAGGATCCCAGTGCCCTCCGAGGGGTTGGGGCCAGGAATGAGAGGAGGACATGTGGAAGGCTTTAATTCCCTCCACCCTCTTGCTCTCACTGCCTTGGGCACTGTCAGTAATTCAAGCATCATTTTAGATTGTCCCCAGATGAAGCAGCTTGCACAAATGTGTAGTCCTGGTCTAGCTCCAAAGGTGGCCCCTGTCCCAGTCTGACCCAGTGAGGTCTGGTGGGTCTTGGGGTTGCTGGAGAGTGACTCACTGGCTAGGAGTCAGTACTGACTCAGAAGGAAGGAGCTAGGGCTCCCTTCCAAGTACGATGTTTCATTATGTAAACCTTGCCAGACCCAAGGCCTTCCTGCACCTCCTCTCCTAGGCGAGCCTGGAGAGGGAATGTGGCACAGGGGGAGAGGAAGGCAGCAATGGAATGGATGAGTCCCAGCCTCTTGCTCAGGGCCTCTGAAGGGAGTTCCTGCTTTGTCCCTGCTGTGGCTGGGATTGTGGGCCAGCTTGGGATGCAACTGTGTGTGTGGCCACTGCGCCCCCTGGTGGGGTCCCTCGCCTTCATCCATCTCTGCTCTTCCTTGGGACCAAGATGCTCAGAAAAAGGAGTAGGGCTGTGTGTGTGTGTGTCTGTGTGTGTGTGTCTGTGTTGCTTCCTTTCTTGCTCTGCCCACAATTTGGCTGGAGTCAAAATGCTGACAACTCCCATGCACAGAATCAAATCACATAACATCCGTGGGCCTCAGTATCCCCACTAAGCCTGCTTCTGGGTGAAATTCTGGAATCTCAAGTCTCCCTGATTCTAGAGTAGGGGGCAGAGAGGGATAGGGCCAGTCCCAAATCCCTTGGAGAATTCTTCCTTTAGTCCACAGTGGAAATCAGGTCAACTTCATGTTGTTTTTTTGCCCCTCACATCCTGGAGGCCATGGCAGAGAAGACAGGCACCATGTAAGGAAAGAGAGAGCGCCACTGCCTGGGAATCAACCCCTGCCCAGCCCAGTCCAGCCCACCCAACCCACAGAGAGCTTTCGATATGACTCACTGGACTGGAATCTTCTTCTCCAGTTCTGGTGTTTGCTTGGAGTTGGAGCCTGGAAGCTATTGGCCCGTTGCAAAGCTGTGGTGAGAAAGAAAAAGAGAGCAAGAGTCCATCAGATGTGTAGAGGGGATACTCCTCTAGCCCATTTACCCCAAATTAGCAGACAGGTGGCTCTAACTGACGGAAACTTTCCTTTCCCCACACCACACTTCCCTGCCCCCAAACCCCATTTGTCATTCATCCACTCATTAAATATTCATTGAGAACCGGCTTCAGGGCAGGCACTGCCCCCTGTCAGAGAATGCCTCCAAGTATGAGCCATCATTCTGTGTCACTGATGGTTAATAAGCCCTCTTTCATGCATGTGTAGAAACATATACACAAAAACATGCCTCCCTGTGTGTGGATGAGCACACCTACATTCATTCATTTATATCAGAGCCGGCCTTTACAGCTGAGGCCTCATGTCAATGCTCCGTAGATGTAATAGGACACTGGAGCTCCTCTGCAACCAGGAAGCTGCAGAAAGTTATAGCCCCTGCCTTCCCTTTTCTCCCAGAGCCCCCCAAGTCCAGGAAACCAGTTTTAATGGAACCTCCGGGCAAGCCATTGCCGTGACCCCTTGACCCCCTTCTTGTGGCATGGTTCCAATGGAAACACGTCTGCAGTACACGGTGTCCTTCCTACTGAAGACCTACTGCTTAGCTGGGCCTTGAGAACCAGCTGAGAAAAATGAACACTGCATGCAGAAGGAAAGGGGTCTTGGCCATTTGGGGCATGCAAGTGGGCAGAGGGGATCTAAGTGGACCCAGTTCCCACATAGGACCTCCAGATTCCGTCTCAGGTATTTCCATCACAGCCAAAGAGAAAGAATGGGCTCAATGCCCATCCAGAGACTCACAAAGCTGGTCTGTGGGCATGAGAGGAAAGGAAGGGGGTGGAAAGGATTTGGGGATGGGAAGATGGCGGCAGGGAAAGTTTGAATATAGACCTTTCTGGATCCAAGGCCCAGCCAGTGTGTGGGCATGTGTGTGCTTTGCCCACAATTGCCTGGAGTCAAAAAACTGACAACTCCCATGCACAGAATCAAATCATATAACATCTGTGGGCCTCAGTTTCCTTATTCATGTTCCAACAAGCTTGGAGTTCATCACTGCTAAGCCAATGATGGACAGTCATCATCTCTCCAGTCTTAGACATTCTACTCCCTACCAGTTCAGGGTTGGACCTCAGCGCTTTCTTACAAGCCAGGTTGTGGAGCACAGGTGTGAGCCACTACCTTGGGGCTTCCTTTTCTCAGGTCAAGTTCCTTGGGCTCCTTAGACCCTTGGCTCCTCTCCCTCCCTTTCCACATTTGGAAATGCTTTGTATCTCCTCTCTCTAGTAGGATTCCAATCCCACAGGCTTGCCCTCAAAATCAAATCCATGGATCTGAGGTGGAGCCAGTGTGGATGGATGGTGAATAACCCCCACACCCCATTACCAGATGGTACTCAAAGTGCAGCCACTTAGTTTGCCAGATTGGATGTTTTACATGAGGAGCAAGCAAGTTAAGCACAGTTGCATCCTGCAGACCCCTAACCAAGAGACCACCCAAGAAAAATATAAGACTTCTTATGTTAGCCCTTCATTGTTGTGACCAAAATGCCTGACAAGTACAGCTTAGAGGAGGAGAGATTTATTTTGGCTCATGATTTCAGACGTTTCAGTCCATAATCAGCTGGCTGCAAGACAGAAACACAATGGCAGAAGGGCATGGTGAAGAAATCTGTTCAGTTCATGGCAACTAGGAAGGAGAGAGAGGCCAAAGGCACACCCCCTGTGACTTACTTCCTCCAAACATACCCTATCTGCTTACAGTTCCTATCTAGCAGTCCATTCAAATTACTAAATCTTCAAGTGGATTAATCCACCAATGAGGTTAGAATCCATCATTACCTAAAGCTCCACTTGTGGACCTTGCTGCAATTCCTTCAACACATGAGCTGTTCGGGGACATTCCCAGCCATGACTTAAAAGCTCTGACTGCTTCTCTTCTACTATTAACATTGT
Source organism: Marmota flaviventris (assembly GCF_047511675.1). Lineage (NCBI taxonomy): Eukaryota > Metazoa > Chordata > Mammalia > Rodentia > Sciuridae > Marmota > Marmota flaviventris. The sequence goes on from NC_092506.1 coordinate 50,949,116, forward strand.
GGAATGGAACCTATTGGAGATGACTAAAATTAGGGGATGTAGCTCAGTGGTAGAGCAATTGTCTAGAGTTCAATCCCTAGCACTGAATACTAAAAAGGAAAAAAAAAAAAAAAAAAGGAAAGCGATAAGATTAATGAGAGATTTCCCAACACTACTATTTATGAGACAAACATGCACATATTTTTTACCACAATGGAAACAATGAGTGTGAATGGCAATGACTAGTTCTAGTAGCTCTAAGCAGCATAAAGAACGGCTAGTTCTCTTCTTTTTAGCTTATGTTTTATGTGTGCTTAATGTTTGCATATAGTTCTTATTTTAAAGGAGCACTTTAATTTGGGGGATTTCAGTGTATGATCTGCAAAAGGAGTAAGAGGGTGAGAATTTTGCCATATGGTGCTGATGATCTCATTATTGTTACAAACTAGTGGTGTCCTCCATATGCCATTGGACCATCCTGTTATCAGATTATTGCCAGGAAAAAAAAAATGGATAAATACCAATCCTTCTATGCCAAAATAATTTGGGGGCAGATTGCCCTCCTAAATCAACTCGGTTTCTATCCAAAAATCCAATGCACTAGATCCATCCATTGAGTTGCTTGGGCATGCATTTTCCAATTAATTTATCCAGGCAGGCCCCCAGGAAGCCGCTTTTCTGTGATTCCCAAAGTATGGGTCAGGCCCACCTACATCCATGTACCTGGGTTGCTTATACCAAATGCAGATACTGTCCCATTTTAGACCCATGGAATTTGATTTTCTGATGGTGAGGATCCAGGGATATGCCTTCTAGACAAAATTTATATGAATCACTGGACTAAATTATTATAGTTTGGATTTTAAATGGCCCCCCAAAGTCCAATATGTTTAAGGCTTGGTCCCCAGGCTGTGGTGCTATTGGGAGGTGGTGGAATGTTTAGGAGATGGTGCCTAATGGAAGGAGGTCAGGTTACTGGGGGGTGTGCCCTTGAAGGAGTTATTGGGACTGTGGCTTCTTCCTCTTTTTCATTTTGCTTCCCAGTTGCCACTAGGTGAGCATTTTCCTCTGCCATGTGCTCTCGCCATGATGTTCTGCCTTACCACAGGACCAAAAGCAACAGGGCCAAGCAACAAGTCACCTCAGAAACCATGAGCCAAAATCAATCTTTTCTCTTTTTAAGTTGTTTATCTCAGGTATTTCGTCACAGCAATGGAAATCAGATTAATACCACAGATGTTTTAGGGGAATGTTTTCTATGGTTTTCATAACACAGGGTGTATGTAAGTTGTATTTCACGCCATCTCCTTGGGCAGGCTCTGTAAAAGAACTTGGTGGGTATGAGAGCTTCCTTGACCAGCTGAGGTGATCCTGGAAATCTCTTGTTAAATGGCGGCAAAATGTACATAACATAAAAAATACCATTTCTTAAACATTTACTAATGTGTTGTACAACTCAGGAACAACCAAATGGAAGTGATACTTCAACAAAGGGATGGGGAAGGGGTATGAGGCTTACATGCCCCCTCAGGCCCACCACTCTCCCAGGACCTCTATTTGTTCATCAATCCCAAAGCTCTTCCAAGCTGTTTTGCTGTTTAGTTAAAAAAAAAATAGATAGCATATAATTCAGTGGCATTAAGTACATCTACATTCCGAACAACCATCACCACTATCCATTTCCAAAACTTTTCTCTCACCCCAAACAAACCCTTTTTTATGACTGGCTTACTGCACTTAGTGTATGTCCTCAGGGTTTATCCATATTGTACTATATATCAGATTTTTGTTCCCTTTTCAGGTTGAATAACATTGCTTTGCATGGATGTGCTGCATTTTGTTTATCCATTCATCTGGAGATGGCTCTTGGTTTATTTCTCTCTTTTGGCTTTGAGCATGAGTGCACAAACCAGGAATCTTTCAAAAGCAATATCCTGGTCTTGTCTGGTCTTCTCTGAATCCACCTTAAAGGCATTTATCCAGGGGAGAATCCAGGTGAGTTCAATAACATCCACTCATGATGTCAACCCTACATTATCTGGGAAAGTGTTGAGCTTCTTATATCAGCATTAAGAGTAACGTTAGAGATGCTAACCTTAACCATTGCGTCCGGCCTATCAGTGATTGAAACCATAATTGATGAAAACGAAGTCAACAAAGGATTGTCTAACATTCCTCTATCCACCCCTCTGTGTTCTTGGTATTTTATTCTAGAGTTAAGTTAGACTGTCAGAAACAAAATGCTTTGGCCAACTGCCTTAGTCTCTTAAACCAAAGTCCATGACTCACTGTCTTACCCTAACCTGCCAGCAGGGGGCACTATGAGAAACAACCTTAAGAAATTTTCTGAGGACTCATTAAGATATGAGCTAAAACAGTTCTTGATATCATCTATTTGACATGAGCAGAAACTTTCTATAGCGTTCAACATTAATAAAAGTTGTGTCTACTCTTGATAACTATGTAAACCAGTATATATTTTTCTCTTGGACAAGGAGAACAATTGTGTGTGTTCCCTTTTTAATACTGTCTGTTTAGAACTATGTTCTCTCTCTCTGGAAAATTTTACTTCCTAAATTGGCTTTGTTATGCTCGACTCTGAGGCTTCGTTTGTCATGTATAGAGTCATAACTTTGTATTACGTCTTTCTCATAAGTGGCCTAAAATCCCATGACTGTTGAGGAGAGAGGAGAAACAAAAGGAAAAAAAAAAGAAAGACAGGCAGGCTCTGGATCTGCAAGTGGGAGGCTGGAGCCCAGGGAGACGCAAGGGGTGGGGAGTTAGTGGTAACCAGAGGCAAGGCAGGACACTCTGGGTACAGGACAGTACTCAGTTCAATGCCTGTGCTCAGCTTTTCATACTACAAATGGTACTTTAAAAATGTATTTTGGTGACAACATCCATTTTTCTTAAAAAAAAAAAAAAAAGAGAGATCCACATGGAAGGGGAAGTTCAAAGTTAAAAATATCTGCATCTATTCTCTTTGGCTCCAATCCTTCTTCCTGGGAAACCAGGGCTTCTGAGGACCAGGTGGAAATTTTACTCTTGGCCACCAGAGGGCGGTGCAGGACAAGTTTGGTGTCCAGCAGAAAAGGCTATTTATTGGTCCTAAAGGAAGGAGGCAAGTTTGTTGGCCTGTTTCTTCCTTGGCTCTCCTTCCTGCAAGTCAGATGACTTGGTCACAGGTTGATGTTGACTGAACCAAAACACTCAATTCTGGGTCACCTTTATGAATTAAAACAAACTGGGTTGCTAAAGACAACTTGTTCTAAGTAGGCCAGAGTTTGGAGGGTGGTCCCCCATCACCTGTTCTCAATCCTCTGGAGAGGAGACCAGGGGAGAGCTCCTGGTCTTTTTCTACCTGAAAACTGGGCTTTATATAATTTACCTACATACAGGGCCCACCTAGGATAAAATGGGGCCATGGGTAGGAAAATTCCAGGTGCTCACTGAAGATTCACTTATTATTGTGTAGGCACAGTTTGGGTGCATTTCATGAGCCCCATGCCCCAGGAATGGCCCCTGTGCTGCCCAGGGCTGCATGGTGTCCCACAGCAGCTGGTCCCACGTCCTTTCCTTTAGGGGTTAAAGGTTGTTGGAGGAACCTCTGAGGCAATATCCACACAGGTTACAGCAGAGAAGCTGTTCCAGGTAGGAGGGAACTGGGTCCCCCTTATCTCTGCCAGCCGGTGACATCCAACAGGGGATCAGGCCCCTCTGATGTTTTCCCACTTGGGACTTCAAAGCTGGAGAAGCACGCCAGCCCTGGTGCAGACCCCCCAGCCTCACTCGAACCTCCCTCCTCAAAGCTCCCACCCTGTGAGTGCCACAGTCACCTGGCCTCCAGGAGGAAAGGCAGGCCATGAGGGTCCCACTCCCTCCCAGGGTTCCAGAGTGAAGCACGGTGCACCCTTTGCTCACCGTGTGCAGCTTGCAGCTCCTCCAGGCACTGTGGAGAGTCTGCCCTGGTCAGAGGCTCCCTCAAGGAGATGTGCCGGGTGAGGGGCTTCGGTAGAGGTGGGGATTCTGGCTGCCAGGCTCTCCCTTCACAGGGCTTCCCACTGGAGGCCTCGCTGCTGCCATAGTCAGATTCTGCATCGGAGCTGGAAGGAGGAGGGAGGGAGTGGGTGAGCTGGAAGCCCTGGAACCCACCCCCTGCACACACCCACATGACACCCTTCCATTCCTGTCTCCTGCAGACCTTGGAATCAATAGGGGGTTTAGTTCATCTGTGCCCAGTCCCCAGCCTTGGACTGCACCACAGTCTGAGGTCTGAAACCCCCAATTCCTCTGTTGAATTCTTAACCTCCAGAACCTCAGAATGTGACTGCATTTAGAGACAGGGTCATTAAAGAGGTAACTAAGTTAAAATGGGGTTATTAGGATGTTGAGAGCCACAGCCGAAGGGGCCCCAGCAAACTTCCAGCTGCCAGCAACCAGCTGCCGGCTGATGATTGGCTCACAGCGGCCCCAGCAACATCTAGCTGATTGGCTCTTCTGCGGTGATGCTCATTGGGCTGTTTCCCTGCCCTTTCAGACCACGGAGCTGCTCATTGGGGGACTTTTTTGGCTCCGCCCACGTGACCCAGCCAATCGGCCTCAAGAGCAGGAGGATTGTGGGAGGGGGAGAGAAGCTTGTGTGGGAGAGAGAGGCTTGTGGAAAGCTGGTGGTGGCAGTTGAGGCTCTGAGGGTTTTTCCTGAGAGGCTGTTTTGTTTGGCGTGTGTGGTTCTAAAAATAAAGTTAGTTTCTTTTGACAAGTGGCTCCTGATTGTGCCCAGCCAGACTGCGGCATTTGGTGGCCCGTACGGGGAACGAACCCGCGACCTTGGCGTTATCAGCACCATCCTATATGACTGGTGGCCTCATAAGAACAGGGAATTTGGGCATAGAACGTGTGTGCACTAGGAAAACGCCACCATGTGATCAGGAGATGGCCATCAACAAGCCCAGGAGAGAGGCCTGGAACAGATGCGTCCCTCCAGCCCTAATTGGAGCCAACCCTGCCAGCGCCTTGATCTCAGACCTCCATCCCACAGAACTGTGAGAAGGGAAGTTCCTATTGCTTAAGTCACCTGGGCTGTGGTACTTTGTGACACAAAGCTGACTGATATAAGCTTGGATCAGAGCAGGAGAAGGCTCCCAGCAAATGGCTGACCCACAACTCACATAAAGTAGGGGGTGTCTCACCATCTCCCAGCCCTGAGCACAGCTCCTGAGCTCTTGGGGCCAAAGGAGCTCGTCTGCAGGAACTTGATCCTAAAACTTCAGACCCTGAAATGCTGCTTTCCTTCCCCCAGAATGGGGGGGTGGGGGTGGGGAGTAGAAAAGCCTCTCTGGCATTTGGGGACGTGGTATTTAACGTGGCAGGAATTTAAGTGGTAGAGAAGTGGAGGCAGAGTGTTGTGGGCAGAGGAGACAGCCGAGCCCAAGCCTGGTGTGTGGGGGGGCATGAGACATTTTAGTGAAGGTAAATATCCTTCCTGTCTATCTATCTATGGATCTATATGAATCTATCGTCCATCCATCCATCCAGCATGGTTCTTCCACTAGGTCACTGCCCCTTGTCTACCTGTGTGCCTAGTGGACCCTTCCTAGTGCCCAGGCCTGCCTAGGCCTGGCACCCCATCCTGTGCACTGGTCAGTCCCAGAGGTGGGTGTATGACCTGGGTAACACCAAGTGGGGGCTTCCCTGGATCCTGTTCTGTGACATTATTTATGGATATGGGCTGAAGCCCTCTGTAGTGAGGGTTGCACAGGTGGGGACAGCCTCTCTGTGGATTGCTGCAGGGCTGACCTGTGAAGAGGCAGCAAGGGACAGCTACTGTGAGTCTCTGGCTTCAACGTCACCTCCTCAAGGTGGCCTGAAGTGAGGACCACCCTTGGACTTCCTGGCCCACACCAGCCAATACGTCTGCCTTTGTTACCAAAGCTACCTTGAACCGGGTGTCTGCCTCTTACCATGGGGATGGTCCTAAGTGAGCCTAGAGGACTAGAAGGCTGTGAGACCTTGGGCAGGTGCCTTCTCCCCTCTGGGCCCTGGTTTTCTATCTTAATGACTACTAAGGGCACTCTCGGGGAGTGGTTTTCACGCAGATGTGCACATCAGAATCAACTGTGACACTTGCTGAAGCGTGGGTAGGCCCCTTTCCAGAGTCTAAATGATCAAGACTTAATAAGTTAGATGTCCGTGACCATTGCCTCCATTTTTTCCCTCCTGTTGTCCCCCCACGTTCTTCAATTAGGCCTCTGCCCACTGATTCCACGGAGACCACGTTGTGGATGTTAATGAGGACTTTCCTGTTGGAAAGCCCCAAACTCCCTTCTCTATGCTGTTGACTGGACTCCACAGCTTCCCAAGGTAGCAAACCACACCGTCCTTCAGGGCCCATGCTCTGCCACTGAGCCACCCTTGTCCTCAGATCCCTTTTTGAAACACTCTCTCCTCTTGCACTCCTTAACTGCCCCATCTTGGTTTCCCTCCTCTCCAGTGGGCTTTGCTCACTCTTTCCCTGCTTGCTTTCTGAATGGGCAAATGCCCTGGGGCTCTATTCCAGGCCCTGCTCCCCTTTATCAACAGGAGGATAATCTTACTCCATTCAGGACCCCTCAAGTCCTTTAGTTTAGTGGATTCTGAACTCCCCATCTTCAGTCCTGTTTCCCTGAAAGTTCAGATGTTAGACTGGCATGTTGGACTGCTAACTTGATATCTGCACAAAGATGTGGGCAACTCAAACCCTAGGGGTCCAGGATTGAACTCTTGGTTTTCCCCATGACCTATATCCCCTGAAATCCTTCTCACCTCAGGAAATGATCATACTATCCGTTCAGTGATGGAGTCAAAACCTGGGAGTTGCCCTTGAACTCTTCTTCCCTCAGGTTCAGCCAATCAGCAAACCCATCCCGCTGTTCCACCAGTCCCTGATCTCCCTGCCTTTGCTCTGCTCCACCTGACCATCCATTCCCCGCACCAGGGCCTGCCGATTTTCAAGAATTGTGACTGAGATGTCACTCTTCAACTTGAAAACTCTCTTTCAATTATCTCTGGCTTAGAATGCAACCCTTCCCAGGCTCCCTGCGCCCCACTCCTGCCTTCCTTCCAAGACCTCTCCTCCATCAGGCTCACTCCCACCCCAGGGCCTGTGCACTAGCTGTTGTCATGGCTGGACTGCCCTTCTTCCTTGACCATTCCTTCCTAACCCCTTTTCAGCGTCAATGTCACCTCCTCAAGCAGGCCATGGTAGGTGCTCTGCAAAAATGGCTGCCATCCTTCTCTTTGGAGCCACACTCCTCTGCAATAGGACTTTGCAGCTCTTCTTATAAAGGGTGAAACCTACTTCCTGGCTCCTTGAATCTGAGCTGACCATGTGACTGGCGGTAGCCAATCAGATGCCATGGGAACAGTACTGGGCAGGGCCAAACCTGGGTCTCCAGAAACCTTGTGCTGCTCTCCTTTTGAGCTAACCTCACTTGCTGGATGGAGGATGAAGACTCTGGGCACAGTAACCCTCCTGTCACCACAGCTGACAGCCAACTCTACTGTAGAAGAATTCTGCTGGGCCAGGTCACCAAGGCCAGGGCTGTCCCCAGGGCCTGCTGAGCTGCTGGCCCCCACAGTCGAGGATGTAATAAACGGGGTTAAGTCACTCACTCAGGGCTGGCTTGTTACCAAGCATGATTTTGGCAGTCAGTAAGGACACAGAGGCCTTATCTGGCCGCCCAATCTAAGAGCTGACTCGTGGCTCTCTACCATGTGCTCCTACTTTGCTTCTCTACCTGGTGCATGTTTTATTTTCCCCATTAATGCTTCCTTGTTTGCTGGCTATCTGCCCAACCTGAAGAAAAGAGGTGAGAGCAAGGATTTTGCATGGGGTTGGTCACTGCCCTGTGCTGGGTCTAGTAGATGACAGGCAGCCGATACTTCTTGTTGCTTGAGCTCCTGAATGATGTGGGTGTGTCTGTGGGTGTGTCTGTGGGCAAGGCCTGCAGTCTGCACTTCTCATTACCACTCTGGGTGGGGATCTGATGCAGGAGGTGAGATGACACCCTCAGAAACAGTCATCAAGTCACCAGGCTTCATTTCCCCTGCTGGCTTCCCCATCACCATGCACTGTGCTCTCAGGGTGGGAGGGCCCCAGGAGCCCCTCCCTGTGACAGGTAATGCCCATCTGCAGCCCTTGCTGCAGATCATGTGACAGTCACCTCCTGGGAGACAACTGTGATGCCAGGGCCTTTCCCTTCCCCAAGAAAATAATTGCTGACATTTTCAGGGTTTTTTACACCCTGAGCCTTGTTCCATACACTTCCACATGCTAATGTTTTGATCCTTACAACTCCTTCTGAGACAGGCGCTATGATCGTCCCCATTTGACTGATGAGGAAACTGATGCCCAGAGAAGTCCTTCTGCAAGTGAGTGGAGAGGCCAGATCCCAAATGTTGCTTCCTCCTCCAACCCTGGTGTGGTCCCCATCCTGCAGCCGCCTGGGCATACCTGCTGTCCTCGCTGGTGACCAGGACACGCACGGCCAACACGTCCTGCCCAACCCCGTCCTCCCCAGGGCTGATCCTCACAGAGGTCCACTCGGAGGGCAGGGGAGAGGTGGCTCCTCCTTCTGTATCACCGGGCTCTGGCTCAGGGACACTCTTCGGCTTCTTGGGGGAGATGGGCTCATCTGCTGAGAGAACAGGCTCTAGAGAGATGGTGGCATGGTGACTCTAGAAGGGCACCCGCTCCTCAGGGGTCTGGGCGGGATTCTGGAAGGGTGCAGGCCTCGGTCTACACAGGAGCTCTGAGACCCACCTCTGAGAGCGGCTCTGCCTTTGCTGGAGCCCATCCCTCTGCCCAGCAGATGCACAGCATTTCGGGCATGGACACATTCCTCATCCCATTTAATGGTAGGGAGGGTCCCAACATGTTCAGAGGGTCCACCTCAGGCTCACCAGCCTCTGGCTGCTGGTGTCCAAATCACAAGGCCCAACCTATTGCTAAACCCAGGGGTGACGTCTCAGTTCTCATCTTATTGACCCAGCCCATCAAGCTCCCCTTCAGACACAGCCCTCCTCTCAGCCCCGGTATCTCCTTTCTGGTCTCCTTTGCTCGTCCCACCTTCTCTCCTTGGTGTCAGAATGCTGAAGGGCCACAGGGCTCAGGCTCTGAACCTCTTTGTCTACCCTCATGTCCCTGAGGATCTCATGGTTTTAAATAACCCTAGACAACAATGGCTCCCAGGCTTACTCTCCAGCCTGGCCCTCTCCCTGAATCCTGACACACATACTGCGCTTACTCAGCACTTCCACATGGACATCTAACATGCACATCAAACTCAACCTCTCCAAACTGAATGCTTCATCTCGCCCACCAACCTGCCGCACCCACAGCCATTGCCATCTTGGCAGGTGACAGCATTAGCCCCCGTTGGTCAGGTAGCTTCTCTGACTCCTTTCTTCCTCTCATCCTTCACTCAAGCCATCAGCCAGTCGTGGTGGCTGTCCCTTTAAAATCCATCAGGGATGCGGCCCTGCTTTCTATCACCTGGTCCCTGCCTCATCACCTCTGGCCTGGATGACAGAAACAGCTCAACCTGGGCTCCCAGCTCTCCCCTGCCATGTCCCACCCCCTCAGCCTTTCCCAGCAGCCAGAGTGACCCTGCAGAAGCACAAGTCAGACATCGCCATTCTCTGCTCAAATCCCATGGGCTCCTCTTTTCACAGGGAAATAAAGCTGAAGAATCTTACCTACTGTGGCCCCCAGTGGCTCTGTATCCTTGTTCCTCTACTGCCCCCTGGTTCGCTTGGCTCTGACCTCCTTGCTGTTCCCCACCCCAGGCCCCTTGCACTGCTCTCACTTCGGCTAGAAGATGCTCTTCCTGGGGATATTTGCATGCAGGGCTGGCTCCTTCACCACCTTCTCAGAGATCCTGCACCAGCCATCCTGTTGAACGCGCCCTGAAGTTTCACTCGCCACACATCTCAACTCCCAATCAAATATACAATTTTCTTATTTTGTTTATTGTCTCTCTCCCAGGACTAGAATCTAAGCGGTGATTTTTGCCCATGTTGTTTGTGGCTGGAGTTTACCTAACAGTGGGTGCTCAGGGGCTGCCTGTTGAGTGAGTGGACGAATCCCTCTTGGTTCCTGATCTGATGGGTAACCCTTCTCTGGTCACCGTGGAGTACTTGTCCTTTTCCCTTTCCAAGGGAAAGACCTAAACTGATCTTGGCTGGATCTCACCCATTGTCCCCAAATAGGAGCCATTGTCTTTTCTTTCCCAGGCTCTTAACTTTTTTTGCATACTGGATTTTTTCCACCGGGATTTACATACACTGAAGGCTCCAGTTTTAGGAAACCACTTTTTAACCTCAGACCCCACCCGGCAGCCCTTTCTCTCTTCTTCCTCCTTTCTAGCCTGTCTTCTTGGAAGACTTGGCTGCACTCATGTTCTACACTTCTTTATCAATCCCCTTTCATCCTGCTTATGCCCCACCCCAAACTACCCCCAGCAAAGTCCCCCATAGTGGGAGCTCCACTATTGTGAAATCCAACTTACAGGGCTTTGGGGTCCTCCCTGGCTCCTCACTGCTCCAAGGGACACTTCCTCTCCCTGCCCCTCCACCTGTTCCATCTCGGCCATCCAGTATTCTAGCAGCTATTTGGGGGGGTGCTCAATATAAACCACAAATCATTTGGCACTTGAGCATTCTACATGTGCTAAGCCTGTTAAGCTCACATGATCCTCTGAGCCAAGCAGTATTATTGGCCCCATTTTTCTGAGGAGAAAACTGAAGACTACAGAGATTAAGTTGCAAGCACGTGGCCACACATTGCATCAGAGGATGGGGACCAGTCTGTGTGTCCATGAGCACAACAGATCCCCAGATAGATATCCAGGCTTGTGGCTTTTATTCTGCAAATTTGGACTCGGAATATGCCCACAGTTCTTCACTTGCTCTCTGTGACAGGGGACTGTGTGTTTATAGTCCTTCTCACCAGAGTAGGTGGGGCACCCCTGCCTGTCCCATTGATGGAGGTTTGGCCGTGAGACTTGCTTGGACCAGTGAAACACTTGGATGTGTTGTGAGCAGAGGGTTCAGGTGGACTTGCAGGTTTGGCCTGTCACTCATGCTAGATTGCCATGAAAGGAATTATTTCAGATGGTGCTGCCCCTTCAGCCCGAGTCCCTGGTTGAGGGCACATGGAACACACCTGGAGCCAACCTATAGCCTGGAGCCCAGCCTGGCCAATCCCATGGGAGCCCAGCCCACCTTAAACCTGCAGGGCCCAGCCAACCCATAGGCTCATGAGCAAGAAAGTAGAGGCCATAGGCCACTAAGATCTGAAAGGTTTGTTATACAGAATTATTGTGGCTGAGATCCTGCTCCATACCTGACTATATCTGAGAACAGGTGTGTTTGTGTGCCTGTGAACCACATGCCCAATACTCATGCACCTAACAGGTGCTACTGTACCCTCCTCTGACCAGGGCCTATGCTAGGGATTAGGAAATGTATCAGTCACCACGGTCTCTGCCTTCAATGACCTCTTTTTGTCTCAGAGAAGAAGAGACACGTTCATAGATGTCTACATTATAAGGCAAACTATCTAGAGGCAGGCAGTGAACAGGTGGAAGGTGTGGGAGGTCTGACTTTCATGCAGCAGACACTAGGTCAAAGGTGCCATTTTAACTAGGCTGGAGCATGGGATGGGCAAGAGTTGACCCACGGAAGGGGAGATGGTACTTCTAGGGGCCTCTGGAGCAAGAGCAAGGTGGGAGAGAGCTGCCATCTGCATGGGAGTGGAAAATAAGTCCATGTGGCTGGAGGACATGAGGGCATGTTAAAAAAAAAAGCCAGAAATGAGTCCTTTGACATCCAACCATGAAAGAGCTTGAGTGGCAGGTTCAGGGTGGATTTTACTACAAGCGCCTCCACTGTAGAGTTGTGAGCTGGGGACTGGAATCATCAGATTAGTGGCATAGAAAGACCACTCTGTGTCAGAGTGGAAGGTGGACTGGGGGACCCACAGAGGGGAGGAGACTCAGGGAGGTGCTGGTGACCTGGTAGCATGAGGTGGCAGCAGGTAGCTGAGTCAGGCTGTGGTGGCACCAGACCCAAACTGCAGGGATACCCAGGGTTCTGCTTTTCTTTTGACCTCCCAGAGAGTTTTGGCTTTGCCAGTGGGACTCAGGAGTAGAATAGTTGCTCCCTGGAGACCGGGAGGGGTGGAGGGCACGGCTAACCAATGGTGCCCCAGTACTGCAGAGCCAGGGCCAGTGTGTCTCATAGTGGAGCCTGGTGATTAGTGAAGGGGCCACGGGTGGGCACTGGGATGCAGAGACTGCAGACAAGAAGATAGTGTTTCCTTTGCACCCCCACCAGCTAGCCAAGGCAAACCCCAAAGGAAGGACATGCCCCTCCTGTTTCCATCCAGCCACAGGTACTTTGGGTTCTGGGGCTCATTTCCATGCCAGGATTTTTGCTTCCAGAGACCTTGGGTTCTTGTCCTCACAAACCTAGGGGTCACGGAAGGACTGGTCGAACTGGTGTCAGTGGCGGGGGTACTATTAACCATCCTGAGGCCACACAACTCATTGTCCAGCACCCATGCTTGTTCAGCACTCTGTGTCCACATCTCTGATATCCCGACAGCCCTAAGAGGAGGGTACCATCATTGCACCAGTGGAAGAGTGGAGGAAAGCAGAACCCAGAGAGCACTTCACCCAGGCAGCACAGGAGTGCACAGTGTCAGACCTGCTGCAGCTGATGGCCTGCCACTCACCAGGCAGCCATGTCTGCAGCCTGCCTAGGTGAGGGGACAGGGCGCTCACCTGTGCTGCATGAGGCCAGCCCCTCACTCCCTCCCCTAAGCAGACTGCTCTTCACTTTAGACTCTGCCTGAAGTCCTCTCAGATCAGGGAGAATCCAGGACTATATAAGGGCGGGGTGTGTGGTATGGGGGGACCAGGATGGCAGGTGGGGAGTGGGTTGGGGGAGAAGGATCTGCACCTCCCAGAGCAGCAGCCAGCTGGGCCTCCTGGAGGGAAGCAGGTCAGCTCAGAACCAAGCATCTCATGCTCCTCTCAGTACTCGGACCAGATTCCTGCTCCTGGTGACAGAGGCGACTCAGGAATTCTAGTTCTTGGGGAAGGCATTGCCATCAACATCCTGGGAATGTCTGACCTCACACACCACCCCAGCAGCAGCCAAGTCCCAAGGCCCTTTCCTGCCTGGGCCTGGCACAGGGTCCTGGGCTGCCCTGGTTCCGCAGTGGAAGGCACTCCTGTTTTCCACCCGTCTCGAGACTCTTCCAACTCACCCCAGAACCCAGGAAGATAACAGAGCAGCACACGATCCCCATGATTGTTATTAACTCCATTTTACAGGAAAGAAAACTGAGGTTCAGAGGAGTTGTCCAGGGCCACTACAGAGCCATGGTCCTAATTGCCAGTCATTTCTGGCTCTAGGCTTGGAGGAACCTCCCCTGCTGTTGTGTCCCCTGTTCTCTTGGTAGATAAAAATTGAGAAATAAAGTGGTGTAATCAGGAAAATGGAGCTGAAACCAGGGAGTTCAACAGAGGAAAGGTAAGGAGTCAAAGGTGTTAGAGCAGCTGAATGGCCAGATGGGGATGGTGCAGGAACTCAGAGATGAACACAGTGGGAAGCCACCAGAGAGTGGGGTGGGGGAAGGGCAGGGGCTACCAAAGCCCAGGGACCACAGCCACAGCTGCAAGGCAGAGAGGCAGGAAGAGCACCCTGGTTTCTCCCTTGATCTTGCCCTCAGCCTCCCACCAGTGCATCCAGCAGTGACACCTAACAGGAAGTCAGCTGCAAGGAACACTGGATGACATACTGTGTGGAGGCCGTGCCTCTCCAATACAGAGCAGAGCAGGGGCAGGGGCTGCTACAGTGTCTCTGAGCATGAATAGGTAGATGGCTGGGACGCTAGGCACAAGGTACTTGTAAGGTGGACCATGATGGCTGAGGGGACACTGAAAAGATCCCAGCAGAATGGGGAGGGCCATGGGAAGGGGTCTGAGCTGGCAGTCCCTCTGTCTACCTCAGGGGATGCCACAAGTGCTCTGGGAGGAAGATTCGCCCACAGCAGCACTAACATCCTGTGCAGTGTGGGGTCTTCTAAGATAAAGGTGCATATGTCCAAAGACAGCCACTGCCATCCTGGGGTCTTTGGAGCATGACTCCTCTGGGCATACTCAGGGAGCACCCATGGAGCTTCAGGAAAGAATCAGTTGACTGTAGTGCTGGGCCTCTGGGCCCTCCCCTGACCCTGGGACTTGGCTACTGGGCTTTGCTGTACTCTCACAAGGCGTCCCAGGTCCAACCAATGGGCCTGGTTGTTGACACACAGGCACACCCTCCACTGTCCTGAAGCCAGGGCAGGTAGTGTTACTCGGAGGGCCCTGCCTGGCCTTAGCAACGGCCTCTGTGCAGAGACCAGTACATTAGACTAAATGCAAACAAGAGGAAGCCACAAAATTTGATTGGCGGAAGGGGCTGAGGCCAGGTCCTTCCCTGGAAACCCAGGGGTGACCAGCTCCTACCCGAGAACCCTCATCCTGGACACTGGGCCGAGCACTGGGGAAATGGCAGCCATAGGAGGGCCTACAATAGGCCCCAGTCTTCAGAGGAGGCTCCCCCTGAACCACCCTCCTTTGGTGCAAGTGTTGGGAGTTCGTGTGTGTCTTCCCATTGGCTCTGTACGCTACAGAGCAGCAAGGGAGCTAGATTGTTTGGCCAACAGCAGCAGGTTTAGGGCCTCAGTTCTGGGACCCCGACTCTTCTTCCCACCCCACCCCACCCCCGCCACCACTAGGCACTAGCCTGCAGCTCAGAGGACAGCTGATCTTCTGGTGCTCTAGGGCCCCCCCCACACACACACTTGAGGAGTTGCTACTGGACAGCAGCCTCCCTTGGCCTTGGTTACAGGTACAGGACAACTAGGCTTATAAGGTCAAAGCCAAGTTGAGCCACCCACATGTCTTGATGTAGGGGATCCAGTGGCAGCTTTCGCTCCACCCTAGTCAAGGTGCTGGTAGCATCTCCCCTTGTTTTTATCCTGTCATCTGGATTTCTGTGTCAGGACCCCAGAGCAGGGGACAGCAAGGAGGTGGGAGGACGTGTATGGCCTGGTGTCATGGGCTATCATGCCCCAAAGTGGAACACGCTGTTCCAGTTCCCCCTGGAACTGCTCTCTACCGCCAACCTCTGGCCTAGCCCTGCTAGAAGCCACCCAAGCCCACCTGTCACTTTGTGACAAGAGAACTGTGTGGGGATGATTCCCCTCAGAAGGCAAAAACAAGGCTTCTGTCAAAATCAAAGGGTCTACAGATGCAGCAGGATGCACAATGTCCTCCTCCTCCTCCAGTCCTCCCTCCTGAGCTGCGGTGGATGCCAGCAAGAACTTCCCTGGCTCCGACAGCTCCCAGCCTGAGGCCCAGACCAGAGAGCCTATAATCCACGAGCATTTCCTGAGGGCCCCTGTGTGTTCTACCTGTTGGGGTTACGTAAGCACTCAAAAGAACCAGAGATCCCAGACTTAGGGAGCTTATGCCCTAGCACAGAGCAAAACATAAACAATACACAACTCGAATGATTGAGTTACATGGCAGAGCTGAAGGTGATAAATGTGGAAAAAAAAACCCTAGTAGGTAAGGTGAGTAGGATCGCCTAGGGGTGCAGCCTACAGTGCTACAAGGACACCTCCCTGAGAGTGACAGCCTGAACAGACTTGAGCAAAGGACAGGAGCAGCCATATGGATACTGGGAAGGGTATTCTTGGCAGAGGGAACAGCCAGTGCAAAGGCTTTAAGGCAGAATGCACAGGTGTAGGAAGTCGGTGTGTCTGGAATAGTGTGTGAAGGAGACGAATAGGTCAGAGTGCAAGGCCAGGCTGGATAGAGACCCTTGAACTAATGTTTGCCTTTGGAGTTTACAAGGTAGGAGCTGGGGAGCTGGGGGTGGGGAGGATCTCTGAGCAGGAGACCTGACTTAGAGGATCCCTCCATATGAGTGTTGAAAATAGATTGAGGGGTAGAGGGAGAAGTAGAGGAGCCTCCTAGGAGGCCACTGCCATAATCCAGGAAGGAACAATAGTGGCTAAGGCCAGCTAGTGTGAAGGTGGTGAGGAGGCGACATATTCTGCTGCTGTTGGGATTTGCTGATGGGTTGGATGTGGGGCCAAGAGAAAGTAGAATCAAGAATGACCCCCAGCATTGGGGGATGAGCAACAGGAAGAGGGGAATTGCTGTTTGCAACAATGGGGGCAGCCAAGGGCGGAGCCCATTTCAGGGGAAATCAGGATTGGAGGTGGTCTGAGCTGGACGCCCTGGTAGAGCGCAGGTGGAGGTGTGGGTAGGGAGGTGGTGGGTAGATGGCTGGAAACAGAGCCAGGACTGTGTTCCCTCTTATTGTGACTTGGGCACTCTCTAAAGCAAACTCAAGTCCTGTTGGCAGTGGAGGGAGGGAAGGGGGCTCTAGAACTGAGGTCTGGGGATCGGTAGGTGGGTGGCTGGGGAAGCTAGAGAACTAGAAAGAAATAGATGGGGTTGCCCAGTGAGCACTGGGCCTCTGCCTAGTCCTCAACCTGAAGATGTTCTGCCAGGTGTTCTAAGCTCCAGCTGATCTAGAGTGTCTGCAGAAAGTCTTCCTGGGCTCAGCAGAGCACTGTGGCTCAGGCTGAGTGCTCGGCTCATGGGTTTCACCTTCACAAAATGCTATGCTGAGGTTTTGTTTGGTCCCGGTTTGCAGAGGGAACTTGGCCAATGTCGCCAAATCAGAACAAAATGCCAGGAGTCAAAGCCAGGGCTTGGCCAAGTCCAGGGCCCTTATCATACACCAAGGACCCTTAGAACAGGCGCCTGGCTCTGAGCCGGGGCCCTGGTGGCCTCTCTTGAGCCTTCACAGTTGAAGAGGTCGCTGTAGACTCGCCTCTCTGGTACCAGTGAGCTACTTTAACAGGGTCTTCTTACCATTAGTGCTGACCTCAAGGTTTTCACCAGGAGGTGAAGTGCTAATGAGCAGCTGTGTATTAAGTCCTTGGCCCAGTGCTGCACAGAGAAAATGCTCGCCATGTAATAGCTGGGCCAGTGGAGGAGGCAGAAACTTTCTTTTACTTATTTAAGGAATTGAAAACAAAAGTTATAAAAATGAATGAGTTCACAGAAATAAAGGAGAGCAGCTCCCCCACTCTGGTTGACCTACTTAACTCTACTTAGTATTCAAGCAAAACAGATTTATTCCTTCTGTTGGGTTATTTCTTTAGAATACATTCCCTGGGGTAGGATTATTGGGCTGAGAGGTCATAGCCCTTTTCTGAATCTATTTTTTTTTTTTTTTTTTTGGTACTGGAGATTGAACCCAGGGGTGCTTAATCACTGAGCCACATCTCCAGCCCTTTTAAAAATATTTTATTTAGAGACAAGGTCTTGTTACGTTGCTGAGGCTGCCCTTGAGAGATCCTCCTGCCTCAGCCTCCAGAGTTGCTGGGATTACAGGTATGTACCACTGAGCCCGGCTTCTGGATCTTAATAATAATTGCCATATTGCTTTCCAGTAAAAGACTGTCCCAGAGTATGTTTAACTCAATACTAAGTTCTTATTTTCTCTTGCAATCTTGCTAAGTCAGTGGTACAGCATAAGTAATTTACATTCCTTTGGAAGGCAAGAAAGAACTTTTCTGTAAATGCTTTCTTTTTTCTTCTTAGTGTTTAGCTTTTTAATCTGCTTAAGTGAAATTATTTGTTTGCAGCCTTTGTGCATTTATCTTCTGGTCATAAATAAATACGAATGGATCACTTCCACTGGGGGAGGGACCTGGGAAGGCCAGCAGTCAAGGAACTCTTTAAATACCATGGCATTTGACTTTTTAACCTTATTAATTCATATTTTTCCTCAGTTTGCCTAAAAGATTTTAAATTTTACTATTATATGCTGTTTTAAAAAATGCATAGTCAGATTTGTCTCATGTTTTGTCTACATATTTTTTTTTTCTTTTACAGGTATTAAAACTTAGAGAATTGTCACTCCATGAGCTGATGTTTAATTCTATTGTATGTATACACAAACACACACACATATGTACACATACACAAATATATATATGTGTGTGTATTGAGTCTGTGGTGGTGGGAAATTATAATTTAATATTTAATTATATTATTTTACTTTTAGAATGTAAGTCTTTAATGTGGTTAAAGAATATTCTACCAAATGCTATTTCTGTAGATTGTAATATCCAAACCGAATCAACAACAAAATTTCCAAGTAAGAATGGGAAGCCAATATGAACAATTAATTAAGCTTGTTCACCAGAGGACTCCTAGGGAGACCTTTAACATGCTAATGAATCTTGTGCATCTCAAGGTTCAGAAGGACTGGCAAGATCAGTATAAAACATTTCTCAAACTTTGTGACTATGGAACTCTCTATTTGTGAAGCAACTCTTGGGGTACCACACTTGGAAGAATGTTGCTTTAATCCAACTCTAAAGAAAAATCAAAACCAAACCCTGAGCTCTACAGAGTGGAAGATTCTTGTCTGTTTCATTCCCTGCTGCATTCCCAGCACACAGTAGATGCTCAGTAATGATCAATTGAGTAAATGAACAAACACAGGTAAACAAATAAGATGAATCAGATCTAGGACAGCAGTTCTGAGACACATATCTCTAAAATGCAGGGAGATATAGGGATTTTGGGTCGTCCACTGCTGTATCCCCAGAATCTAGAGTAATGGCTAGGATAGGTAAGTAAAGGAATGAGACACTTGCCAAACCTGCTAGCTGGCTTCCGGTCCCTCACGTCTTTCCTTGGATGGAAGGAAAGGAGTACAAGACCCTTGGTCATGACCTGAGTTGGCTCTGAAGGCAGATCCAGGCACCAGCAGGTAAGCTGGAGACCAGGGCCCCAAATCTGCTCCTTTGGAGGTGCGGAGCCCTCATAAAGTTCACAGGTGGCTTGTCATATCAGTGTCGGAAACCCCGCTACATCAGGCCTGGCGATGGCAGGCCTCTGCCCAGGGGCACTATGTAGCCTAGCAGAGTGAAGCTCCAAATCCTTCCCCTGAACACAGCCTGCAGTTGGGTGGAGCCTGCCCTGGGAGCTGGACTCAGAAGGTGCTGAATGACCGGAACTTTTGTGGGTAGGGGATGGTGAATGGCTCTCCATGTGATGAGAGCACACCTGCTGTGTTCACTGCCATCCTGACGGGTATCCCTCTTTCCTCTTTACCTTCCACCCACCACTCAGCTGGAGCAGTGTAAAATGTTCAAGACCCAACCTTTGCTCTCTAGGGGCCTAAATCCTGAAAGTTCATTGGCAAAGCTCATCAGGGCTCTGGCTTGGAAGTGTGGGGGAAATGGGTGCAGGGAGCAGTCTACAGTCTGTTCCTAAGAGCAGAAGTCACACTGACCCTCACCTACTCTGCCCAGCATTTAGAATAGCAGAGTACCATGAGTTTTCAAGGAAGAGATCCCAAAGCTTGGCCCCGGAGTATTGGTGACATTTTCCAAATATTACCCCTGGGTAATATTTTGGAGTGTCCCAGCGCAGCCCCAGAGAATCCCATGTCACCACAAGTGCAAGTCCCACCAGCGGTTTAGGGAAGACAGACTCCCTAAACCTATCCCTGTATTTGAGTTTTTAGGAGTTTCCATGGCAAAGAAGAGAGGAAACAATGAGCTTTATAAAGAACCATATTTATTTTCATTTACAGCATCAAATACCATAAATAAAGCTAAACATTGTTTGCTGTGTGCAAAATACAGGGTTCCACGTGGCACTGTAAATGATCACCAAAGGTCACAGACATGCCTTGCAATGAGAGAGGGAGGCTAGCTAAAGAGAGGCTGAGAGGGAGGAAGGCTCTCTTTGGTAGACATTCTAGAAAGGGAGGGAGACTCTGCAAGAGAAGATAAGACAAGAGCAACGACTTCGTACTGGCCAGGCTCTACACCAATGCAGCGAGGGATGCGGCATGCAGGGCTGGGCAGAGGCTCAGAGGTCAGGGTGGTTCTGGCTCCATGCAGGACAGACACCAACTGCAGCCTGAGACTGCGAGGCCTGGCCTCAACAGCTCCACAGCACATGATATGCTGGTTCTTTGAGGAGCACTTTGATTGTCCTGCTGCTCCAGGTCAATGAGGCTGCAGGAATATGTGCTTTAAGACAAGTCACAGGAGCATTTAAACTTGGTTCCAGGCCTGGGGTTGACCTCGGTCATTTCTCAAAGCCATTTCTCTCCTGTGACAGTGACTACCTTGTTTAAAGCTCCTGAATTATTGGGGCTTTAGGAGCCACGGGGGATAAGAAGAGCACCCGCCAACCCCTTGAATCTATGGTGCAGGCTGCCATAGAGGAAGGATTTGCTAGAATAGTGTGATGACATGTTCACAATACACAGCAAGGGTCAAACTTGTGATGAAGCCTGAGAGCAAATATTTTTAAAAATCCCTACAAAATGAATCGCCTGTGATTTGGGTCAATGGCATTTAGTAATTATGTTAGAACCAAAATAAAAAGACGCTACTGTACAGGACAGTTTTCAGAGGTTGTTAGACAAAAGCATTCTTTTCAAGGGTGACAGAGCCCTCCCTATAAGGTACTGTCTCAGGGTTAACCCTCCCAAGAAGGCAAGTGGCTTTGCAGGTGCCATTGGAAAACATGCACTCAAACTGGCCCAGGGAACAGAGGAGAGGTGGGGCATGCACTTGGTGTGGAACAGGCTGCTGGCTCCAGGGGAAGTGAAATTAGAACATGGCTTTTGAGCTGAACACCACCCCACGCTGTTAACTATCCATGCCACCAAATGAGTCCGTTAGTATGCAAGACACTCACAATTAGCACAACCAGTACTGGGGGCGGGGAGGACGGGGTACGGAAAGCAGGTTAGGGGTTAGCACCACTCTCTGAAAATTGCCAAGAAAATCAGTCACCTTAGAGCAGAAGTGTGTCAGCCAAGAAGTGGGTGTAGCACTGGAAGGCTGAAATGAACTGACGGCCACAGTGTAAGGTTGGAAAGAGAAAGACAGAAAAGAGATCTTAGCTGGGTGGCAAAGAAGAAATGAATGACGATAGGAGAAGGCACTCAAGTTGAAAGTCAGGAAACCGTTAAAAAAAAAAAAAAAGGAAAACTTCTCCCAACAAGTCACCTCAATTAGGAGAGATGAACCTTTCTGGTGGTGACCAGCTGCTGATTGACAGGAGTGGACACATGTGGTCTGCATATTGTCAATGCTCTGCTCTACCCGACTGAGAGACCTCCCATCTCCATATTCTCTTTGTCCCACTTTTACTCTGGTGCCTTATATTTATCCTTGAATACGTAGCAGAGGCCTCGAGGTGTCTGCCCCCATCCCAGGATCCACCCATGTGTCGGTGCTGCTCACCAGGAAGGTTCACGGTCTCAGAACATACAAATATCTCAGGCTTGTGACAGGCACAACCCCCTCTATTACAGTAATTCAAACCAGTCTCCTTATGACCAGAAACCCCAGCTTCACAAAGGGGATCAGCCCACCCTGAGCTGGTGGCAATCACAGTAACACGGCTGTCCACATCGTGACCTCAAGAATTTAAATCAAACATAAAAGGAACCAACAGCTCCTCCATCGTGCGTAACATTGAAATCCCAGCAACACATGAGAAAAATACAATGCGAGTCAGAGGAGCCGGTTCCCACAGACTTGGCCACAGTCGGGCTGCTGTTTTCCCCCAAGGATTTCAGGGAAGTGATTGTCGAAATTTTGCAACCCCTATTTCCTCCCCCACCCCCCATAGAAACTTGTCATCTCATGTCCTCGAGAACTCTGGCTCCTCACATGCACCAGGTTCCAGCCCTGGATCTAGAGGAATCTCTAGAGGTAGTATTTACTCAGAGGCCTCGTGAGCCTAAAGACTGTGGGTACACTGAACCCCTAGAGGGTCTTTCTCTATCAGCTCCTCAGTTGCTCAACCAGATCCTGCAGCTGTGCATGTCCAGGTAGAGTCGGGGTGGGGACAGCTGAGGGCTCTGCCAGACACCCTGAGTAAAACATGCAGGTGGGCCTCATACTCATTTTTTGCTCTGACAGGACCCATTTCATTGAATTGGTCCATTCCTAGCCCTCTCTGCAGGTCAAGAATGCCGCAGAGATCCCCCTGGAGTGCAAACACCCTTTTTGCTAGGGTCACATGAACCTGGACCCTAAATGTTAGGACCATGTGGCTGGGCACCTGTAGACAAGGACCACTAGGCAGGCCATGCTTCCCAAGGGCTCACAAGCACCCTCAGGCTCAGCTAACACCAAGGGAGGGGGTGACTTCTTCCTCTCCCTGAGCGGCCTTATCTTTTAGAGGCCCAAATGCCACCAACTGAAATAGCTTGTCCTCAGTATGGCATCAGCTTGATGGATCTCTGGGGTCAAGTGCCATTGGGCTTTCCCTGCAGTGCCCATTAGTGGAAGGAAAAATGTAGGTTTGCAACAATCTGAAACCCTGTGGTTCTGCAACACTGGCTTATGATTTGGTGTGGGAAAAAGCCCTTAAGTTTCTTTTATATCAAAACAAAAGAGAAAATGGTCCTCCCTCTGGAGGACAGAGTCAACTACACATTGCTATGTGCATTCATTCTATTATTCTTTTCTTCCAAAATCATTATGCTTTCATATTGGAAAAAAAAAAAAACCCAAAACAACAACAACAACAAAAAAAACATGCCCACTGTTGACAAGGGGCATCCAGTTACAAAAGTCAAAAGGCACTTGTCAGAAGATCGCACATTCACTTTTGTGTATATAAATCCCAGACTGTTAACTTTGCAGGTAGCGATTATTACAACTCACTAGAATGTGGAAGGGGCTTGTACAACCGATTATAAACTTCAAACCCATGTTTAGAAAAACTGACACTTTAGAAAAAAAAATGTTTTTTCTTGGCTTAGTGAAAGTTAAAAAATTGAAATGTAAACCCAGAAATATGGCTCGCTTTGGTATAAAAAACAGTACAAAGTTATAAAACACATCCTTCATGTCATCCCTGGCCCTAGCACCATGGCTAGATGTTCATCCTGTCAAGGCCAGTCATAGGTGGCCAATGTGAAACTCTTTGGCTTGGAGCTAATTGGTTATAGACACTAGACTTCCTGGCCAGAGCCTTTGCAAACTACAAACACACTGCCATCTAAACTATGGAAATGTTAAGGCACTTTGGGACAGCCAGGGGCTTCACTGGAGCTTGATGGGGATGCACCTGAGCACCCAGCTTCGAATGCTCTCGAGGGAATCCTCAGACTCCCGGTACATGGTTGCCAGGACCTCAGCGAAGGCCCAGAGAAGTGGCAGCCCAAGGCTCAGAAGCTCGTACATGTAGCAGTAGTTGTAAGCATTGTCCCTGAAATGGAGGCCGGCAGCTTGCAGGAGTCCCTGCATCCAGTTAAGCAGGCCCCAGGGGAGGCGGAGCAGGTCCCTCTGCAGCCTGAGAGGCCAGCTCAGGGCTCTCCTAAAGAAGGAGGTGGAGATACCTGGGGGGCTACCTTCTGGTGTGCCAATGGCAGCCACTGCACAAGAACTTTCCGTGGGAGTGTCTCGCTGAGGGACTTCTTGCTCCTGCCACGTCCCCTCCTTCTGAGAAAGAGACCAAAATGAGGGCATTTAGTCCACGACTCTCACAGAGGACTCCTCCAACAAAGCAGACTGAGAGGGCCAGAGAAACTCTAACTTGGCAAACTGTGGGTTCACCCCCCAAATAGTCTCAGGCCCCACTCATGATGCTGAATATGGGCACAACTTTTGGGGGGATAAACTGACCATATAGTTCATGAGGCTTCAAAATAAATGGTTGCCCTTTGACCAGCAACCCAACTTGTAGTGATTTATACTAAGATAATATTTTGAAACACAGGTGAAGATTTGCATATAAAGACATTCATTGTAAAAAAAAACATTTGTAAGATAAAAATACCAAAGTGTAAGTCCAAACGTGGGGCTAGTGAAGTAGGTTATTGATCATGCATAAAATAGGATCTATTATAGGCATTAAAAATTAGAATCCCAAAGAATTTTTAACATCATGGAAAACTGTTATTGATACACTGTTGATTAAAAAAAGAAAAAGGAAAAGGAGGAAATGAAACTGTGGAGATAGATAGGATTCTAACTGGGTTAAGAATACCTAGGAAAAAAGTCTGGACGGGGTAGTTTTTTCAGAGTACAGTGATTAACTTTTCTTCTTTATATGTTTTAAAATCCATCACCCCTATTTTTTTACATTGAGACTACATTACTTGTATTATTAGAAAAAAGTTTTAGGTTGTGGTTTTATGGTGGTGGGTGATTCATCAATCCAGAGAAAAGGTATTTGCTAAGAGCTGCCAGAGGGGGCGCTGCCTCATCTATAAACTCAGTGGGCTGGGCTTTAAGCTGACATTGAAGGGCCTGGGGAAGGACCAGGAAGGGTGAAAAGCTGACCTTATATCAGGTGTTCCTCCTGCAAACAGCACCTTGTGGCCAGGTGGGCCCCAGGCACAGAGTGACCATGTGGCTTTATGTGGCTGAGCAAATACTGTCCTTGGCTTCAGGAGAAGCCAGCCAACCACTTACCTGGGAACTGGCATCTGGAATGGGACAAACCCCAGAGGCTGGCTCAACAGACCACAGACCATGCACAGGAACCACCCACACCAGGAAGTGGAGGCTCTTTTTTTTTTTTATCTGAGGGTAGTTTTTGTCCCCCCCCCCCCCCAGGGCCATAAAAGTTGGTCTAACATTGAGGAATGCTTGACCTTCTCCTCTTAAGGGGTTTCCCTGTCCCACCAACACTCAAGATAGAACATACCTCTCTTTGCTGCTTCAGCTCTGCCCGCCTCTTCCGTTGTTTGCTATTGGTTTTATAGTGACTGAAATGAGGCTTGCAGTAAAATTTGCCTGTAAAAAGACAAAGAGACACACATACACATACAATTTTTTTCCCCCTGTAAAACAGCCACAGTAGACATAAGCCAAGGTCCCATGGCTATCCAACTTAGAATACATCATTAATAAAAATCAGCCCAGATCCACTCAACCTTGAGAAATGGCATCTGTCACCTGCCCTAAAAATGTGGCCCTGAGATGAGACAGCTGCACTCTTTGTTGCTTTAGAGAAAGCTCCAGCAATGGGGGCTCCCAGGGAGCAAAATGGTAGCTCTGAGTATCAGCACTCTTGGTCCTTCTTTCCGGAATCCCTCGGGAGTAGGGAAGGCTGAGAACAAGGGAAAGCTGTGTCAGGCAAGAAAAGATGCCGACGGGGGACATGCTGGGTAACTGGCCACTGCCCAGGACCACTGGGTACCTTCCAGAAAAAGTTTCCCTGCTCTCTGCTACGATAGTAAAAACAGTGATGGCAACAAGAACAATAGTGAAGAACTTGGTGTGGGACTTCCTGTGCGTCAGGCGCTAGTCTAAACGCTTCACGTAAATAACTCACAACAATCTCCTGAGCTAAGTACTATTATCATCCTTACTTTACAGACAAGGAAACTGAGAGACCAAGAGGTTAAATCACAGGCCCAGGTTATATGGCTAGCAGGTGTAATCTGAATTTGAAGCTGGCCTGTGAGTTGGAGGGTATGTCATCCTAAGCACTATGCTACACTTGATGGTGCAATGGAAAGTGCTGGAAATTACAAACCCATCACCGCTGTGCTGAGCAGAGCTCCTTCCTTGATGATCTCTGGTAGGCCACTTATCAGAGGAAATGTTATTATCAAGGTCATTTTTTAATAACTCATATTTTATAAATACTACCAATAGGCCATCATGTAGTACACCCTGTTATCAGGGTTGATTTTCTTGGGTACTCAGGGACCATGGAAGGTGGTGTGGCTAAATGAGAAGATTTATATAGAGCCCTCAGAACCTGGGTGCCACCAGAGCGCGGCATACTGTGGTGGTGGCCATGGCTTCCCGGTCCCTCACAACACAGGTGGCCTCTGCAGCTGGGGCTCCCAGGTTCTCTAAACAGCTTTCTTGACAACTCACACTCCCCCCTGGGAAGGGTTGGGTGTCCTAGAACCTCCTCAGGGCTGGGAAGGTCACAGCTGAGGCCAGAGCCAGTGCCCTCCTGGCTGCGGGGGTTTACCTTCATCACAGTCGAAGGTGTAGGCGGCCAGGTGCAGGGTGGTGGCACAGACGCTGCAGCGGAAGCACTCGCGGTGGAAGAAGTGGCCCTCGGCGCTCAGCCGCTCCATCACGTACACTCGCTTCTTACAGAAGTAGCAGGTGTCGCTGCCACCCAGGTTCAGTGGGAACACCTTCCGTACAGACTCCTGGGGCGGAACAGAGGAGCAGTGCGTGAGGTCCAGAGAGTCTTCGGGGGCCAGGCCTGGGTGCTGAGAAACTCCAAACTGAACTACGGGGACATCTTGGACTCTGGTTTGCCGCTCGCATCTTTGCTGCAAAGATAGAGGTTCCTGATATCTGTCCCTGGGGAGAGACAGGGCTTCTTCCCCAGACTGGCTGCTCTGGCTCTGGGTGGGAGGGTCCGATGGAGCAGGTGTCACGACGCCAGCTTTCTTGACAACTCACACTCCCCCCTGGGAAGGGTTGGGTGTCTGCCCAGTGGTATTCTCTATAGGAGATAAACATCACTGGCTCCAGAGGGGGTTACTGACACGATCCTGCTGAGGATGTTCTACATGTCCTTGCTCTCTGCAGTGACTAGGTCAGACAAGCAAAGCTGGTGGCCTCAAGTCTGCTCAAGAGAGTGTCAATAAGGGAGAACTTGAGTCTGACAAACCATCACAGGCAAAGGTAGAGGGGAGACGTGGGCCAGGACAGCCCAGCCCTGGGCAGTTCCAAGACAATGTGCCAAGGGGAGACAAACTGTCAATGCACGTGGCTGGTGGTGGCAGCAAGCAGCCTCATGTGAGGAGGGAGAACGAGAGGGAAGCTCTTGTGTTCTCTCCACTACTCGGTTCCCCATCCAACACACAGGGCCATTCAGGTCGGCACCAAACACTGACAACATGGACCCTCCTTCTCCAGAGCCACAGACAGTCCCACAGAGGACCTGAGTGAAGTTCGTCTTTAAGGAAACGCGGCTTCCCTGGCGCCTCTGCTCAGGCCCAGCCCGTTTCTCTTGTTCCCAGAGAAGGGGAGCTTTCAGGGGGCTGGGCCGTCGTCCTCTCCACCGCCCATGCTCCCCCCTAGGAGGCCAGGGCCAGTGTCTGCAGGTGAAGGCTGAGAGCGCATGTCCTTACCAGGTCTGGAGAGGTGGCCTGGGTCTTACGTCTGTGATCATTCAAGTACAGATTGACCAGGACTTCAGCTGCAGCCCCTATTCCGCTGGACACTTTCCCTACCGTCAGCTAACCAATAGCAGAGTCGGAGGGGACAGAGACAAAAGAGAGGCCAGTTAGCACCCAGAAGGAAAATGCAGCAAGGCTGGAGGTGGGAGAGTGCTCCGAACCCACATGCCAACAGCACCCAATGTCCCAGAGAGGTAAGCCATCCAGGAGGAGGAGGTGAGCATCCGGAGATGGAGAGAGGAAAGAAGACACACACACACACACACACACACACACACACACACACACACACACAGACTCCACTTCTCTGAGGTACCTGGAGTCATCAGAATCACAGAGACAGAATAGTGGTCGCCAGGGGAAACTTTTTTTTTATAATTATTTTTTAGTTGGGTTGGACTTTTATTTATTTTTATGTGGTGCTGAGAATGAAACCCAGTGCCTCACACATGCCAGGCAAATGCTCCACCACTGAGCCACAACCCCAGGCCCCAGGGGAAACATTTTTTACGGGTGCAGTTTTAGTTTTATAAGATCAAAAGAGTTCTGGAGATGGAGGGTCATGAAGGTTACACAACAGTATAAGTATACTTAGTATCACTGAAGTGTACAATGAAAAATGGTTAAGATGGCTTTATGCTAAGTGTATTTTAACACAATAAAAAAATTGGAAAAAATATTAAGAAAACCTCCCCAAAACGTTGGGTGAGCCTAGTGACTGGCAGAACCACATCCATTGGGGGTGCCAGGCCTTCAGGGGTTCACTGAGCCTCTGCCCTAATGGGGCAAATGAATCTCAAGAGTAGTTTTAATTTGCAGTTTTCTAATTACTAGAGATGTTGACCATTTATTCATGTATTTATTGACCATTCGTATTTATTCTTTTAAGATGTGTTTGTTTAGTACCTTTGCCCATTTATTGATTGGGTTTGTTTGTTTGTTTGTTTGTTTAGTGTTAAGTTTTTTTGAGTTCTTTGTATAACTTGGAAATGAATGCCCTGAGTTGCAGGTGGCAAAGATTTTCTCTCATTCTGTAGACTCTCTCTTAACACTCTTTTTTTTTTTTGTGTGTGTGTACAAGGGATTGAACCCAGGGGATTAAACTGCTGAGACACACCTCCAGCCCTTTTAAAATATTTTATTTAGAGACAGGGTGTCGCTGAATTTCTTAGGGCCTCACTAAGTTGCTAAGGCTGGCTTTGTACTGGTGATCCTCTTGCCTCAGCCTCCCAAGTCGCTGGGATCACAGGCATGCAACACCAAGCCCAGCTCCTCATATTCTTGATTATTTCCTTTGCTGTGAAGAAGCTTTTTAGTTTGATGTCATCCCATTTATTGATTTTCGATTTTACTTCTTGCGCTTTAGGAGTCTTGTTAAGAAAGTCAGTTTCTAAGCCCATATGTTGTAATATTGGGCCTAGATGTTCTCCCAGTATGTGCAAGGTTTCTGGTCTAATTCCTAGGTCTTTGATCCACTTTGAGTTGATTAAAGATGAGAGATAGGGGTTAAATATTATTCTACTACACATGGATTTCCAGTTTTCCCAGCACCATTTGTTGAAGAGGCTATCTTTTCTTATTTCATCTCACTCTAGTTAGAATGGCAATTATCAAGAATACAAGTAACAATGCATGTTGGCAAGGATGTGTGGTCGGGGAAATACACTCACGCATTGCTGGTGGGACTGCAAACTGGTGCAAAAACTCTGGAAAGAATTATGGAAATACCTTGCAAAACTAGGAATGGAACCACTATTTGACCCAGCTATCCCACTCCTTGGTATATATCCAAAGGATTTAAAATCAGCATATAATATGTGACACAGCCACATCAATGTTTATAGCAGCTCCATTTACAATAGCTAAGTTATGGAGCCAACCTAGGTGCTCGTCAACTGATGAATGGATAAAGAAAAAGTGTCTCTCTCTCTCTCTCTCACACACACACACACACACACACACACACACAAACACAAAATGGAATATTAGTCAGCCATAAAAAATGACTTTATAATATTTGCCAGTAAATGGATGGATCTGGAGATGATCAGGCTAAGTGAAACAAGCTAATCCTCAAAAGCAAAAGGTTGGATATTTTCAGTGATATGTGGAAGCTAACCCATAATAAGGGTGGGGAGGGCCAGAATAGAAGTTCAGTAGATTAGACAAAGGGAAATAAAAGGAAGGAAAGGGGAATAGGAAAAGGAAAGACAGCAGAATGAACCTGATATAATTTTTCTATGAACATATATGAATACACCACAGTGAATTTCACCATTGTGTACATCAACAAGAAAGTGGTCCTAATTAGAAGAAGCTATATTCCATGCTCGAACAATTATATCAAAATGAATTCCACTGTCATGCATAACTTAAAAGACACTCAAATCAATGTGCCTTCAACATATTAATTATATTTTCCCATCTTTTGATATTGTCAAATCATCTCAAAAGGAATAATGTCAATTATTAAACAAAATGGATTCCAGAGAGGGGAAGGGATCTCCTTGAGATCACTTATCATATAAGTGCAAGATTCAGAACTATTCTCAGGACTCCTGACCCCAGCTCTGGCCGTCAAGCCTGTCTCATTAGGGGCAGGGGGAATTGAACTCTTTGGGGCTAATAATTACCCATAGGCCTGTGTTGCACCTGTGTGTGTGTGTGCAAAAGTCTGTGCAAAAGTTTGTAAGACAGAGAAGCCAAGCTAAGGAGAGAAGGAAACCAGGAACCACTCTCTCACAGACAGAAGGCAAATCTGCAGTCCTGCTCCAGAGAGCCCATCACCTGGGAGGGCTGTGGCTGCAGCTAAGTGGCCACGGGGACAGGCAGGGCCCAATTTCACCTCTGACAGGTTCTGAGCTATTTTCTCGTTTAGTAAAATGAGGGCAGTTGCACCTGCCCCATGGATTTGTGAGAAGGACCGAGTGCATGGTGCGTGGCAGGGCTGGGCCAAGATAAGCTTGATCCTCCCTCCTCCCTCCTCTGGATTCAGCCCTCCACTCTTGGGTACCTACAGAGCTGCACCCATGTCTGAGTCCCTCCGGGCAGGACCATGGAACAGTTTGCCAACAAGCAGTGGCTGGAGTGAAGGGGTGGCTGGGCTACTCTGGGCTGTTTGGAGAGCACAGTGGAGGGCTCAATGGCAGTGCCACACGGGTCCCAGAGCTGGTGCAGGGCAAAGCCAGCCCAGAGCGGGAGAGGCAGCAGCTCCACATGGGTCTGAACACCCCTCATCTGAGTGTCGTTCTCCTGAACCTACAAACGTCTGGATCCCACCAGTGTGTTGAGGAGCTGGGGAAGGGGAGAGGCTGGGAGCTGGGGAAGGGGCGAGGCTGGCAGCTGGAGCAGGACCAGGCACTATCACGCATCCAGCCCTCAGCAAACCCCAACTTGTTCTCCCTCTCCAGGAGAGAATGCAGCAGAACGCTGTCCTCTGCTTAGGGGAATCAAGCATGCAAAACCTGTGATTTGGGAAATACTCTTTCTGAGCATAAGACTCTGGAGGAAGAGGGGCTCCAGATCCTGCCTAGTCTCCAAATCCAGCTTCTGGGAGGAAAGGCCAGGTCAAGCAGCACCACAGGCTGCAGGAGGACCTCTGGGCAAAGGTTGATAGCTTTGAGGACCACAAGTAACAGTGACTCAAATGTGGGTGAAATGATACTCTCCATCTAAACCCTAGTCTGCTCTTGGGAGGCCATATCTAATCCCATAATAGGAAGCCTCGAATACAAAGCATGAGGGTCTAGAATCAGAGAAGCAAAGGACAGGAATCTGCACAGCTCCCCAGTTCCTGGCTGAGGAGCCCCCTCTGCACCTCATGCTAACTCTTTGGATTCAAGCAAAAGCAGAGGTGCTCTCAGGATGAATAGGAGAGGGATGCCAAGCAGGTTGGCGAGAATGACAAGGCCCAGGAGACTTTCCTCCCGTCCTGATTAAGGGAGTCAACACTAAGAGCAACTTTGGAGCAGTCACTCCATGATGCATTTGTGCGGCTCTTGGGAACTGCTGAGAAGTGGCTGCGGGCCTGGGGGTGGAGTGGGGAGGGGTGTCTGATCCCTCAGGCTTCCGCAGATGGGGTCTCATCAGACTTACAAAGCCTGCTACTTCTCAGGAGCAGCAGCTGCCAGGCCATCCCAGCCCTGCCCCCATCATGCCGGCCTGGCCTGAGGGAGATTAGGATTTTGCTCGAAGCATTGCTTTCTGCCATTTTCAGAAGGCTAAAAAATGCCAAGCTACTTGACTCCTGCTTCCAGGAAAGTTCAGGTGTGTTGGCTCAGGACAATAAGCCATTGTTGGCCTGAGGTTCGATCCCCAGATGGGGCCCCCAACTCTGCCACTCAGATAGAGGCTGAGAATACAGCCCTGATCAAAATAAAGAGGGAAGGCAGAGGGGGTCCCATTCAGCCTTGCCCACCCAGCCCCATGGGTGGCTGTCTCCACTAGCCCAGTGTGTGAACTGCTCCAGGGTACTGTCCCAGAAAGGTACCAGGCGATGCCAAGACACCCACGCACCCCGATCGCACCCTTCACCCACCATGTGGCAGAGGTTGAGACTATACTTTCTAAGGCTTTAAATGCAAATCCCTAATGAGACCTTATTAACTACTTAGCTAATAAGCACTTTGTATCACTGAGCTTCTGAGCAATCCTGACTTAGGAAGCAATTACCAAAGCATGCAGGGGGCTGGGAGGTTGCTGGGGGTGTCACCAAAATGTGCCTTTGCAATCACAGTCTGCTCAATTGTTCTATCAGCACACTGTCCAGATCACTGCCAAGGGGATCCAGAGTGAAGGCCACACCCAGTCCTTCCTTTTATCGAGGGCCAAATGGCTTCTTTCTCCCAGTGGCATCCACACACATGCACTCTGAGAGGGACATTATAAAAAGACTGGAGAGGAACGCATCCTTAGGGAAACTGGCATTGGGTCTCCCATTTGTCCTTCCTACCCTGCTGCAACCCATTCCAGAATCACCAAGATGTCGCCTAGGAGTGGTCACAAGGAAACCAGTTGTTAGAGAACTTGTCTCAAGGGATGACAGGGGATCTAGAAGCCCAACCCAAGACTACTGTGAAGGTGGACTTTGCCCCAAGGACCGAGGGCTGTCTTCTTCCTGGATGTCTTTCTTGGTTCCATGGGGGTGGGGATACAGCTCTCTGGCTTCTGCTAGCTCAATGCTCCTCAAACTATTTGTACATGCTCACCAGTTGTTTTTTTTTTTAAATCTCTGATTCATTGTGGTTAGATCCTTCTGGTTAACATAAAAATAAATTACTAAAAGTATGATCATACATTTGCATATGTGGCAAGGCCAAGTTGCTCTATGAGTCTCTAATGGTTACTCTTACTTGATGGACTCCCTGGATCACAGACCAGTCTCTGCCTACGGACCACACTTTGAGTAGTCCTGCTCTAGTCGGCTGGGGAATTGCCAGGTTGTCTGTTTTCCGAGACATAAAGAAATGCTTAACTTGCAGAGAAACTTCTAGAGAACTCATCCTGGTGTTGACCTCAGAGTAAGAGTCACATGTTCTCAGCAAGGAGATTACCACATTGAGTGGGGAGCCACATATGTTCCCACGGAGGGCTGGTCAGGGCGAACTTAAATTTGCCTGGGAACAATTTCTAAATGTGAAATTGGGCAATCTGATGATTTAGCTAAAAAATGACCTTCTTCCAATCACTAGTTTTTTTTTGTTGTTGTTGTTGTTGTTTTGTTTTTTAAGAATTAGCAATTTTAAAGTCTCATGGGACTGCTTTTGCAATTTATGAGGATTTGAATATTTTTTGTCACATTTTTCCCCTTTTCAATTCAATTTATTTTTCAGCTGATTAATCAGAACAATCTAGACTGATCAGGCATTTCATGCAGGCCCTCGTCCCACATTATATTAGGTTAGACTCACATATGCCATTTCCCTTCTGCAAGCCCAAACTTCCTCATATGTAAAATGGGGAGAGCACCACCAACCCCACAGGGTGGCAAAAGAGTCTGTGCTTCGCATGCTGCTGGGTGCCAGAGGCCCTTGGTGGCTCAAAGGGAGTCCAAAGCACCGCGATTGTGCAGCTTTGCATTTCTATGACCTGGGACTCCTTTCTTTTCCCTAAAAGATTCTCCTCTGCACAAACGAGAATGATGTGCCTAGCCAGGTCGAGCAAGCTGCCTTCCTTTTGAGCCAACCTGGATTAATTCATGGTGACATAACCGTGTCACATGTGCCAATGCCAGAGGCTGCAGAAGAAGGCTGGACGTCCACCTTGAGGCAATCCTGTGACCCCAGTTCAGAGCCCGCCAGTCCCTGCCTGGATGTGGGACACTTCTCACACTGTCCCAGAAGGCCCTTCTCTCCCCCAGTCTGTACTTCCTGATGTTGGCAGCGCTGCCTTGTTCATTTCTACACTCCTGGCACAGGGGAGCTACTCGGTAAGAGGGAGGAAGCAGGCTCCTGGGTCCTTTGTGTCCAAATAATGGCAACTTCCCTCCTTAGGCCAGGAACTCAGCCAAGAATACCAGGTGTCCAGGCTGCCTCCCCACAGAGTTGACTCCCTGTGGCTGTGTGGGTGTTGTGCGCACCAGGCAAGCCCACCCGGGTCAGGCAGGGATGGGGGTAGAGCTGTCAGGGCCCAGGAGCTGAGAACTTGTGGGAAGGAGAGGATTCCACAGGTAGGGCCAGAAGAGGGCTCCTGGGCCACTGGGCAAGGACATCCTCACTGAGGAGTCATTGGAAGAGAAAACATCTGAGGACAGGCTGCTGGACCTGATTCCTCTGCTATCCGACCAAGGGCAGGGGAGAGCAAGAAACCAAAACTGTTTTGTTTTTTTTTAAGGGGTTTAGAAATTACAGCCTTTGGGGCCATGATCTCCCAGGGGGAGCCCACCTCTGCCACTTTCATCCCTGGTGCCAGGCACAGTGCTGCTGGTCATATGCATTGAGCTCTCCCAGCCTTTGATGGGGAGGCAGCTGAGGCTCAGGGAGGCTAAATTACCTAAGGTGGCACTGCTCTTAAGTGGCTGGCACGGAAATGAAAACCAGAAGGTAAGTTCTCTTCCTTTAGAAAGGAGGAATTGACATGCAGTTTAGATAAATGAGCTTTCTTCTAGAAGTTTCTTCTAGAAGAGAACATTTACTTCTGGCATTTTACACGTCAGGTCACTGAAGTATTCCAAAAATCACCCTCTGGAGTAACTGTTGATGTCTCCACTTTATGGGTTTGGGAACTAAGGCTCAGAGAGGAACACTGCCTCGTCCAAAGTCACACAGTGAGTAACTGGTACTTTAAGCTCAAGCTGATTCTAAACTCATATATGTCCCTCCTGGACACATACCAGGTACTCAGCAAATTCAAATTCATCCCCCAGGCTGGGATGCACACTAAAGATCTCCAAAAGTTGCCTAGCTCTGTGCCCAGGATAGAGAGACAGTGAGGTTGAAGGCAGCTTTGATTTATCCCTGCATCCGATGCAATAATGTCAGACTGCCCAGCCAAAACTGGCTCAGCAATTCCATTTCCCTCTAGTATGCAAATCTCTAGAGTAAACTTGCAAATCCAGTTGAAAAACAAACATCCTTAAGGTAGAGAAAGCTCTTTCTGCAATGCTCATTGATCTCCTGACATAAGAGGACTGAACCACAGTTTCTAGCTCATTGAAGGGGTCCCCTGCTTAGCTGTGCAAATGCTTGGCTACTATCTTATTTTTGCAAGAGCTCAGCAGCCTTGGGCAAATGGCAGCAGCATGCAGCAGGTTAAGTCAGCACAGTCTCTTCTCTAAGAAAGAAATGAATGGTTGGTAGAGAGCGGAGACCACTAGAGGAAGCTGGTTTGATGGATGGGTGAGAAAAATGATGCTGGGGACATAAGACTGGACATGGCCCATAGCCCAAGGCTTTGAAAGTCAGGTTCTGGAAAAGGTCTGGGTCCTATATGAGAGGACCTCAGGACTCTCTGTGGCTGTTTGGGTCAGAAAACCAAAAGGACCACTCTGAGTTTTACAGCAGAGCATCAGCTGGGAGTGCAAGTGCAGTCTGCAGGCAGACCCTGGCTGGCTCTCCTGGAGCTGGTGGCTCGAGTTCACATCCCTGGGGAACACCTGTTCCTCATGGTGGGTTTGGCCAAGTCTGCGCCCACTAATCCCAAGGAGGGATTAGTCCTGGATCCTCAGAGCTGGGGTGTGGGCTCCGAGGCAGGAACACAACATACTGCCTGCCAGGAGGTTGCCAAGGACTAAGCATCAGCTTCAAGTGCATTTTTCTTCTTTGGGCTTTCCGGAATGGAGGCAGCCTGGGGTTACTGGGCAATCACAGCAGCCCCTGGTCTCTTTGGAAGAAGCATGAAGACTCCAGGCCCTCTCCTGGGGAGAGATGCCCTGAGCTCCATCAAGATGAAATAAAGACGTTTGTCACCAAGTCATTGTCTACTTTAAGGGGCAGCCGGTTCTCTCTTCAGAGGGGGTTGGATTCTGCCACACTCAGCATGTGCAAAGCCCGGTGTTGAATCAATGGTGAAGGAGGGGTGGGAGAGGCAGAAAATAAAGTGTGGACATGGTGGTGGGGGTGCTGGCAAGACCCTTCCCGAGACTGCTTGCCACTAAAGCTTCCTACTCCATCCCTGGCTGCCTACCATGGACCTGCAGTGAGACCTGCAGGGACCGTGAGTGTGGGCACTTGGAGAAACTAAGGCACGGAGAGATTCTGTGACTTGCCCCCCTCCCCCCGCTAGAGGAGCCCCTTCTAAGAGTCCCTGATCACTCCCTGCCACACATGAAAGGTACATCAGCTTCTAATTAATAAGGTGGGAGCTGTTAAAATAGCCTAATTATACCATCGTCTGATGGCCAAGGTTGGGTTGGGAGATAGGATAAGAAAAAAGAGAGGATAATTACTACAACCCGGGAGACATAAGAACAAAGCTGCAGAGATGGGGGCCAGAGGACCTGGGGTTGGCCGCCCCAAAGGGAGTCTCATTGGTACCCTCCCTGCCCCAGGGTAGAGGGCTTCATATGGACACAGTATGGGGCTGGTCCCTCTAACAAGGCCTCCATTCACACTTGGCCCTATGGTTCAGAGGGATCGCAGGACTGGGTCCTGGTATCATCCCTGAACCTTTATTATCTTCTCCTGTTCAGTCGTCACAGGCACAGGAAGACCCCTGCTGCCCACCCCATTTCAAAGTGGACCTTTCCCCCAGAGCTCCGGGCCCCTGCTACTGGCTCTCACATCACCATAGAAAGTCTTGTCTTATCTTCTGACATATTATTATAGAATTTGCTTTTATGTCATATTATTTTTGATTGTTTACTTCCCCCTACTAGAATGAAAGCCTCATCAGGGCAGGAATTTACTCTGATTCATTAGTACCTCTCCCAAGAGCCCCAAGTCCCCAACACTATGTTGCCATTTGATAAATGGTTGTTGAATGGATAAACGTCCACTTATTGGCTTAAGGAGTGACACTGGTTTAGAGCTGTCTCCAGAGCTCCCTGTGGGAGACCTTGGCAGGGCTTGACCAGGATGTATTGGGAGAAAAGCTTATTCACAGTGAGTATCTGCTGCTCCTCTCGTTCCTAGCAGGCTGCCTCCTGCCACCACTTAGAGAAGCCAGTGCCACTGGGAACCAAGGCAGGAGCTTGAGAAGAAAGGGGGCTGCTCTTGCCCAGATCTGCCATCAGCTGTGAAAGACCAAGCCAGGCCTTCCTGGGGTGGGGGGAGAAAGGCAGGGGTGAGAGTGGCCCTAGACAGGCTCTACTCAGAAGGGCCCAGGTAGCCAGAGGGACGGAGCCAGGGAGAAGTAAGGTGTGGGCTGGCTGAGCAGCTGGGAGAACAAGCCACGCCCCAGCGTGTGGCCAGGTGTCCTCACCTGTCCTATATGGTCAAGGGTGCCAATGACCTCTCCTATATTAGGAAGTATTCTCTAGGTCACACTCCTCTCCCTAGCTGGACAAAAAAGCTGTCCTGAAACCTTGCTGGTGATAACAGCAAGGTTATATGTCTCCATCCACATAGCTCACCATCATGACAGTCAGGACCACTCTTATATTGAGGAGAAATGGAGGGAGACTTAGAGCCACACAGCTGACCCGGGGCTACCCTGGAACAGGCTGCTGGGCATCTTGACCATGGCTACTAAGACGTGAAGTGTTTGTGTTTCTTCTCCATGTCACCTCCTACTGTTCTCCTCGGGGGGGGGGGGGTGCTTCACACTCACACTGGGGACCTTTCAGCTAGTCTAGCAAGTCACACTCTTTCCCCTTTCTTGGGGATCCTACCTTCTCTCCACAGAGGGGGGTCACTGGGGTGGAACCCCCAGCTACACACGAAGAAGTGGCCTCTCATTCTTCCTTTATGCAACAGCACAAATTGGCTTGTGCCTGACAGAACAGAAGTAAACCAGCAGTACCCCGGACAAGGGGACATTCCGCGCTGCACATTGAGCCTCTGTGGGAACTGGACAGCTTGGGTGTGTTCAGGGGAGCACAGTCCAGCTGAGGACACATCATCCCAGAGGTGAAATAGTGTCTCAGACCCAAATGTGATCATTGCTCACAGATAATGGGTTCCATTGCATACTTAACCAAAGTCAGCTCCGTGCCTCCTGCCTTCCTCCAAGCCCACCTGTGCGTGACTACCTAAACAGAGCAGGTCCTTCCCTGGCTGACTGTAACCCAGGGGGGGAAATGAGATTCCTTAACATAGAGCATGCTCATCTTCCCCTTTGCTCCCCACAGCCCCCAAAATACTTTCAGTCCCAAATTCAGGCCACATCAAACATTCTGTCGTTCCACTTCTTGCCAGTCCTGCCTGCCCACCTTTGCACAGGCTCGCTCCGCTCTAGAACACCCTAGCCCTACACTTTTCTATAGCAAAATCCTCCTGTGTGACCTTTAGCACCCAGTTTCCATAGTATGTTCTCTG
This sequence comes from Marmota flaviventris, assembly GCF_047511675.1. Classification (NCBI taxonomy): domain Eukaryota; kingdom Metazoa; phylum Chordata; class Mammalia; order Rodentia; family Sciuridae; genus Marmota; species Marmota flaviventris. Next base: position 50,987,281 of record NC_092506.1, read on the forward strand.
TGAATCTTTCCAAGGCTTCTCTCTGTTTCCACAATCTTGCCCTTTATACCTCTTACAGAATTAATAGTAAAAGGTTTACCACTAGGAACTGTCATTTTGTTAGTTTAAACCAACCAAATATTAGCAATTGTATGTAGTGAAATGTGACTTCTGGGCTAGGGATGCAGCTCAGTGGTAGAACCCTTACCCAGCAGGCACAAGGCCCTAGGTTCAATCCCCAGCACTGCAAAAGCAGAAATAAGGGAAAAGGAAAGTAATGACTGATTTCTATGATAATGTGCTATTTTCATCCAAACTAGTCAGGGAACTAGACCTCCCCCTTTTTTGTTTTCTTAGCATCTGACATAGTGCTTGGCATCTCATGGGTCCCTGGCTAAGTCCTGGAAGAGCGAGCCCTGTTTGGCAGGTGCTCTGCACACTGACTGTACTCAGTGTTGCATGCTCTAACACAAAACCAAAACCTAATCCAGGACTCTAGCAAAACAGCCTACAAGTTTTCACGGCAGCCAAGCCAAGCTCCAGATGTTTGTCTGTGCCGGCCAAGCAGAGCATGAGAGCATGCAAGCGGGTGGGCAGCACATGGTTCAGGACAACTACCTTTCTGGCAGGAGAAGCAGAGTCAACAGTCGGTGGAGAGGAAGTAGCAGTTGGATCAGGAGACGGAAGGCAAGAGGGAGAAGACGGAGGATGAGTATGAGACAGGCCTTTAGAGAGCAGTTTGTTCTGCACAGAACAGAGATAGAGGAAACTAGGATTATCCAGGGGCGTGCACAGCCCTGCAGACCTTGACCAGACAGCCCTATCTGTGCCTCGTGTGGGGGAGATGTTGGGCCTGTCTCTCGAGTCTCTCAAGACTAAACAGAAACCTGTCTTTGGAGCCAAGCAGGATTATGTGCCTCCTGGTTTACACTGCATTCGGCTGCAACTACTCCAGCTCGTTTTTCACATTAAAATAGCTCAAGCAGATCCGTTTGGTGCCTGCCTACATCTGCTCCAGAGGCCAGCTAATTCTGGTGTAAAGGAGCAGCTGCTGCAAGCTTAGGAGGGGAAACCCTGGCCCTCTCTGGGACAGATGATCACAGCGGGACCTCTGCAGCTGTGGGCAGACAACTGTGCTGGCCTCCCGGCAGCCACGGGGAACCCTAAAAATGAACTACATGTGAAGTATCTATCCCAAGTAGCAGAGGTGAGGAGACTGAGTGAAAGTGGCAGAGGAGAAACGTTCTACAGACAGGCTGATTGTCACCCATGTATCCACCACGGGCCTCATTACCCGCTCTTCCAGCTCCCTTCTTTTCCAAATAAGTAACTGGCTTGGAGGGGGCTGTGTAATCCTATGTAATGCAGGGATTTCCATTCTAGCTTGATGTTGCCCTTTGCAAAGGAGACCCCAGGTTATGGCATGTCTGTGGCCTTATCATTCAGTGCCTCCCTGATCAGGGCCCTCAAACAGAAGGAGCACCTGGTTTGCTTCCACCTTAAAGGCCACTGTGAGTCTTGCAACTGAACAGCATTCCCTTTTTGCAGTGGCCCTTAGGAAACCCACAGCCCATTTCAAAACTCTCTAGGGTGTATCAGCTTGTGTTCCTGCTTGGTAACATTTTCCTTGGACTTGGGCTTACTTTCCTGCCTTGACTTTCTCCTTGTCATGATGTACTGACTTATTTTGAATCTTTGCATTTGGGTCTTTTTTAGATGCCAGCTCAGACTCTTTAGTAGCTTGAAAAATGAATAGTCACTGTGCTACCAGAAAGAGAAAGGAGGATATCAAGCTCCAGAGTCTGGTTCATGGTCGCCTGGCTGGATGTCCAGCACCTGGGTTCCTGGGGGCTCTGCAAGCCCTGGGTTTACCTGTGAGGAATCCTCGTGTCCAAACATGGAGGCGAGGTGAGCGGCCTTCTCCTTAATGTTCTTTTTGTGAAACTCTCTGTTGGCCAAGTTCTGAGCCCTCTTCTGCAGTCAAGGTGGGAAAGGAGAGAGAAAAGAGAGAGTGACCGAGACTTTGAGGGTGGCCTCCTGGGGAGAGGTGAGGGAGGCTCTCCACACTAGGCAGGACAGGAGACAGGGAGTGATCAGGCCAGGGCGGAGGGAGGACAGGAAGTCAACAGACAGGGAGGGACACAGGCAGAAAGGAGTGATCTTTCACCTGGAGAATCTTTTCTTCCACTTGTTGTAGCCGCCGTAGCACCCCGGAAAGGGCCAGCGCTCCCTGGCAGGTAGGAGGCAGGGTGCCGAGATTTTCTGGCCCGCCCAGCTCCAGGTCAGACTTGGCCCTGGCCCTCCATGGCCTGCTAGGATACTCCCCACCAGCAGGCACTTGCTTGAGCTCTCTGAGCACCTGCCCCATCAAAAGTACAGAGAAGAACTGGGAGAGAGGGAAGATGAAGCTCCCTTCCCTCCTGTGACCTTTCTACAGACCCTGGTGCAAGGAACCCCGTGAGCACCAGAGACAGGACACACCAGGCACACCCTAAGAAAGATTCCCAACTGGTCTTGGGGTGGCTCAGCTGCCACCTGCATCAGAATTACCTGATGCCCTCATGAATAAAACACATCCTGGACCTCACCCTAGACCCCGGAGCCAAACCTGGTTCTTAGCCCTAGCTGTACACTGAAATCATCTAGAGTACTTTAAAAAAATACCCAAATCTGGGGTAGGTTGGTTACTCCAGGAGGGGCATGGTCCACACCAAGACCAAGAGGCTGATTGCCTCTGATGCTAATTACCCAGTGCCCAGAGATGCCGAGTGATTGTTCTGAGTGAGCGTCGGTATTTTTTAAAAATAAAAGCTCCCCAGGTGGATCTTATGGCACAGATGTAAAATTGTAGAGTCAGATTCACACTTGCTCCACTCCAAATCTACCACCAGAAGCAACATAAAATGCCTAATGCTGACCAGATGTCTTTGGAATCTGTGGTCACTCATAGTGGTTCTGTTCCATCACTAACAGAGGTCCTGCGCGGAGAAGGGCCTCACCACGCTCCAGCCTCATGCCTTCAATGGGTGCAGCCGCATGGCCACCCAAGCCCATTCCAACCATGACTCATTGATGTGGAAATCGCCTGTTCGCTGGGTCAGGCTGAGCAGACAGCTCAGTGCCACTGGGCATCCATAAAATGCTCACATGGTGCTGTTCGTTTTCCTTTAAGCAGCAACACCAAGAGTTGGTCAGTCAATACCCTTGACTGACCGAGGAATCAACGACGTCTATTTCAAGTGCTACATTCATAGTTAATCTTATAGATAAGGGTGGTCACCTCAAGCTGTGTCGGCTTGGCCAGAGAATCTATGATCAGCCCTTGTGGGGGATGGAGGGAGCCACTGATCCCACCCCCAAAGTCTCCCTTGGCTTCAGCAAAATAGCATCTGCAGGAAGGAGCCCTACCTGCCTTTTCAGAGGAGGTGATGGGCTGCGAGGGGGCTCCTCTGGCTTGGGGCAGCGGGAGTTTACAGGCGGGTCGGAGGAAGAGCATGGGACAGGCTTACCTAGCCCTGAAACACGGCGTTCCTGGGAGGAATAAGGTGAGTCCGAAAAAACAGCCACAGGAGACATGGAGGAAAAGGTGAATCAGAATGAGACACTTGGAGGGAGAAGAGAAGGTGAGCAGGCAGGTGCAGTTTGCAAGGGCAGAGAGACAACTAGCCAGGCTCCTACAAGCCAGGCCTGGCTGGGAAACTGGAGGCCTGGCTCTCTGTCCACAGGAACACGGAGCCTAGAGTCCCCTCCTCTTGGACAATGTGTGAATCCCACAGGCCTTGCTTCTGGCTCAGACACTGGGCTCTGGTCCTGCACTGCCAGAGGCAGAGCCCACATCAGGCCAAAGTCAGTCCAGGAGTCCTGGAGACGGGAAAGCTTCCCGCCCTTTCTGGGATAGGGACACTCCAGTCCTTCTGGAGGAATCAAGCATTCATCAACACCTGGGGATTCTAGGAGGCCAAGCCCCCAGCAGGGGCGATCAAGAGCAGTTGTAGAGAATTAGAGGTCTCAGAGAAATGCCCCCTTATAATAATGTCAGTTCTTGGGAGGGTTGGTTAGTCTAGGAGTGGCATGGTCCACACCAAGGCCAAGAGGCTGATTGCCTCTAATTCTAATTAGCCAAGAGTCTGTCCTCCCAAAAGGAGCCTCATTCTGTCATGGCACAAGTATTCTCCATAGACAACTGGAGCTCCTTCCCCAAAGTTTTTGAAATGTGACAACATCCCTAGTCAAAACTGGTGGTGGGGGCGGGGGTGGGTGGTGGACTGAACTATGAGCAAAGACCTGGAGCTAGAGTCACAAGGAGGCCTGCAGTCTGACCCACAGCTTTCAACCTGCTCTCGTCGCAGACTAATCCTGGACAGATGCAGTGGCCCTGCATGGCTGGCTGGGAGAGGGAACACTTTGAGGCTGGCTCAGATCCCTGCAAGTGTCTGAGTCAGCTTCCTTTGGTTTGGACGAACTGTCTCACCATGGACTTAGACAGCGCTCTCCCACACACCAGCATCTCCAAAGCTCCCTCAAGCTGTACCATCTCAAAACTGGCTGCAAATCAAGTCATGGTTTTAAAGCGACACCAAATTAGGGAATGGATTTCTTTAATGCAAAACGGGTATCAGCAAACTATGGCCCACAGGCTAAATCTGGCTGGTTGTCTGTTTTTGTAAATAAAGTTTTATTGAAACATGGTCATGCTCATTTGTTTAGGCATCCTGTGTAGTGGTTTCATGCTGCAATGGCAGAGCTGCATCACTACAATGGGATAGCATGATCTTCAAAGTGGAGAACAGTTGGCCTCATGGAAAAGTCTGTGGCCTGTTGACCGGGCAGCTCATGATTCCTTTGCACCAGGCCAGGCTGGCATAGCTCAGTCCATCCCTAGCCTGAACACTGCGGCTGGCTTCCCAGCAGGTTAATGGTTACCAGGAAGGCAGGTCTAGTGACATGACTCACCTGCTTCAGGACCGAGGGGTTCCGAGTACTCTCCTCAAACTTGGCCAGCAGCTGATTTGCCATGGACTTGACTTTGTTCTGATTTCCACCTTCCTTAGTGCTGCTGCACTCTTGATTGGAGCCCAATCTACGGCTGGAGAAGGTTGATGGCTGTAAAAGTCAAAAGAGCATATTGGAGGTTGGATCCTGGAACCTTGGTATCTGTGCCTGGGGCCACTGGTTTCCCAAAGCAGAGCCTGCTTCATGGGTGAGGAAGCAAGGCAGAGGCAGTTGGCAAACCTCAGAGACAACTCTCATGGGAATTTCCTCTGAATGAACACATCTTTATTAAGAAGAAAGGGGCAGCCATGCTTGGAGTTAGAAAGTTAGGGTTTGAATTCTGACTTTCCCATCCCATGACCTTGGCAATCTACTTAACTTCTCTGAAGTTTCCTCATCTATAAAATGGGAGGGATAACTCAATTCAAGCAGTTACTGCAAAAATCAGTTATAACAAAGAAGTATCACATAAGATATTTTTCAAAAATACACTATGTGGCTGAGAAGAGGTGAAGAGTAGTGGGGATGAAGGAAGCAAGAGGGGGTGTCAGTCTGGCTAAGCACAGCTTCTTTCTCCTCTCTTTTCTGTACCTGCTTCCCCACTTCAACCAGGACTGCTCAGTGTTTGCAGTCTTTAAAAAACGTTTAATTTAGAAATGATTTTAGGTTTACATAAAAGTTGCACAGACCACACAGCTTGATCCTCGGTACCCATCACCCAGCTGCCTTTAAAGCAACATCTGGAACAATCACACTACTGTTATCAAAACTAAGAAATTAACATGGGCATGATACTGTTAATGAAACCGTAGGCGTTATTTGGATCGCATCAGTTTTTCCATTAATGTCTGTTTTTCTGTTCCAGGCTTCAGTCCAGGATCCCACGCTGCATGTGGTCATCACGTCTCCTTAGTCTCCTCCAAGCTGTGATAATTTCTCCATCTTTCCTGATCATTCATGGCCTTCATACTTTTGAAGGGTATTGGGCAGCTATTTATAGAAAGCCCCTCAATCGAGTTGGTCTGATGTTTTCTGGTGGTTAGACTGGGGCTATGGGTTTAGGGGAAGGATGCCTCTGTGGCATCCACAGGGCTGTCCTTATCCTATCCTAAATTTGGAGTGTATGACTCACAAATGATGATGTAGCCCTCAACTGCTTAGTTAAGCTCTTTTGTAACATAGAGTTCCATGTAAGGTCATCTCTTACCAATAAAAATTGGAAAATTACCAGCTGCCCCCCCTTCCTGAAGGATCCCCTCCCACACACCCAGGAAACATAAATGCACTGCCATGCCAGCGGGCAGTGGGTGAGCTTTCTCAAGGAGACAATGGGTCTTCCCCACAGCAGTAGCATTCTCATGAAAAATGAAGATGTGTTCATTTAGAAGAAATTCATAGGAAGAAGTAAGCTAGGCTCAATTGCTTTTTAGAAGGATCCCTAGGAGGGACAGCCTCATGGGAAACCATGTGGGCACGCCCCACTTCAAATTGTGAAATGTGACCCTGCACATCAGTATAAGCGGGAGCAGGGAAGAAGAGTGTTTACTGGGAAATCACTATTTGTAGAAGATCAAAGTC